>NW_028270161.1:2042463-2398463 GCF_037043375.1 Chiloscyllium plagiosum
ATCTGCTTGTACCTGTCCTTCTAGATGGAAATGGTCATTTGATAGGAAGGTGCTGTCTAAGGATTTTGGGTGAATTTCTGAAGTGCATCTTGTAAATAGAACTCACTGCTACTACTTAGCGTCAGTGGAGGGAATGGATGATTGACATCGATTTATTGTCATGTGTACTGAAGTACAGTTAAAACTTTGTTTATGAGCAGTAAGGCAGATCATAGTAAGCAGGGATATACAGATCAGAGAGTGGAAAAAAACTTGGACAGAGGCATACAGGTTACATTGCACAGGCCGTGCGCGAGGCGAGATCAACGTTAGCAAGGTCAGCGTTATTGGAGGCAACAGGGTCCATTTTTCAGTCTAATAACAGTGGGGAAGAAGCTGTCCCTGACCCTGTTACTGCGTGTGTTCAAGCATCTGTATCTTCTGCCTGATGGAAGAAGTTGTAGGAGATCATTATCAGGGTGGGAGGAGTCTTTGATGATGTTCAATGTTAAAAATCACACAAGACCAGGTTATAATCCAAATGGTTTATTTGGAAGCACTAGCTTTCGGAGCACTGCTCCTTCATCAGGTGGTTGTGGAGTATAAGATCATAAGATACAGAATTTATAACAAATGTTTACAGTGTGATGTAGCTGAAATTATATATTGAAAAATACCTGGATTATTTGGTAAGTTTCTCATCTTTTAGAATGACCATGTTGGTTTCAGTTCTTTCATATGTAAATCCCAGAACTTTTTGAAAGTTACATTCTCAAGGGAACTTTAACAATACGTGTCATGTCAGCACAGGTAACACATTGAAGGTGTGAGGTGCCCTGTGTGAGGCTGTCTGTACCTCAATGTTCAGATTGATTCTATTTCTGAAAAAGGGATTTACAGAATCTTACATGGATTCATGCAGTTTTGGAACAAAATAAAATGTAATTCTGCAAGTACAAATTCACCCCACAAACGTGTACGTGTGTGTCTGTGTGTGCATGTGAGTGCGTGTGTATATGTATGTGTGTGAGTCTGAGTATAAAGGAGTACAAGTCTGTGAGAGGGTTCGTGTGTGGGTGTGAGTGTGGGAGTGTATATGTGAGCATATGAGTCTGTAGGAGCATGTGTGTGTGTCTGTGTGTGTGTCTGTATGTGTCTGTGTCTGTGTTTGTGTATAGTGCAATGGTGGTCACCTGTAGTGTGACATGAATCCAAGGTCCCAGTTGAGGCCATCCCCATCGGTACTGAACTTAGCTATCAGCCTCTGCTCGGCTACTCTGCATTGTTGCCTGTCCCAAAGTCCACCTTGGAGAATGGTCACCAGATAGTCTGAGGTCGAATGTCCCGGACCGCAGAAGTGTTCTCCAACTGGGAGGGAACACCCCTGTCTGTTGATTGTTGTGCAGTGTCCATTCATCCGTTGCAGTAGCCTTTGCTCGGTCTCACCAATGCACCAATTAATGATATTTGCAGCTTTTCCATGGCAGCAAGCCATGTAAATCGAGTCCATGGATGGAAGGTTGGCTTCCACGATGGTCCAAGCTGTACATACCACCTTCTGCAGTTTCTTATAGTCCTGGGCAGAGCATTTTCTGTACCAGACCATTATGTACCTGGACAGTATACTGTCAAAAGTGCATCTGTAAAAGTTGATGAGGGTCCTTATGGACATGCCAAATTTCCTGAGCTGCCTGAGGAAGAAGAGGCATTGTTTTGTTGCCTTGACTGTTGCAACTATATATGCAGTCGATTATCTACAGGTTGTAGGTTATCGTCACTCTGAGGAACTTGATGCTCTCCCCCCTCCCAACCTCAGCTCTGTTGGTGTAGATGGGGGCACATTCTCCTCCTTTCCTTCTGAAGTCAATGATCAGTTCATTAGTTTTGGCAACATTGAGAGAGATTGTTCTGATTTCACCTCGTCACCAAGCCCTCTGTCTCCTTTCTGTATTTTGACTCATCCTCCATGGTGTTTGATAACTGTCCTACCACTGTGGTGTCAGCAGCAAACTTGTAGATGGCGTTTGTTCAGGATTTGGCTGCACAGTCTTGGGTGTACAGGGAGTACAGTAGGGGGCTGAGAATGCATCCTTTGGGGGGGGGGGGGGGGCTCCGGTGTTGAGTGTTACCGTGGAGGAGGTGCAGTTATCCATCTTCACTGATTGCAGTCTGTGGTCAGGAAGCTGAGGATCCAGTTGCAGAGGGTGAAGCTGAGATCAAGGTCACGGAGTTTTGAGATCAATCTGGAGGGGATGATGATGCAGAAGGTGGAGCTGTATTCAATGAGCAGTAGTCTGATGTGGGTGTCCTTGTTGTCCAGATGTTCCAAGAATGACTGCAGGGCTAGGGATATGGCATCCACTGTGGACCTGTTACATCAGTAGGCAAACTGTAGGGAGTTAGGGCAGGCTGGGAGACTGGAGTTGAAGTGAGCCATGGCCAGCCTCTCGAAACCCTTCATGATTATTGAGATGAAAGGGAATTATTAAAGCACATTGCATGCACTTTCTCAGGTACAGGGTTGATGGTGGTCTTCTTGAAGCAGATGTGGTCTTCACCTTGTAGGAGGGAGAGGTTAGAGATGTTGGTGAATACCTCTGCCACTCTGATCTGAGTGCTCAGCCAGGAACACCATCCGGCCTAACGCTTTCCTTGGGTTGATTCCCAGGAAGACCAGTCTGACATGTGCAGTGGTGACTGAGGGAACGGGAGTATCTGGGGTTGCCGAGGCAACCAACGCTGCTGGTATTCTGCTCAAACCGAGCATGGAAAGTATTGAGCACGTCAGGGTGGGAGGTGTCTTTGTTTGCCTGTGGATGTGATGCAAATCAAGCGGGCTGCTTTATCCTGGATGGTTTCGAGCTTCTTAAGTGTTGTTGGAGCTGCACCCATCTAGGTGAGTGGGGAGTATTCGATCACATTCCTGACTTGTGCCTTGTAGATGGTGGATAGACCTTGGGGAGTCAGGAGGTGAGTTACTCACCACAGTATTCCCAGCCTCTGACATGCTCACATAGCCATTGTTTTTATGTGATGAGCCCAGTTGAATTTCTGGTCAATAATGACCTGAAGGATGTTGATATTGGAGGATTCAGTGATGGGAATGCCATGAAATATCAAGGGGTGATAGCTAGGTTGTCTTTTATTGGAGATGGTCATTGTCTGGAGTTTGTGTGGTGTGAATGATACGCAACTTGTCAGCCCAAGTCTGGATATTGTCCAGATCTTGTTGCATTTGAACATGGATTGCTCCAGTATCTGAGGAGTCACGAATGGTGCTGAACACTGTGCAATTAGTGAACATCTCTACTTCTGACCTTATGGTGGAGGGAAGCGGCATTTTTGTGTGCAGCCTGCAGAAAGGCATCTGTTGATCCTCACAACACAAGAAAACTTACCCAGAATTCTTCAGCTGGATCACCAACTGATTTCTCATGGAATGTGCACTATGTGTATTTCACCAGCAGCATCTGACATTGGCAACAGGATTTCTCAGCTGACTTAGGCAGGGAGAAAGTGAGGACTGCAGATGCTGGAAATTAGAGTCAAAAGTAGGGTGCTGGAAAAGCACAGCATCCAAGGAGAAGGAGAATTGATGTTTCAAGCAAAAGCCCTTCATCATGAAGGGCTTTTGTTCAAAACATCGATTCTCCTGCTCCTCAGATTAGAATTATAATCCCTACTGTGTGGAAACAGGCCCTTTGGCCCAACAAGTCCAGACCAACTCTTCCAAGAGTAACCCACCCAAACCTACCTTAATGTACCTAATCTACACATTCCTGAACACTGTGGGCAATTTAGCATGACCAATCGACCCAACTTGCACATCTTTTGAATGTGGGAGGAAACCAGAGAATCCAGAAGAAATCCACACAGACACGGGGAGAACGTGCAAATTCCACATAGACAGTCGCCCAAGGCTGGAATTGAACCTAGGTCCTTGGTGCTGTGGGGCAGCAGTGCTAACCACTGAGCCACTGTGCAGCTCATGCTGCCTGACCTGCTGTGCTTTTCCATCACCCCACTCTTGAACTGACTTAGGCAGTCCAGTTAAAAACCATTTCTTGATTGGTATCTCAAAGGACTCAAAGCTATGAGAGGTGAAGGGCAAGTGAACTTATTCCCATCATTTTAGGGTGTTAACTCCCAGTAATCCAACAGGTTTGATATTAGAAATATCAATTGCAGAATAAAATTTTCTTATTTATCCGCACAAGGGATCACTTTCATGCTATTGAAATAGAATTTAAAGTTTACTTGGTCCGAAAAAGAATAATCTGAAACTAATAGTTTGGTGCACTTTTTCATAAAAAGTAGAAAGTCATTTATTTAACTGTCACCTCCTTGAGATGCATCAAAAATGGGGTGGGAAAGCTCTGGGAAATTCCCAAGGTCCAGCCCAATGTGTGATAACTGTACCTGATGTGGACTTGGAACTTGAACTTTACAAAAAGTAAAGGAAAACACATTAATTCTAAATCAAAAATATTATCATTAATCATGTCAGCTATTTCTTTCAATAAAAATAAATCTTAAGGAAGTATTATTTTGTTCCTTTTTGAGATAATATTTTGCACTCATTAAGCATAATGATCTGACTGGTGGGTTTGAAAGTCCAGTCAAAATCTCTACCTTGTTAGGTTTTATAGCCTGCGGAGGCTTGGTTTTAATCTGAAACATTCCTGAATAAAGCCTGCAACTAGCTGGAAGTTTATTAGTTGAACACAAGTAATTGCAGTGTTCATTTTCTTTTTGTCTGATCTGAGCTTATTAAATTTTCCTGTTTACTGGATAGTATAAGAGTGATGCAGTAGCAAAGCCACTCAATGTGGTACAAAGTTCCAGACTGATGTGGCTGTAAAGGATTGAAATAGTTCCAATTACCTGATGATTTGGAAAAGGAGAGGGAAACAAGGTCTACTTTTGTTAAATCTCATGCTATAAATAATTTCACCTGGTTTCTCCCAGGTTATATTGAATGTAATAAAGGGAAGGAATCCCATTTTATTCCCTAAAAGAAATCTTTTTTGATAAAGTATGATTCATTGTACTGTGAAGAGAGGTCATGGAACTGTGAAGCAGGGAAGAAAGGGAAGGTTTAAAGAACAAAATTGTTCAGGTGCTAATACTGAAGCAATTCCATTTTGATTTCAATGTCATGGGATGTCAATGGTTTATCTGCAGTGAGTGGAGGATGTAGTGCATATCCATGAGAGCAATGCTGAGAGAGAGAAAGAGAGACACAGAGAGACAGAGAATGGAAAGATACATTTAGCTCCAGGAAACTTTAAACAATCAGGGTTTTCTCTACCATGATCACTTGCTGTCACACACTGAGATTTGAGGCTAAGTGTACATATCAGATGAAACAAGGTTGGAGTGAAGAGGATAATTCTATCAAGGTATGCGATCTCAATTTTGAAGTTCTGTCCTCATTTTACATTTGTATATTAATATGCTGGACATTGCAGTTGCATAATGATTAGCCACTGCTTTCAATTAATACCATGGATTAGAAAGAGATTCTATAATTAACCATTAACATTTCTACACTTTAATAACAAACGTGCAGTGTATACTCAAGTTATAGTTAATCTCCTTTAAAGTTGACCATCTACATTAATTTTTGATATGCATCATGTGTAACTTGATCCCCAACGTTTAGTCAAAATATCTAAATACTTTGTACTTCACATTACCTCACCAGTGAAACCAAGCTCACCCTGATCTGAATTAATAGAATCAAAGACAAGCACAACATTGAAGACAGGGGCGGTAGGGTGGCTCAGTGGTTAGCACTGCTGCCTCATAGTTCCAGGGACCCGGGTTCGATTCCTGCCTCGGGGGACTGTCTGTGTGGAGTTTGCACATTCTCCCTCTGCCTGCATGGGTTCCCATTGGGTGCTCTGGTTTCCTCCCACAGTCTAAAGATGTGCAAGTTAGGTAGATTGACCATGCTAAATTACCCATAGTGTTCAGGGATGTCTAGATTAGGTGCATTAGCCATGCGAAATGCAGGGGTACCAGGTTAGAGTAGGGGGATAAATCTGAGTGGGGTGCTCTTTGGAAGATTGGACCGTATGGCCTGTTTCCACACTGTGGGGATTCTATAAAAAAAGCACCTGTTCAACTTGTAGTGTTTGTAAACATCAACACTTGATGTCAAGGTTAACATCTCATTGTGCACAATTCATCCCTGGCAATCCCATTGTCTAAAATAGCGTCAATAAGGAATAACAGATACATAGCCCAGATCAAACTTCAAATAATTGCAATTGCAAAACAGTCAAATAACTATTAATCACCTAGAGAATTCAAGGTACTGGAGAATAGTGTTATTGATTGATGACACAGCTTTGGCAGATACCCAAGGGCAAAGATGCCAACAGAGGAAAGTTCAGGATGTGGCCCCAATCGGAAGAAAATGTTGCAAAATTCACTAATGAAAATTGGCAGAGTGAACCTCTCAGTTTTTTTTACAGATTAGATTAGATTACTTACAGTGTGGAAACAGGCCCTTCGGCCCAACATGTCCACACTGACCCTCTGGGGAGCAACCCACCCAGACTCATTCCCCTACATTTACCCCTTCACCTAACACCTAATTTAGCATGGACAATTCACCTAACCTGCACATTTTTGGACTGTGGGAGGAAACCGGAGCACCCAGAGGAAACCCACGCAGACACGGGGAGAATTGCAAACTCCACACAGACAATTGCCTGAGGTGGGAATTCCTCAGGAACTCCTGAGTTTCTCAAGGAGTTGACCAAATCTTCATCCTGAAAGCGTAGATCTTACAATTTCAAAATTAACCCTGAATGGTTTCCCAGGTTTATGAAGAGAATAAATCTTGTAGTGTGACAGAAGGCCATATTTGAGATGGATGAGTTCAGATCAACTTTGTCGATGGGGCTGCTGCAGTTAACTCACAAAACAGTAATAATGCGGTAAGTCCCAATGGTCCAAAACTTAGAGGTCTCTCTCAACAAGGTCCTCAATGATAACATTAGAAGAAAGTAGAATAACTGGATAAGGAAAGGAGAAAAGTCATTCAACAAAGGAGCAGCATATCATCTCCTTTGTTCGTGATGTTGAGCAGGTGGAATAAAAGCAGACGTGCTAGTGAAACTCAGCAGTTTTGGCAGATTCCGTAGAGAGAAAGAAACAGTTCACGTTGCAAATCTGATATGATTCCTCTTTAGAACGAATTGTAGAAGTTTGGATTAAAAGCAGATCAGAGATTGTCATCGATTCATTGAAGAAAGTTGGATGATCCAATACACTTCATGGCATAGCATGGGCAGAGATAACAAATACAATTAGAAGAAGGCAGGAGATTTGCGAAGTTATATGAGTGAGTCTGCAATTAGTTCCTACATTATTATCGAGGACATCGAGCGGTAATTAAAGATTAAAATAATCTGTCAAAATCTGGAATATTGGCTTTGTTAGAAAATGATTGTTGTTAGGCCCAGATTGTTCGTCTGTTGATGTAAAGATAATTATGTCAGATTTTCCATTCTTGTATTACTTTCATGTGTCACTGTTTATTGAAGACAGTTGCAGGACTTTCATAGTGAAAACAATTAGTCATTTTGAAGCAAAAATAAATTCTTTAACAAGAAACAGAGTATGGTGGAGCTGGATGAAGATTCAGCATTCATCTGACAATCCTCCCAGTTCAGGAAAGCATTATACTGTACAAAAATATTCAAAGAGATACAAGGGACTCATCAGAACAAAGAAAAAAGAGAAATTAGTATTAATGAGAAAGTAGCACTGGTCAAATTAATGGGGATGAAAGCTGACAAATCATTAGGAAATGATCATCCAACACCCAGAGTGTTGAGAGATAGTGGATGTTTTGGTGAGAATCACCCAAGCTTCTGCAGGTTCTGAATGGGTCTCTGCAAGTGTAACTCCAATGTTTAATTACAGAGAAAAGGAAACTGTTAGCCTGATGCCAGTGATAAGTAATCTAAATTCAATGGGTAATAGGGAAAGCAAATAGAATTTGGTCTGGTTATAGGTTTTTTCACTGAGCTAGAAGGTTCGTTTTCAGACATTTCGTCACCATACCAGGTAACATCATTCGTGAGCCTCTGGAAGAAGCACTGTTGGTTTGGCCTGCTTTTTTATTTATCACATGTACTCAATGGATATGGTGAAAAGTTTATACATCGCCACCTGCAGCACTACTTCGATACAAAGCTACCGAGGTCCAGCTTCCTTAGTTGCAGAAATCAAAGTTCCACTGTTGCAGAAATCAAAGTTCAGAACAACAGTCCTCCAAACCAGACCACACCGGCATCTAGCCTCCCGTCTGGGCCCTGGCACCAGACCATG
This sequence comes from Chiloscyllium plagiosum, assembly GCF_037043375.1. Taxonomy (NCBI): domain Eukaryota; kingdom Metazoa; phylum Chordata; class Chondrichthyes; order Orectolobiformes; family Hemiscylliidae; genus Chiloscyllium; species Chiloscyllium plagiosum. The sequence continues at coordinate 2,050,792 of NW_028270161.1, forward strand.
GCAGGCTTCACCATGAGAATCAGGAGGCTGGGTGATCACTCGGACTGCCACACCGGGCCGAGAGGACGCCCCGGGAAGCTGCTACATTGGCAGTAAGGCAGTGGACCGTGTTGACGACAGCATAACATTACAACAGGATGTTGATAGATCAGGTGAATGGGCAACAGCATGGCAGATGAATTTGAATATCAGCAAGTGTGAAGTTATCCATTTCGGATCAAGAAAATGATAGACCGGGTATTTTTTAGAAGACACAAAGTTAAATATAGTGATTATCCAATGAGATTTGAGGGTTCAGGTGCTTAGCTCTTTGAAATGCTATGAACAGGTGCAGACGATAGTCCGGAAGACTAATGGAATGCCATCCTTCATATTGAAAGGGCTGGAGTACAGGGATGCAGATGTTGTGCCGCAGTTATACAAAACTCCACTTGGAATACTCAGGGCACCACAGCTTAGCAAGGATGTTTTGACCCTTGAGGGAGTTTAATGCAGGTTTATAAGGGGCTAGGTTATGAAGATTAGACAGATCAGGTCTTTATTCCCGAGAAATTAGAAGATTAAGGATTGATCTAATGAGGACTTCAGGATATTAAGAGGGAAAGACAGGGTAGGTAAAGATAAACTATTTCCACTGGTTGAAGAGCCCAGGCATAGTCTGAGAGTTAGGGCCAGTCCATTCAGGGGAGGTGTTAGAAAGCACTTCTACACACAAAGAGCTGTGGAGGTTTGGAACTCTCTTCCTCAAATGGTAGTCTATGCCAAATCAATCTCAGATGGAGAGGTTTTATTAAGCAAGGGCGATAAAGGATATGGGCCCAAGGCAGGCACGTGGAGTTAAGCCACAAATCAGCCATGATCTTATTGAATAGTGGAGCAAGCCTGAGAGGCTGAATGGCCTGTCCTGTTCCTATGTCTAATGGACTTTAACCTGTGCTAGAGTCTCATATAAAGAATGTAAAAACTGGACACTGAGAATGCAATTGTCTGATTAAATGGCTCAACATGGATTTGTGAAAGAGATATCATGTTTGACCAAACTGATTAGAGTTTTTTTTTGTGGTGTTACCAGCAGAGTTGATAAGGGGAAACCAGTGGAAGCAGTGTGTTTGGATTTTCAGAAGGCTTTTGGTAAAGTGCAAGACATGAGGTTAGCAAATAAAATGGGAGCAGTTGAGCTAAGGGATAAAACTGACATGGATTGAGTTAATGGAAAGAAAACAGAACAGGAATAAATGGATCATTTTTTGAGTGATAGACTGTGACCTGTGGGATACCATGAGGATTAGCTCTTTGTCTCCTGCTGTTCACAATTGGAATCAATATGGAGATTTAAATATGGAGATCAAATGTAATATTTCCAATTTTGAAGATGACCAGCGAGGTAATAATGTGTGTTCTGAAGGAGTGTGGACAGAGGCTTTTGCAAAGAAGTGATTTGGACAGGCTGAGTGAATGGGTAAGAATGGCAATTGGGATATAATTTGGAGAAGGGTGAGATAATCCACTCTCATCAGAGGAACAGACGTACAAAATATTTCTTAAATGGTCAGATATTGGGAAGTGTTAATATTCAAAGGGACTTTGTTCATATCACTGAAAGTTAACATACAAATGTAGCAAGAATTGAGAAGTGCCAATGGTATGAGAATTATTGATAATTTCTGACTTTTTCTCATTTTCTTACAATTTAGCCAAACACTGAGAAGATTATTAAAAATGGTTTGCATTTGCATTTCCACAAAATAGGGAGTTACAGGATTGAAGGTGATTTAGTGGTTAGAATTAGGAATTGACCAGCTGAAGGAAAACAGGGTGGTGGTTGATGGGAAATGTCCATTGTGGAGCTCAGTTACCAATGGTGTGCCACAAGAATCTGTTTTTGGCCCACTGCTGTTTGTCATGTTTTATAAATGATCTGGATGTGGGCGTAGAAGGATGGGTTAGTAAATTTGTGGATGATACTAATGTAGGCAGAGTTGTGGATAGTGCTGAAGGATGTTGTGGGTAACAGAGGGACATAGGTAAGATGCAGAACTGGGCTAAGAAATGGCAAATGGAGATTAATGCAGAAAAGTGTGAGGTAGTTCACTTCAGATGTAACAGGAATACAGAGTACTGGACTAATGGTAAAATTCTTGGCAGTGTAGATGAACAGAGAGATCTCGGTGTCCAGGTGCATAAATCCCTGAAATTTGCCACCCAGTTTGATAGGGTTGTTAAGAAGTCATATGATGGGTTGCCATTATTGGTAGAGGGATTGGGTTTCGGAGCCACGAGGTCATGCTTCAGCTGTATGATACTGGTAAGGCCGCACCTGGAGTATTGCATATAGTTCTGGTTACCGCGTTATAGAAAGCTTTGGAAAGGTTTCAGAGGAGATTTACTAGGATGTTGACTGGTATGGAGGGAAGGTCTTACAAGGAAAGGCTGAGGCAACTGAGGCTGTTTTTGTTGGAGAGCAGAAGATTGAGAGGTGACTTAATCGAGATGTATAAGATAATCAGAGGGTTAGATGGGGTGGACAGTGAGACCCTTTTTCCTTGGATGGTGAAGGCTAACATGGGGGCACATAGCTTTAAATTGAGGGGTGATAGATTTAGGACAGATATCAGAGGTAGTTTCTTTACTCAGAGAGTAGTCGGGCCGTGTAACAGCCTACCTATTACAATAGTAGACTCGCCGACGTTAAGGGCATTTAAATGAGCATTGGACATACATATGGATAATAATGGCATGATGTAGGTTAGATGGGCATCAGATTAATTTCTCAGGTCGGCACAATGTCGACAGCCGAAGGGCCTGTACTGCTCTGTAACGTTCTATGTTCTATATTATATGTTCTAATTGTATGAAATCGAATGGACTATTAAACACAATGGGAAACTTGTTATTCATTCAGAAAGAAATGGAGCTTCAAAAGATGTTGCTTGAGATTAAGAATGAGGAATGTTGCAATCTGGAAGATTATGGGAAATACATTCAACATCCAGTGTTGTTTTTAATTATTGTGGTGTAGTTCTTGATTGAAAGGAGCTTCCATCCCATTATAGTTTTCTTCAAAGTAATGTATTTTTCATTAGATTCTTTATGGTTATTCATCAAGTGTTTCCAATGTCCTCCTAGGAATGTCCTGCTGCAGCCAAGTTCCACATAGAGCAGTGAGTCTAATGTCAAATGCACGACTCGCTTTTCTTGAAAGTCAGTTTGATGGTCCTATTCACTCTCTTGAAGTGCCTGCTGTCCATTGTCTAAATCTCCAAAGTCTGAGGGTTCTTAGGGTCTATTACTGTCCAGTAAACCTTGACTTCGTCTCAGATTTAAGATCAAAATCTTCAAATATTCTTTAAGTTTATTGATCATAGCCTGCACTGGCAGCTCCGGAGTGATAATGAATGCCATTGTTTTTATCTTGTTTTATCAGCTAAAAGCTCCCAAGACACAGAAACAGCTGCACATTTTGTAGGCTTTCACCATTGATTATAATCGATGTGATGGGAGATATCGTGCTGTGGGAGCTGGTTGTAAGAGGACCTTAGTTTTCTGGATGTTCAGTGAAAGGCCACCTTCACACAGGTGCTCTGGAGCAGGAGTGGACAGTGACCTGGAGCTCAGTTTCTGAGTGTGCACCCTCAGAAACATCATCTGCCAACTGAAGCTCAATGACTGAAGGTGGGGAGATTTTGGCTTGAGATTGAAGGTGGTGTAGGTTTGATATGTTTCCCATCTGTTCCGTAAATTACCTCCAAGCTGGTGGTAAGGCGAAATAATGAGCTAGCTGTCATTTCCAACAGTGGTTTAAGGAATGTCTGATTAGCACAGTAGTGAGACATCTGCCCATGTTCAGGATCGTGGTATAATGATGGATAGTGTAGGTAACATTTGAAATAGTTCATTATAATTAAATATGACTCTAAGAATAACATAAGAGTGTTACAGATTTGCATTGTCTCGCATCAGTTTTGAAGTGGGAACAAGGAGCCAAACCTGCAATTATGTATTTCTGAATTCCATCTGAACATCTGTCCGTTTAGATACAGTTGGCCACTTAATAAATTTATGATGAAGATAGAGCATCTATTTGCTACCTTTAGATCATCTTTGACTGTGATGCAGTTTTAGTTACCTTTATTTCTTGTAGCTGAACATCATGATAACATGCTTTTGGAATGCAATTAATATCCTCACTACCCTTTCCTGGACGGATTTTTGTCAGCATCTCTGACTAATTGGATTTTGATTGACAGGGCATAAGAGAATCCCCCATGAGAGTAAAATGCCTTTTTCTATAAAATGCAATCAATAATAATTCAACAAGTTCATGGTTCTGCCTAGAATTGAGTATTTTTATAATGAGCACTTTATACAGGCGCAGCTTTCCCAGAGATTAGCAACATGCAATCTGTTTACTGTCAGTAATCAATTTGCAGAAACTAGATATAAAAATGAATTGATGAACTTTCGTGGCTTTTCCAATTTGCTTTATAAGCAAAATAATTCTAAGCTTTGAAATAATATACTAGAGAAGTTTCAAGCTCGTCAGATCAACAACTTAGCAAATGTTGGTTTGCATGTTCCCTTCTGCAACAGATATCCTGATCTCCAGGTGGTCAGTGAGTGGACACATGACTGAAGATCATAGAATCCCTACAGTGTGGAAACAGGCCATTCGGCCCAACAAGTCCACAATGACTCTCTGAAGAGTATCCCACCCAGACCCATTCCCCTTCCCTATTACTCAACATTTACCCCTGTCTAACGCACCTAACCTACACAGCCCTGAACACTATGGGCAATTTAGCATGGCCAATTCTCCTAACCTCCACATCTTTGGATTGTGGGAAGAAACCAGAGCATCCAGAGGAAACTCACACAAATATGGGAAGAATGTGCAAACTCCACATTGACAGTCGCCCAAAGCTGGAATTGAACTCAGGTCCCTGGCAGCAGTTGTGAGATAGTAGTGTTAAACCACTGAGCCATCATGCCACTCTGCAGAATCCCTGACAAACTGACTACGTGGGTATTGCCTTTCAAGTTTGAACTTCCGACATGCAATTCCCTGTTCCAGGAATCCCCTGAGTTAGAATTAGAGAATTCAGGTTGTTTGCTTAACAGACCTTCATAGTAACACAGGAAATGTTAGACAGAAAAATGTTAGTCTCAATCTTGTATGAAACTGAGCATCCAATCACTCACACTGACCTCCCAACCACCCCGTAGATCTTTAAAAAACCCCAAAGACCCTGAACTCCCAAGACCCTGAATATGGCTTCCTTCTGCCCCCATGACACCATGATTCCCTGAGCTTGATGACTCTTACAGCTGAATCACTCATTCCTTTGTCCCAGCCCAATGACCTCCATGATCCTCCTAACCAGATCCTTCCACTGATCTGGCCTGATTATCACAGCAGACCTAACCTGACCATCTGCCTCATTGTTCTCAGAGTAGCTCCTGCTCTATGTATAGATCTAGTTCAAAGAGTTTAAACAGGAGGAGGAGCAGAAGAACAGAGATCTTAGATTTACACTCATTTCACATTACTATTTCTGTTTATCCCAACTAGCCACCCTTTTGTTTTCTGCAAGGGACCTCCACACCATTTGTTCCTCTCGCTCCTCCTCCAATCTGTCAGAAGTATTAAAACTACAATTTTCAACATATTTCAGTTCTGAAGAAGAGTTATATCAGACTTAAGACATTAACTTTGTTTCTCTGTCCACTGATGCTGCCAGAACTGCTAGGTTTTTCCAGTATTTTCTGTATTTGCTTCAGATTTCCAGCATCCCCAGTAGTTGCTTTATTAAAATTAGTTTTTGAATTGTTACTTCACCAATCAACATACTATTTCCGCAGTGTATCATTGTATTCGGCCCTTTATCTTATTGTATAATGGGGGATAGTTTCAACTAGTATCTGAGTGTGAGCAGGGTGAGTTCACAATGGAGTCTCCTTCTTCTGAGACAGCAGCTTGGAGGCACAGGAAAGTGTATTCATAATTTGACCAACCAAGTTGCTTTCTGGACTGTAAATCCTTCCACAAATACACCAATGGCAGACAGTAAGGGTTGGGGAGAGATTCCTCATTGGCCACATGATGGAGAGAAATTGGAGCCTCTACATCAGCATCCAAAACTCCACACCACAACACACAGGCGCATGTTGCCGCAGTAACCAAGACTCTGGCGGAAGTGATGGGGGGGTGGGAATCTAAGTTGGTTTTGTTGCCCAGAAGCCACATAGGTTTGGATTTGCTTCCTTTCTCTAGATATGTCAGAGGTTTTGGTGCTGGTAGTTAGACTATTCTTCAGGAAGAAAACTGAAGATGGAAGAGAATGAAACTGGGCTGCAAGTCAACCACCCGACTTCCATTTGTTTCAATGAGATGAAGGAATTTCTATATTGGCCATTACACCCTCAGTGAGTGGTTCAGAGTCAGGCAGCAATGACGGGAAATAGCAGAAATGATCAACATTTGTACTATTTAGCAAACAGGTTTAATTGATTCACCTTTTCCACTTATTGTTATGGAATGAGCTGGTCTTTTTTCCAGGCGAAAATAAGGTCTGCAGATGCTGGAGATTAGAGTTGAGCTGGAAAAGCACAGCAGGTCAGGCAGCATCAGAGGAGCAGGAGAATCGATGTTTCAGGCAAAAGCTCTTCATCAGGTCTTTTCTCCATTCCTGAATGATGTTGGTTTGAAGGATTGAACTCTGCATAATCTTTGTACAGTTTATAATTCTTGTTTTTTAAATAACAATGGCTGTCAACAAAGAAAAGAGGTTTACACTTGTATAGCATCTTTCATAACCTTGAAGTGTCACAATACTTCAGCAATGTTGTCACTGTTGTAATCTATTTTCCATCAATTCCAATTGTCACATCACACGATCCCCCCAACTGCAATGACATCATGACCTGGTAATCTATTGAAGATGCCAGAATATTGGGACAGATGTACTACTCTCTAGTAAAGGTTAAAAAAGCAAATTATCCCAATGAGGAATTAGCAGTTATGAAGAAGGTGGGTACTGAGATGAGGAAAGGAACTGAGAAAAAGAGATCACTAACTTGCAAACATAGCTGTATTTATATATTTTTAGTTCCATGGTTTGATGTTGGTCATGTCAGAAGAAAGTTGGCCAAAAATAATGCTGTTCGGTTTAACATGATGTTTAAAATCAAAGTTGTTTCTTTAAACATTTAATGCAAGCTATTTGCAAATATTGTTCAAAATGTATTTGCAGAAACTTCAATCTTAATAACAAACAGGAACCAGATATTGACTGATTAACAAAGTGACCATGAGGTTACCTAGAGTTAGAGTCATGCAACATAGAAACAAGCCCCTTGATCAGTAAGTACCAAGCTACATGAACCTCATTGATCTGCACAAAGTCAATAGCCTGCAAGCCCTTGACATTGCAATAGCTCACCCAGGAGCTGTTCTAATGTTGTGAGAGTATGTCTGCCTCCACCACCCTCTCAGATAGCACGTTTCATATTTCTACCACCCTTGAAATGAAAAGATCTTTCCTCAGTCCTCCTCTGAACCACTAGCTCCTTACTTTAATGTAAGGTCCCTCTGGTCTTAGACATGGGGAAAAGGTTCCACAATCGACCTTACTATGCCTCATATTTGTCCACCTCAATCAGATGCCCCCCTCAGCCTTTCCTGCCCTTTGGGAAAACATGAGGTCAGTCCAGAGGTCAATTATTTTGCCTCAATCATACTCCATAAATGATAATGACCATAATGTTCATCATCAGCATGAAGTTTGCTAATTTTGAAAAGCTATTTGGGATTTCCTTGGAGAACTCCTGCTCATTGTGTCATTGCGCATTCAGCTGAAACCCTGTTTCAATAGTCGGAACCAATGGTTAGTAGGGATGCCTTTTCACACATTGTTATCAGCAGTCACTTAGCTGATACTTTGAATAAAACAGCTGCATGGATATTCCAAATTTGGCACTGGGAAACCTACCTGGGAAATAAAACACACCTGCATTATCCATTAAACTAGTTGAGCTTATATTAGTATGACACCACATTCGAACTGTAATGAAACCATGGGAATATATCTCGATGCTGACAGGTACGGATGCAAAGGGAATATGAGAATGCACTTTTGTGGAATGTATCTGACAATTTCAGACAGCAACAAGCTAAGCATATGTCCTTCTTCAACATGACACATATCTTAGACAGCAGCTTGCTCAGAGGGGGAAGCACTGGCCTCTTCTTTATCACACTCTCTTAGCTATAGTATTCATAGCTGTGTCTTCAGTCAACTTTGCCATACATTTCAGAATTGCCTCCCTGAAGCTCTCCTGAAGATCAAGCACACTGTGGAGATATAGTGCTGTCAGATTTTGTATTGAAAAGAATGCCTTCTTTCAATCTGTTGTGGACATGTTTATTTTCTTTCATGTTCCAAAATTTAAATCAGTTCATGTGTCAAGGAAATGACTGGGCAGCTGATTTTTGAAAAGTGCTGCTTTGGTTAAAGAGAAGGACAAACTTAAACAGAAATTGCTGGAGGAACTCAGCAGTCTATCAGCATCCGTGGATAACAAACCAAACTAGTATTTCAGGTCCAGCAACACCTCAGAGCAAGGGTCGCAGGACTCAAAATATTAACTCTGTTTGCTCTTCACAGATGCTGCCAAACTTGCTGAGTTTTTCCAGCACTTTCTGTCTTTGTTGTAGATCTCCAGCATAGAGTCATATAGTCATAGAGATGTACACCACAGAAACAGACCCTTCGGTCCAACCTGTCCATGCTTACCAGATATCCCAACCCAATCTAGTCCCACCTGCCAGCACCCGGCCCATATCCCTCCAAATCCTTCCTATTTATATACCCATCCAGATGCCTTTTCAATGTTGCAATTATACCAGCCTCCACTACTTCCTCTGGCAGCTTATTCCGTACACGTATCACTCTCTGTGTGAAAAAGTTGCCCCTTAGGTCTTTTTTATATATTTCCCCTCTCACCCTAAACCTATGCCCTGTAGTTCTGGACTCCCCCACCCCAGGGAAAAGACTTTGCCTATTTATCCTATCCATGCCCCTCATAATTTTGTAAATATCTACAACGTCACCCCTCAGCCTCCGACGCTCCAGGGAAAACAGCCCCAGCCTGTTCAGCCTCTCCCTATGGGTCACCTGATGAAGGAGCGTCACTCCGAAAGCTAGTGTGCTTCCAATTAAACCTGTTGGACTATAACCTGGTGTTGTGTGATTTTTAACTTTGTACACCCCAGTCCAACACCGGCATCTCCGAATCCAACCCTGGAAACATCCTTGTAACTCTTTTCTGAACCCTTTCCAGTTTCACAACATCTTAGTGTTTGGTTTACAATAGTTCAGAGTGGTGAGTTTATATATGTTGTGATGTGTCACTGAGGTCAACATGTACCATCGTTTGGAGAGCTTACCTTGTTTCAGAACATCGTTAAACTCAAACATCAGCACAGAGACTTCAAAAGGATCTTTTAGATTCTTCAACCTCCTTAACAAATGGTAGAGAGACAGCATTACAGCATGTCTTTCAACTTACATGTGATAATCAACAGAAAACAATCAATAACTTACATTTCACAATTGGAATAAACAAATTTAATAAGAAAGTGAAGTTTGCTTTGAATTCCATGTTCTGGCTCCAATTCACATTTATACCTCAAGAGATTTGATGGCTGGAATTATCACTGATGATAGACAAGAAACTGAGCTTTTCAACACAGCTGGATTGTAGTCACGATGTTGCTGTCTGTACTATTAACTTTCATTGTATTTATAATTTGCTTTTCCTCTATGACTGAAATGGGAAATAAGATCATTCTTTCCTATGCATTATAGACTTTGAAAGCACTGTTAGGTTTTCCATGCTAGTTTAAATGTGCTATGTATTTATCCATGTGTTATTTATTTATTCATGCTACAGTTCATGCTGAAAATATGTGTTCTGAATCAAATGTTTAGAAAAAGAATACTATCCTTTCATGTAGTGCAGATGTGTACTTGTCAATTTGCTATTATTTTTGCTCTTGGGGTTACACATTTGAGGTAGATTTTGACATTGTGTAATATTGTAAAACAAGCGATAATGAATTGACAGCTTCTTTTAAATGTCTGACAAACTGAAGTTAAAATCAGGGCATAAGCTGCTCTGAAGAGGAGTCATACCAAAACTGAAATGTTAACGCTGCTTCTCCCTCTACAGATGCTGTCAGACTTGCCAGTTTTTTCCAGAATTCTCTGTTTCAGATTGCCAGCGTCCGCAAGGTTTTGGTTTCTTTTAAGGGTTTTGGGGGATTTAATTTACGGAACTGGGCTAATGCGTCTGTAAACACAAGCAGGTTCTATTTTAAACTCAGCTGCCTCAGCATGGGCATATATCTCCCTCTGCTACTAGCCTACCACTGGAGGTGCTACGTCTGTTGAACAATAATATTAACAGCTGGCATTGTCAGGACAGGCACTGGGAAATTCCCAACTCCTCATTCTCACCTCGATAATGAAACTCCAGCCTGGCCAGTTGAACAAATCTGCAAAACTATAGAATTGCAAATGCATGAATGAATAAACTATCTTTTGACTGTAACTTTCTTAGAGAGATGATAACAGAGAAATAATGAACAATTATCCATATGACATTGGATAAAAATGATTAACTGAAACTTTTATTCCAGTGGTTTCCCTTATTAATTGATCCACTTATCCACAAATCCCTTGAGCAACTCCAGTCACTCGCTGTTGTTAATTTAAGGATTACTCAGTATTTCCACTCCCAATGCAGTTTACCCTCTAACTGCAGTCCTCTCTGATATTCCTCCACATGAGAGTGTGCTTGAATAATGAAATAAAATATAATTTGTATTGTCCCCAAGGACATTAAATATCCTGGAAAATTAGAAAAAGTCTTAAGGGAAAGTCACTGTTCATGACTTTCATAATCACATGGGAAAGTGAAATAAGCAGCTGTGTGCATTAAATATTCACTTGTTCATAAACCTCTCAGGGACATCCACTTAAATATAGCTTTGCTAAGTGGTACCTGCATTGTTAATCCCACATCAAAACTTGGTTAACTTCTGGATGCTTTTTGATTAATATAACAGAACAAAGGATATTATTTGATAAAGAGGAATTCCCTCAAAGCCCCAAATAATGTTCCTCCTGTAGTCAATGATAGCACATGCTCATTAACTGCCTGAATATTAATCTTCAGTCTCTGCAATCCTTCATTCTATCATCTGGCAGCTGTCTTTCCTTGCAGAACAATTACTTTGCTTCCAAAGTAATGCATTGTTTGCATCATGCTTCAGAATTTGCAGAGGACATGACTATACATACATATAATTTTTTCTTTAACTATCAGTCAGTCTCAGAGGTATTCCTGATACTTATCAATATTAACAATAGGTAGATAAATTCAAATTATTTTTCCACACAGATAACAGATTGCTGCATCAATATGTAGTTCCATTCCTTCACAGGACAGTGTCTTCCTTCATTCTCCACCTGGAAAATGACTTCACAAAGCTACACGGATCCAACAAAAAATGTTTTGTCTAACCATCCTTATCAAAAAATATTTTAAAATTATCATTCAGTAGGTGAGCAGATATACAGGGAAAAATATATATTTTTGGAGAAAATGTATTTACCTAAATTGTCAGAATATTTAATTTGAGACACCCTGTGTAACCTCAGAATGAATGATACTTCCTGATCTTATTGCTGACAAAAGACTGTGGGTTTAAAAAGATAATTGTCAGAATGACTTCATTTTATATTTGTGATTGCCATTATCTGAACTTCAGTTTAAATCTGAAAATGCTGGAAAAGTTCAGCAGGGCAGGCATCAATTATGGAGAGAATTCCTTAGAAGGGTCACCGGACCTGAAACATTAACTCTGATTTCTGTCCACAGATTCTGCCAGACCTGCTGAGCTTTTCTAGCAACTTCTGTTTTTGTTTCTGATTTACAGCATCCCAGTTCTTTCAGTTTTTATTCAATTTAAATCTCACAGCTTGGTGTCAGCCAGAAAAGAACAAGTTTAACAAATGCTACTCAGTATATATTTCAACAGTATTAGTTTAAATATTCTATATATAATGAGAAAATTTCAAACACAGCTTCAAGGTGTAGCAAGAGCTGGACAGTAACCTCAGGGAAGGGATAAATTGGGGAATGTTGTCCCTTTATATTTGCTGTGAATCAGGTATTAAGTATCTTAAGGACTTTTCATATTAGATGGTCTAACAGTTTTCAAAATATAATTGACTTTTTTTGTTAAAATATACATTATCTTGCACTAATTCAATTAGTGTTTGGTGTGAAAATAGGATTGATCAATGTAGATGTGTCATGTCAATATGGCCACCTCCTACTTGGCAGTGCAGCCTCTGTTAGACTGGGTTTTAATGTTTTGACCTGTGGTTGTTATCCGTCAACAGGAGGCCCAAATAATAAAGGAATTCACATTCACAGCCTTCTGGGGAAATGCAAAATTGGTTTGAGAAAACAGAGTAATGTTTTTGTAAAGGTAATTTTTCAAAGCAACTTCAACCCATTTCCCCCACTTAAACTCACAATGTGCAGCCCGACCCTCGAAATGACCCCAGACTCTTTGCCATTGACCAACATGTCAACAAGTTCATTCACTGTGGAAACCAAGTAAGGAAAGAGCAATCTGCAATTATACTAAGGCCAACGTATAATCAGATGGCACAATAGCAGCCCAAGGGTGACAAGACCTAGTCACACTGAAGACAAACTAATTACGCAGATTCAATACTGACTGAAGCTACAGCAGAGAATTGTTTTCAAATATAAAAAATGTTGGCACACAAGAAAAACTAACAATTACCATCTCATTAATTGTATTTAATATTTCACTGATCAGTGAACTAGACAGTTATTCACCACTAACACCAACTCCTCTTCAACAATATATGTCCTCCTATTACTTCTTTCAATTCAGGTAAATAAACCATATGATATTTGCAGACATATTTGTAGTTTATTTAATCTGAAAGCCTCTGAGCCTGAAGTTGTGATATTGGTTTGCTGCTAGTAAACAGTTAAAGCACGGAAGTACTTTACCAAGAGCGGTCTGGTTTTCATTTGCCAATATTTCTTGCTATCACTTTAGAACTTTGCAATTAAAACCATAACATATGGGAGAATTAGATCTTACACAATGTGGCAACAGATTCTCCAGTTGCTAAATTGAACATTTAGCCTTGATGATGGATCTGTAAATGTTTTCTTGATGATACTAGACACAGAGTTACCGAGTATCCATACTCTCACTCCTGTCATTAGTAACAGCTGCGGTATCATAAATAGGACTTTACTTATTGGAGTGTTCCACTTCCTCTTGCCTACAGTTTGTTCAATACTCATGGGAAACAGTTTCTCATGATGGAATGTGAGAATTCAGTATGGCAAATTCCAAATTAGACTGTTACAATTAGTGTCATGTATATGTAAAAACTGGAGTTAGTCCTCTCAGGTTTGGAAATGGTGGGCAGAATCTTCCTTGTCCACTGGGAGTTTTTTTAAAACTCACTCATGGAATGTGGCCATTTCTGGCCAGCCCAGAATTTATTGTCTGTCACTCATTACCCTTGAGAAGGTAGTGGTGAATGACACTCGTCAGGTCACAAAGGAGTTAGTAGGCAGCATTTCTCCCTCTGGAAGATGGCAAGAAATTATATCTCCTCAGTTGATGCTTCATCCACTCACACTTCCAGGGCAGTTGAACACAGACAGTCTCAGCCACCTCCACCCACACTAGTCTGGTCAGGTGGGACAGTATCATGTCGCCATTCCTGAGAGGAACAGGGACACCTGGAAAAGCACAAGGGAGCTATCACTGAATTCAGGTGCTGCCTCTGCCTCTGCTCTGCCAACAGTTGGCTGGATACCAGGATGCTAGCTTCACCAAGGTTCCTGGACTGACAGAGTGATGTATTGTCCAGATCCTTTTTAAATATGGAGCCGGAACATTATAGTATGGACGATCCATGTGTAGGCCAGAACATCCTACCTGCCCCCAGGAACATGCTTTTAAAATAAGCACTAAAAACTGTTATCACATACTCCCAGGAAGTATTCCCTCCCACTTTTCAGGACTCCCATGACACTTAAACTCTAAAGAGAAACTTCTGCCTAGGTTTGGAACTTGAATTAAGGTAAAAGTTTAATATGAAACAGCACTAAGGACACAGTAACTTTTGTCAATGTTCAGGAAAAATTCAGCTCAATATTCATTTAAATATTTAAAACTAAATGCCTCAAGTAACAGTATGAGTCAAGTGAGCCAGGAAGGTGTGACTAGTTATGGGGCCAGTATGATTGACACAATAAAAATACCAGTGCAGTAAAGCATCAGTTCATAGAGTAACAGGTTGACGTTGCTGTGCTTTGAGACTCTACGACATGTAAATTTGATTATTTATTCCTTTTCTCTTTCAGCTGGAATATTCTTGGAGTAGACAGTGAATGGCTACATTTTTTTTAAAGGAAGCTGAGTGTTTCTATAGATCACATAATTCAATTTACATTGAATTAATGGAGAGATGATTGTAATGGAAGGGGACAAAGGAAATATCTGATAGCAAGCTTCTTTCTATTTACCTCAATTAGAATTATTACAGTTTCATTCTTTAAAAAATCAATCATGTTCACTCTTATAAGGCTAAATTCTAAACATTTACCAGCTCCTGGAAAGTCTTGTCAAATTCAACTTACTAATGTTTACAGGTTTTTCTTCATTTATTTGAATTACAATAACGATACTGCTGTAGAGGATGCAGATGGGAGAGGATTCTCATACATTTTGAAGGAACAAAAACATTTCACTTGGGATTCTCATCCCCTTTTCAGGTTTGACCAAATAACAACGTCAACCTTCGTGCAATGAACAAACCAATCACCACGAATAGTCCCGAGGCAAACATTTAAAATCACAAACATTAAGATAAAAATTACATTTCCTCAAAGGACTGCGGACACATGGAACACATTTGTACTGAGAATAATTGATTGAAGAACAATAGACATCATGAGAAAGGAAATGAAATGATATCATGGTTACTTAATAAGGGGCTGCTTTGAAGACTGTAGATTGATGCCATCACCTGCTTCCTTCTGAGTGAAAGCAGGAGAAAGAGTTCCTGAAAATATGGGAGTAAAAGTTCCAGATGTTTTCATATTGTATGAACAAGAAATGGTAACAGCACAGCAAAAGCATGTTTTTGTTTCGTAATTTGTCCATACACGTGAGCATCAATTGTTGGGTCAAAATTTATTGTCCATCCTCAATTGCCCGGAGAAGAATCAAGAGAAAGAATAATTGCATTATTTCAAGCTGTAAATAAATCTCTGATTGAAATTCTTCTCTATCCTGTGATGCTTATTACTTTACATTAAATCCATGGTCTTTTTCTGTATGTTTTACCGATTCAGTTATTGGAAAAAAATTCCATCAATACTCTTCAAAATATTGTCAAATACTTACACCCATTAATGATCATATTAAATTCTTTTTCCAATAATTGATGGACTTCAGGACGAGAGAGATTTGTTCTGGTGCAGTTAAACAAGAAGTCATCACCTGGAGTAGATAAAATTTGATCAAACTCTTGCAGAAAAATGGTCAAACGTCACACGACATCAGGTTAAAGTCCAACAGATTTATTTGAAAACACTAGCTTTCGGAGCACTGCTCCTTCATCAGGTATTAGTGAGAAAGGAAGGCCTTAGACACAGAATTTATAAGGAAAACATCAAAGAGTCGTCCAACTCATACAAACAAATTCAACACATATAAGATGGCTCTTAAATCATTAATCAGTTAGAATGGAGAAGACAATTTTGATTAATTAGTATGCAAGTCCAAGAATTTCCATCAAGTCACTGCCCTGGGATAACTTAAGGTGATACAAAGGAGGTGACACCTCCTGTCAGACAATGTATTTTTGGCGTGAAATCTTGTTTGGGGTCTGTCTGTGTCTTAACCTAGAGTTAGACTGGTTTTATTTCCGAAGTAGGAGAATGCCACATTGACTGACTGCCTACAGATCGTGTGCTTTTAAACAAAATAGAATGTATCTGCAAATACAAATCTGCAAAAGCAAATTCACCCCAAAGACTGATATGTGTGTGTGAAAGAGTGTGTGTGTATGTATGAGTGTGTGTGCACATGTATGTGTCTATATGTTCATGTATCCGTGTGTCCGTGTGTGTGCATGCAGCAATGCCTACATTCTGTCTTTGAATACAAAACAAATCACTTTGTGCACAGATCATAAACATCAATGTAAGGATCAGTTGACAATCTCTTTTTGCAATGGGATTAAAGGATGAATGTTAGCAAAGAGACTAGGAAGGTCTATTCCCCTGGAAGTGGTTTCCTGGAAACTTTTCCATCTGACTGGGAGAACAGATGGGACCCATATTTAATGTCTCACCTGAAAGTGGTCACCTCTGATTCCCTCAAAACTACACTGAAGTTTCAGCCTAAATCTAGGTGCCAAGTCATCTCTGTAAGTAGAAAGTGGAAACACAACCTTTTAATGCAGAGGACCAAGTGTTACCCACTCTGTGTGGAAAACACCAGGACAGAAATGTGAAATGTGTGTTATTTTTGCAATGTTAGGGAATAGAACATATACAAATGATCCCAGAAACTATGTTTTCATACAACATGGTCTGAAGCAAATGTTGATTGACAGTTAAATTTTTAGAACCAATTTCAATAGCAGTTTACAGCATCAGAAACTGTAATCCCTATCTGTTGTAGGGAGAATGCCTGGTACAAATGATAGAGTTGTCTCATCAGAAAGTCAAAATCTTTGAAGCTGGAATCTTACTCTGCAATTAAGGCTATAAATTAGAACAGAAGGGCAGAAGGAGACAGATATATTGGAGGATGCCAAGCAGGAGGAGTGCAGCTAAATATTAAGACATTCCACTTTGGAAAGAAACAGATGTAGCGGAAGTAGACAAATAGGAGGGGAAATACTGAAATTTAGATATGTGTTTTGACAGGGCCCTTTAGTGAAATGTAAGCAAAGTATTTAATACCAACGATACTTAGAGTGATGACAAAAATGGTACATGCTACTCACTCTTAAAATTATAGCCCTAATGTCTCAAGAATTTGTCATAAATCTAAAAGGTACTCACAAAGGGAAAATACTGGCTAACTTTATCTGAGCAAAAGGATTTAACTTGTCAAGTTGATTATAATTAGAAATCCTAGAAATATTTACAAGCAGATGATCTGAGTTATAAATCATTTAACAGAGGAAAGGCTAAGAGCAAGCTTGTTTCCTGGTCCTATGTATGGAGATGTATAAACGTACAGATTTGCACAAACACCAATCTCTCATGGAGTATAGTTGACATATACAAAGATGGAACTGTTAGATGAACACAGGTGTGATGGTGTATGCTTCATTGTCACTCCGTGGCATGTTATTACACAAAAGCAATAAACCTATAATCTACAATCTATTTTGGTACAGAGACATATAAACTGCCTTTCCAAATTATATTGTGTTTGTACAAACAAAGATAAAACCGAGAGAGGAAATCCAATTTAGTTGACAGGGAATCATGTTTTCCCAGGCCAATCAATCAATGTCAAGGGAAGACCCAACAGTGTCACAATTATGAAGTCATAGTATCAGACAGTACAGGAGAGACCCTTCAGTCCATCACATTTGCACAGACAGAAACCTACTCTAAATCTAGCCTAGTCCCACTTTCCAGCACTTGGCTTAACCTTGAATGTTATGACATTTCAAGTGCTCGTTCAAATACTTCTGAAAGGTTGTGAGGTTTCCTGCCTCAGCTCCCCTCCCAGGCAGCCTATTCCAGATTCCCACCAACAGATTGCCTGGGATGAGGCAGTTTAGCTATGAAGAGAGGCTGGATAAACTTGGATTGTTTCCTTTAGAACAGAGAAAGTTGAGGGGGCACCTGATTGTGGTGCATAAGATTCTGAGGGACATGGACAAGATGAATAGAAAGCAGCTGTTCCTCTTTTCAGAGCAGTTGATAACAACATGAGCATAATTTTAAGATGATAGGCAAGTTTAAAGGGAAGTTGAGGAAAATCCTTTTCACTCAGAGGGTGTGGGAATCTGGAATGTACTGCGTGGGAGGGGAGAAAACCCAAAACCTGTAAAACTTTAATGAGCATATGAAATGTCATAACATTCAATGTTATGGGCTAAGTGCTGGAAGATAGGACTAGTGTAAACGTAGTGTAGCATTTGTACTGCTGACTTGATGAGCCAAAGATTGCTTGATTCCATAATTCTGTGAACAGTCCATTCATCTTCCCAATCACCTGCTGTACCTATACACTAATATTCATACTAATTCCAGACTGCTTGAAATAACGGGCGGCACGGTGGCACAGTGGTTAGCATTGCTGCCTCGCAGCGCCAGAGACCCGGGTTCAATTCCCGACTCAGGCGACTGACTGTGTGGAGTTTGCACGTTCTCCCCGTGTCTGCGTGGGTTTTCTCCGGGGGCTCCGGTTTCCTCCCACAGTCCAAAGATGTGCAGGTCAGGTGAATTGGCCATGCTAAATTGCCCGTAGTGTTGGGTAAAGGGGTAAATGTAGGGGTATGGGTGGGTTACGCTTCGGCGGGTCGGTGTGGACTTGTTGGGCCGAAGGGCCTGTTTCCACACTGTAAGTAATCTAATCTAATCACTGAGTCTCTCCATTTAAATATTCTACTATTTTAAATTTTTCCTGTCAAAATGAGCTAGCTAAATGTATTCACTTTATATGCCATTAGTCAGATTTGTGCCCATCCATTTAATCTGTCTGCACCCCTTTGCAGTTTGCTTCCCCCTTGATTTTGGTGTCACCAGTAAATTTAACTAGCGTGCAGTTGTTCGCCACATCCAAGTCATTGATATAGATTGCAAACAGCCAAGTACCCAGCATTGATCCCTCTGGGAATCTATTTGTTACAGGTTATAAATCTAAAATGAACCATTCCCTGTTTCCTGTTAGCTCACAAATTGGTTTGCAGCTAAAGGGATCAATCAGTATGGAGAGAAAGTGGGAGTGGGATACTGAGACTGCACGATCTGACATGATTGTATTGAATGGTGGTGCACACCCAAAGAGAATGGTTTAGTTCAGTTAGCTGGTATGTTGGTTTACAGAGCATGGTGATGCCAACAGCGTGGGTTCAACTCCCATCACCGGTTTGAGGTTACTACAACAGACTCTCCTTCTCAAACCCTTCCCTCACCTGAGGTCTGGTGGCCCTCAGGTTAAATCACCACCAGTCGCTTCTCTCTAATAAGAGAGCAGCCCCTATGGTCTGGTAAGATGATGGTGACCCAGCAATAAAACAGGGTTGAGTGGCCTACTCCTGCACCTATTTTCTATGTTTAATCCTCCATCCATATAAATATATTGTACCCTCTGTCATGTGCTCTTAATTATGCAGTAACCTTTGATATGACACTTGAAATCCTTTTAAAAATCCAAGTACACCACACCTACTAGTTCACTTCACCCACCAGAAATGTCACTTCAATGAAACACCTCTACCAGGTCAGTTAATCACAACCGCCCCTTTGACAAGTCATGTTGGCTCTGCCTGAACAAAACATGATTTTAGAAATATCCTACTATCATTTTCTTAATAATGGATTCCACCACTTTCTCTATGTTAGGATAACTGGCCTAAAGTTTCCTGATTTCTGCCTCCCTCTTTTCCTGAATAAAGAAGTTACTTTTAATGTTATCCAGTCTGTAGAAACCCTTCAGAGCCAAAGGAATTTTGAAGACTGTAGCCAGTGCCAGTGCATCTATTACTTGCACCGTTCAAGGTTTGAGGAGGCAGCCCACCTGCCCCAGGCATTCATTTGTCTTCGGTCCAATAGTTTACCTCTCACCTGTTCCCTGCTGATCCTGATTATTTTAGGCCCATCCCTCCTGATCATTTCTTGATTTTTAATTAACTTTAGGAAGTTTTCTAAATCTTCTACTGTGATGACAGCTCAAAATACGTGCTTATAGCCCTCATAATTTTTAAAATTTCCATTATCAATTCTCCAGACTTACCCTCTGGATTTTATATAGGAGAGTCTTTTTGGACTTGAAACATTAACCTGGTTTCTCTCTCCACAGATGCTGCCAGGTCTGCTGAGTTTCTCCAGCACTTGCTGTCGTAATTTCCAATTTCCAGTATCCACTTTGTTTTTACTTTTCTCGAAAGGACCAACACTGACTTAGTTTATTCTTTTCTTCCATTAAAATACTTGTAGGAGCCTTTACTATCTGTTTATGTATTACTGGCGAACTTTCTCTCAGGCTCTGCCTTTTAATTCAGGATATGATCTTTCTTTGCTGGTTCTTAAAATCTAACTTACCACTACATTTTGCAGGTTTGCAAAGTAGTCCCTTTAATTTGATACTACCCTGAACTTCCTTATTTAGCCATGAACAATTCATTTTTCTTTCTCACTGGGTTTGTCCATATTACAACAAACAAAGAATTATGGAGTCATAGAGTCATAGAGATGTACAGCACAGAAACAGACCCTTCAGTCCAACCCATCCATGCTGACCAGATATCCCAACTAATCTAGTCCCACCTGCCAGCACCCGACCCATATCCCTCCAAATCCTTCCTATTCACATATTCAAATGCCTCTTAAATGCTGCAATTGTACCAGCCTCCACCACATCCTCTGGCAGCTCTTTCCATACTCGTACCATCCTCTGTGTGAAAATGTTGCCCTTAGATCTCTATTATATCTTTCCCCTCTCATCCTAAACCTACACCCTCCAGTTCTGGACTCCCCCAACGTAGGGAAAAGACTTTGTCTATTTATCCTATCCATGACCCTCATGATTTTATAAACCTCTATAAAGTCACCCCTCAGCATCCGACGGTCCAAGGAAAACAGCCCTTGCCTATTCAACCACTCCCTACAGCTCAAGTCTTCCAACCCTGGCAAAATCCTTGTAAATCTTTTCTGAACCCTTTCACATTTCACAACATCTTTCTGATAGGAAGGAGACCAGAATTGCACGCAATATTCCAACAGTGGCCTAACCAATGTCCTGTACAACCACAACATGACCTTCCAACTCCTCTACTGAATGCTCTGACCAATAAAGGAAAGCATAACAAATGCTTAAACTTTAACAAAATCCTCTCTGCATCTAATAATAACTTCAATTCAAATATACATAAAATTTATTTCATTTTGAAAGGCACTGATATCATTTTTCTTAGAAAATGCCTTTTTTTTGTTTTTGAAATAATTGCAGACAGTATAACTGTAACATTTTGTTACTGTGGGGTAAAATGTTCTCTGCACTACAAAATAAAACCATAAGAACATGATTTATTCTCATTATGTATAATAGATAAAATAATTCTTCTGTCAAGTTGATTGTTTATAGATGCATCTGGAATATTTGTGACTGAAAAAAGACACAAGATTTTTATCTTGCAGTCATCAAACGTGAATCACTCAAATAGTGGTGTTTTGATGGGACCCCGGTTAGACTCAATGCTTACAGATATCCTTGTTGGATTCATGGAACATAGCACCTAGACAATAGAACGTGGAACAGTCCAGTACAGAAACAGGCCCTTTGGCTCACCATGTCTATGTCGCCCATGATGCTAATCCCATCTGCCTTCACATGATTTGTAGCTACTTATTCAATGCTGATCATTTGTCTGTCTAAATGCCTCTTAAATGTTGCTAATGTATCTGTATAATGGTTCTGTGAGAAACATGTCTTTGATGAAATTGCACCTAGCCTCCTACACTTTAAACAATTTCTCTCAGTACATAATACTATTATTTTATGGCATGGATCAGGTGAACACTCAAGATCTTTCCCCAGGGTAGGGGAGTCCAACAATAGAAGGCATAAATTTAAGGTGAGAGGGGAAGAATTTAAAAGGGATCTAAAGAGTCAATATTTTCACCCAGAGGGTGGTGTGTATATGGAATGAACTGCTAAAGAAATTGGTACAGGTTGATCCAATTATAACATTTAAAAGGCATCTGGATGGGTACATGAATAGGAAAGGTTTAGAAGGATATGGGTCAAATGCTCGCAATTGGGACTAAATGCATTTATGATATTTGGTCAGCCTGGATGAGTTAGCCTGAAGGGTCTGTTTCTGTGCTGTACACTTCTACAACTCTATGACTCTATATATGAATTTCTAGCTTTCACCTTGAATTGGTGTTTCTTGCAAATTGTCCTGATGACTGCAAGGCAAAAGCTTTAATAAAACGTGTCTTTTTCTTCAGCCATATAATACTTATAGTGAATGGGGAAAAATATTGAGATGTATTTATTTGGAAGTAATACACTTTTTGTTCAAAATGTTCAAAGAGCTTTTGAGTCTGGAAGAGTAGTCACTGTGGAAATGAAGGGCAAACTGATGAAAGAGGAAGAATGAGAGGTTAATTTGCTATATCGGGGGAAGTGGGCAGTGGTGTCCCTCAGCTTCTGCTCAGGAACTGCTTAGGTTTTAATGTGTACACCAAGAATGTGGATAAGGGCAAGAAGAAATGATCAAATTTGCTGAAAATATTAAAATATCAGGCAGAGAGAGTTAATCATTTTTAAGCAGAAAACGAAACTGAAAGAGAATGTTGCTGATAGGTGATGTTAAATGTTGATGGAAGAGGCAAAAGAAGTGTCAGATGGTTTGATATAAAACAAAATTAGGACAAGGGATGCTGGAAAATCTGAAATAGCACAGAAGCTTAGATTTTCAAATCCTCAAGACACAGAAACAATCCTCAATGTGTAAGACTGAAAGAAACACCAATGGATGTTTGGGTTTTATAACAAGAAATGCAGAATATGCCTGTCACAAGGTATCAATGATTCTCACCAACTCCTTCCACATGTACCTGTATATTCTCTCCTTCATAAATATATACCCTATTCCCTTCCAAAAGGTGGAATTGATCTACTTCTGAAAGCCTTGACATTCAAAATTACTGAATCAGTTTCCTATTAACATTACAATAGTTCCTCAATGCCACAGTGGTGACATGATCACCTAAATTCATTGTCCATAAACACTGGAGCAGACAGCCTGAATATCCAACCCCCTGACTCGGTGCTGAGATTACAACCAATGAAATCAAGCTGAAACATGTTCTTCCAGGGAGGCTAGCACTCAAATATTCCAAATATTGCTTGGGCAATGATGCATCCATTTACACAGTTGCTTTTGTCCTCCTGTTCATTACAAGTCTATATTTCTTTTTAAATGAACAGTTAACAACTAACCATCTGGTTTTCCTCAGCCATTTGATTGAAGTCAGTTTGTGTGAGTCATTGCTTCAAATGATTTGGTTTGTTTTTTGCATGGTTCGTATGTCAATTGAAAAATAGCAGGATATGGTCTGCATTTGGATGAAAATGAACGTCAACTACAAATTTTTCTGAGCAAAAGCAAGAACAGTTGAACTTTTTGGCACTGGTCACTTTCAAAATAAGGTTCTGAAAGGCGTGAATAGGTTCTGAAACAAAATGCAAATGTAATGGATATGGTTTGGTTAAGAAAGAGAAAACAGTTGCCTTTATGTGTGGTGTTCTTGGTTGCATCTGCTATTGTTGAGTCTTTGTTTCCGCAAAAGAATTTTGAACCAAGGCCTCTTTGCAAAAGCTTCAAATATCACATTGTATCATATTAGAATCATAGAGTCACAGAGATGTACAGCACGGGAACAGACCCTTCGGTCCAACTCATCCATGCTGACCAAATATCCGAACCCACTATAGTCCCATCTGCCAGCACTTGGCCCATAACCCTCCAAACCCTTCCAATTCATATACCAATCCAGATGCCTTTTAAATGTTGCAATTGTACCAGCTTCTACCACTTCCTCTGGCAGCTCATTCCATACACGTACCACCCGCTGTGTGAAAAAGTTTTCCCTTAGCTCTCTTTTAGATCTTTCCCCTCTCACCCTAAATGTATACCCTCTTGTTCTGGACTCCCCCACCCCATAGAAAAGACCTTGTCTATTTACCTTATCCATGCCCCTCATGATTTTATAAATCTCTATAAGGTCACCCCTCTGCCTCCGATGCTCCATGAAAAACAGCCACAGCCTGTTCAGTCTCTCCCTGTAGCTCAAATCGTCCAACCCTGGCAACATCCTTGCAAAGCTTTGCTGAATCCTTTCAAGTTTCACAACATCCTTCTAATAGGAGGGAAATCAGAACTGCACACAATATTCTAAAAGTGACCGAACCAATGTCCTATACAGCCGCAACATGACCTCCCAGCTCCTGTACTCAATGCTCTGACCAATAAAGGAAAGCATACCAAACACCTTCTTCATTATCCTATCTAGCTACGACTCCACTTTCAAGGAGCTACGAACCTGTACTCCAAGGTCTCTTTGTTCAACAACACTCCCCAGGACCTTACCTTAAAGTGTATTAGTCCTGCCCTGATTTGCCTTTCCAAAATGCAGCACCTCACATTTATTTAAATTATTACATCACTTTGTAACATGTTGTATGGCAGCTGCTGAATTCTACAGATCAGTTTGTCTGTTTGGTTTTCATCATTTTATAGTTTTATGATTTCTTTAGTTGTAGGAGTAAGTGTGAGCAGGTTTGAGATGTGTTCCTGCTGGGTATCATTACATCTTGATGTTTTGTGCTGAGGTTTGCATTATTTATGTCTAGATCACATTATTCCCATTTCACCTTTGCATGAGGTATTTAAATAGTGAGCGATTTGTCAGCAGCCATTTGCCATTTGCCTTCTACAGCTGCAGCTGTTATCACTGCCTTGAAAACATTTGCTATTTTGTTTGAAGTCACTGGTTGTTTTTTTTATACCATTTTGTCCAGGATTTGGCTTGTGATCCTTAAGTGTTGACGTGTGGTCTTGTTTGTCAGAAATCTTTTGAAATTTTTTTTCCCAGACTCAAAACTATTGTTGATTCTTCCCATTTCTCTAGCTCTGGAAAGATCAGCCAATACTGTTCAATGTTGTGCTCGTGTTAAACACATTGAGTTGTCTCTCAAATGACATGCAAAAAACTTGATTTGAAAACAATGCCATGAAATGCAGAATGACCATAGGTTTTGAGTCACAGAATCATACAGCACAGAAACAGACCCATTGGTCCAACTCGTCTGTACCAACCTGACCTAGTCCTATTTGGCAACAAAAATACCTTTCGTATTTACCCTATCCATACCCCTGTTGATTTTATAAACCTCTACAAGGTCACTCCTCAGACTCCAGCCCACTCCGCCTCTCTCTCTCTATCTCAAACCTTCAAGTCCCAGCAGCGTCCTTGTAAATCTTTTCTGCATGCTCTCGGGTCTAACAATGGCTCTCCTATAGAAGATTGACCACAGTTGTAGACAGTATTCTAAAACGTTGCTTGACCAATGTCATGTACAGCCACAACATGACATCCCAAATACAGACTCATGTTCTGACCAATGAAGGCAAGCATGCCAAACACCTTTTTCACCACCCTGTCTATCTGTGACTCCACTTTCAAGGAACTATGCACCTGCACCTCTAGGTCTCTTTGTTGAGCAACACTCCCAGAGTCCAACTGTTATTTGTATAAGTCCTGCCCTGCTTTGCCTTACCAAAATGCAACACCTCATATTTATTTAAATTGAACTTCATCTGCCACTCCTCCACCCATTGGCTTATCTGATTAAGGTCCTGTTGTCCTTTGAGATAGCCTTCTTTGCTCTCCATTTCACCTCCATCTACAAACTTACTAACCATATCTCCTATATTCACATCCAAATCATTTATATAGATTACCAAAAGCAGTGGGCCCAGGACCAATCCTTGTGGCACACCACTGGTCGCAGGCCTCCAGTTCAAAAATCAACCTTCTTCCACCATCCTCTGTCTCCTACATTCAAGCCACTTTTGTATCCAATTAGCTAGCTTCCCCCGGATTCCATGCAAACTGACATATTCAACCAGTCTACCATGTGAAACCTTGTCAAATGTTTTGCTGAAGCTTATGTCTATCACTCTGCCTTCAGCAATCCTCTTTGTCATCTCTTCAAAAAACTCAGTTAAGACGATGAAACATGATTTCCTACACAAAAAGCCATGTTGACTCTCCCTGATCAGTTCTTGCCTTTCCAGCACATAAATCCCATCCCTCTGAATCTACTCCAACCATGTAGCACTACTGGCAAAAAGCTCACCAGTCTATAGTTCCCCTGCTTTTCCTTACAGCTTTTCTTATATAATAGAACATAGAACATAGAAGAATACAGCGCAGTACAGGCCCTTTGGCCCTCGATGTTGCACCGATCCAAGCCCACCTAACCTACACTAGCCCACTATCCTCCATATGCCTATCCAATGCCCGCTTAAATGCCCATAATGAGGGAGAGTCCACCACTGCTACTTGCAGGGCATTCCATGAACGCACGACTCGCTGAGTAAAGAATCTACCCCTAACATCTGTCCTATACCTACCACCCCTTAATTTAAAGCTATGCCCCCTCGTAATAGCTGACTCCATACGTGGAAAAAGGTTCTCACGGTCAACCCTATCTAAACCCCTAATCATCTTGTACACCTCTATCAAGTCACCCCTAAACCTTCTTTTCTCCAATGAAAACAACCCCAAGTGCCTCAGCCT
Source organism: Chiloscyllium plagiosum (assembly GCF_037043375.1). Taxonomy (NCBI): domain Eukaryota; kingdom Metazoa; phylum Chordata; class Chondrichthyes; order Orectolobiformes; family Hemiscylliidae; genus Chiloscyllium; species Chiloscyllium plagiosum. The sequence goes on from NW_028270161.1 coordinate 2,077,498, forward strand.
TTCCTCATACGATCTTCCTACCAGACCAGGCAACATCCTGGTAAATCTCCTCTGCACCCGTTCCAGTGCCTCCACATCCTTCCTATAGTATGGCGACCAAAACTGCACACAATACTCCAGATGCGGCCGCACCAGAGTCTTATACACTGCAACATGATCTCAGCGCTCCGGAACTCAATTCCTCTACCAATAAAAGCCAGTACGCCATATGCCTTCTTCACCGCACTATTTACCTGGGTGGCAACTTTCAGAGATCTGTGTACATGGACACCAAGATCCCTCTGCTCATCCACACTACCAAGTATCCGACCATTAGCCCAGTACCCCATCTTTTTGTTACTCTTACCAAAGTGAATCCCCTCACACTTAGCTACATTGAACTCCACCTTTCTGCCCAGTTCTGCAGCTTATATATACCCCGCTGTAACCTGCCACATCCCTCCTCACTGTCAACAACTCCTCCGACTTTCGTATCATCCGCAAACTTGCTCACCCAACCTTCTAGCCCCTACTCCGGGTCACTTATAAAAATGACAAACAGCAATGGTCCCAAAACAGATCCTTGCGGAACACCGCTAGTAACGGCACTCCATGAAGAACCTTTACCATCAACTACTACCCTCTGTCTTCTTCCAGCCAGCCAATTCCTAATCCAAACCTCCAACTCACCCTCAATGCCGTACCTCCGTATTTTTTGAAGTAGCCTACCATGGGGAACCTTATCAAATGCCTTACTAAAATCCATATACACCACATCAACCGCTTTCCCCTCGTCCACCTCCTTAGTCACCTTCTCAAAGAATTCAATAAGGTTTGTGAGGCACGACCTGCCCTTCACAAAACCATGCTGACTATCCTTGATCACATTATTCCTATCCAGATGTTCATAAATCCTATCCCTTACAATTCTCTCTAAGACTTTGCCCACAACAGAAGTGAGACTCACCGGCCTATAGTTACTAGGGTTATCCCTACTCCCCTTTTTGAACAAGGGAACCACATTTGCTAGCCTCCAGTCTTCTGGGACTACTCCTGTAGACAATGAGGACATAAACATCAAAGCCAATGGCTCTGCAATCTCCTTCCTTGCTTCCCAGAGAATCCTAGGATAAATGCCATCAGGCCCAGGGGACTTATCTATTTTCACCCTTTCCAGAATTTCCAACACCTCTTCCCTACATACCTCAAAGCCACTCATTCTACTTAATTGTGACTCAGTATTCACATCGGCAACAATGCCCTGTTCCTGAGTGAATACTGGTTGGCTAATGTACCACATTAGCCAACCACACCTCCATCTCCCACCCCCCACCCATCTCTTGGCATCTCACTCATGTCTATCAACGATAGAAATATCTCAGGAAGGGGCCTAGCAATCTCTTCCCTAGCTTCCCACAAAGTTTGAACAGGTCCTGGGGATTTAGGCAAAAGTGAGGACTGCAGTTACTGGAGATCAAAATAAGAGTGAGATGCTGGAAAAGCACAGCAGGTCAGGCAGCATCCAAGGAGCAGAGAATCGATGTTTCAGGCAAAAGCCCTTTATCAGGTCCTGGGGATTTATCTACCTTTATGTATTTTAAGACTTCCAGCACCTCATCTTCTGTTATGTAAACTCTTTACAAGATATCACTGTTTAGTGCCCTGAGGTCCCTAGCTTCCACGTCCTTCTCCAATTTATTAAGTAAAAACTCAAACTGTATTTCCATAATAATTAGCTCCCTATTTCAGTTTCTTCTCTTTCTTATTTCCGGATGTTCCCCTTATCCTGCTCAGAGTTTCATGGAGAGGGCCTATAGTCAAATAGACAATACTAACTATTTATATGTCAGCTTGGGTAATGATTCTTTCAAGCTGTTCCTTGGCGGTGAATACCCAGTTGACTCTAATCCAGTTTGCAGCAGAATTCCATTCATATTCACACTCACCAAGCCCCTCTCCCCTCCCACTGGCCAACTCTCGAACTGATGTCAATAATGATAACAGCTCGATCTACAATCTGAGTGGAATAATTGATTGGGTAAAAGTGCTGAGATATTGGAGCAGTCTTTGTTAACATTGTGCTCCCAGGCTAGTTTCCACAGCTTTAGTTTACTGTCATGACAAATGAACATTGGTTCCACTTGAAAATGTCAGGCCATGATTTGTAGAGTTCAAGTGATGCAATTTCATGGTCTTTTCTTGATTATTAATGAAAAGATGAAATATATAATATTTTTCAATCCACTTGGTGTCCTTAACACTAGTGAACTTATTGTCTGCAACATTTCTTCTGTGAAATTACACAAAATATTGCTGTTGTATTTATTTGTGTGTGTTTGTATGTGGGTGCATGTGTGTGTATGTATCTGTGTATGTGTGTGTGTCTGTGTGTGTTTGTTTATGTATGTTTGCGTGCATGTCTGAGGGTGCCTGTGCATGTGGGTGTATGTTGGTGTATGTGCATTGGCATGTGTGTGTGTATGTGCTCACACATGCATGTGCACGCGTGTGGGTGTATGTTTATGTATGTTTGTGTGCATGTGTGAGGGTGCCTGTGTGTGCTGGTATGTGTATGTGTGTGCGTGTGTATGTGTGTGAGTGTGTGTCTGTGTGTATCTGGTTGTATGTGGTGGTGTTGGGATGTAGATAAATTTGAGATAGGGAAACTTTCACACAGTTGTTTTGATTGTTTAAAATCCTCTTTAGTTTTTATCTAATCTTAATGGGACTTGGATAGATTCATGAGTCTCTTGTTGAGTCCAGACTGGGCCACAAGGGAAATATTCCAGTCCTCAAGACCATGTCAGGAAGTCAGACGACTAATCACAAGCAACAGAGGGGTGGATTGTGAGAAAAACTGGAAAATAGACAAATGAGCTCCTGCAAGAAAAACCTAAGAGCTGAACACTCAGCAGTGTATCTTCTCTGGTATACAACTTCAACTGTGACATGAGTGCAGTGTTCAGTTGTTCCATGTTTGATTATGAATCGATTCATTTTTGCAACTCAATGTACTTCATTCCTGATGAAGGGCTTATGCCTAAAACGCCGACTCTCCTGCTCCTCGGATGCAGCCTGACCTGCTCTGCTTTTCTGGTGCCACACTTTTCGACCCATACTTAAAAGGCTAATCCAGTTGACTTTATAGTCCATAGTAAATCCCAGTATAGTGGGAGATGATAATGCCATTGAATGTCAAAGGGTGATGGTTAGATTCCCGCTTAATGAAGATCATCATTGTTTTGCACCTGGTGCTACATTAAAATTATTCATCACTTATCAGTCCAAACTACAATGTTGTCTAGGTTGCTGTGTTTGAGCATGGACTGCTTTAGTATCTGAGGAGTCATGATTGATGCTGAACACTGTGCAGTCATCAGTGAACATTGCCAATTCTGGCCTTACGACGGAGGAAAGTTCATTGATGGAACAGCTGAAGATGTTTGGATATGAACAATATCTTGCAGGAAATCCTGCAGAGATGTCTTGAGGCTGAGATGACTGACCTCCAACAGCCATAACCACCTTCCTATGCGCCATGTATGATTCTAAACAAAGGAGAGCTTTTTCCCGAATTCCTAATGATTCCAATTTACTCGAGATCCTTGATGCCACACCCAGTCAAATGCAGCTTCAATATCAAGGCAACATCAAGGATATGGCAATGACCATCTCCAACAAGCGGGAATCTAACAATCATCCCTTCATGTCACTCTGTCCTCCACTCTGGTTGTTTGATGTTATCAACTACTGCTTGTTTGTCCATCTAGAGACCATTATTTAGATCCAGTTCTACATTAAACTAGATCCTTGTTGACTTTTACTGAAATAAAATCATTCCATCATTAGACATTTGACATAAAAACAGCAAGTGTTGGAGAAAATTAGCAGCATCTGTGGAGAATGAAATAGATTTAATGTTTTGAGGTCAATTTCACTCTTCACTTGAAGAAGGGGAGTTTTCAGAAGAAGAGTTACATTGGACTCTGCCTCTCTCTCCTCAGATGCTGCCAGATCTGCTGAATTTCTCCAGTATTCTCTGTCCTTCTTTCAAATTTCCAGCATCTATAGTATTATGTTTTGATTAGAGATTTGACTATTTGTTCAGAATGTTGGATACATTCCCATCATTGTCTCCAGCTGAACTGTTACGTAAGAACATCGAGTTCATGGAGGGGCTCTGGTTCAACTAACTTCTCAATAAAACCCTTTTTTTGTGCTGTTCTGAGAGTTAGCTCCTTATGAACTGGAATTAATTTCATTGCAAGGAAATACCAAAATCTATTTGAAGGCAAATGGATAAAAATCTCAAAGTATTAAGATGCATCTTTATGACATTCTGTTTGGATGCTTTGTAATTAGCTTAGTAAAGATAGGTATTACAATATAAATCATAACAAAATCTACAAATAGAGGGTTAATTTCACTGCAGCTTCAGGGTGTGTTTTTAAAAAATAACTATTGCTATGACGTGACATTGTTGCGGTAAATTACAAAAATAACTGTGGCACTTGGATTAAAAACAAGAATCTGTTGGAACAGAAAATGAAATTAGACAATACAAAGTAAATCTTTCTCGTTTGATCTTGTCACAATGTATTTTCCTTCTCACAAAATTTCTCAATCTATTTTCTTATGAATCGTGCATCCATTAAACTCATCAAACAATTTGATTGCTTTCTCCAAGTGAAACGTTGCTCAAGGTGATTAACTTTTAATTGAAAAGCTTTCCACCTGATTTTGCTTCTTAAACATCTCGTTTTTAATCTGTGTTCCGCACTTCACTGAATCACATGCTTGGAACAAATACATCAAGATTAAACAGGGGAGTTTAGTCCACAGTTTTTGGTACTATTTTTGCAAATTCTCATCTGTCACAATGCATTTGAAAATTGAATATTTTAAAGTTAACAAGCAAATAGCTTCAGCACAAAACTATATCGAGTTTCAGAATCCTAAGCTCTTTTATACTCTGTTTTTAGGACTTTAAATCACTGATAGAATGTGGAATTATAGAGAAATAAATGGGATTGTGAAGGTGCCAGGGAACTATCCGTATTCAGGAAGAGGGGCACAACGTTAAACTCTGTGTTACACTTCAGCTCCAGAGGATATAAAACAATCATAACTGTGAAATTGAAACAGTTTAAGAGCATTATGTACCTGTATCTTTTTTCTATTTCCATTGCACCATGGACAACGCTTGAAATTCTCAAATCAAGAGAGGGATTTGTAGTCATGGACAATGCTCACTTGGAGGCTTTTTGCAATGGCTTTAAGGTCACTGCTATTCAGGACATATAAAAGAATCAATCTGCAAGGATTAAAGTTTCCTATAACAATGTGAATCTGCAGTGAGATGAAGACAGCAGCAAAAGCCATTTTGACAGTTCAGAGAGCGATTGAAGGTCATCCTGTTTGCAGGAGTTTGCTTTTCAAGATCAACATCGAGACCTTGTTTCTACTTTGAGTTTCACAAGACTTGGAAAAAGTTTCCTCAATGTCACAAAACAAAATCAAATAAGCTGACTCCTTTACAGAATTGCAGCTATTCTTGAAAGGAACCTAATTATAATTTCCTTCTTAAAAGATGTTCTTCAAATTATTTATTGCTGACTTCGTCTGTCAGGGATTACAAAAATAAAGGAATACAACCCATCAAGTGCATTTATTTGTTTTGAATTAACAGAATTAGTTTAAAGCAAAAATAATATTATGAATAAATGAGAAAAGTAATGACATTTGTAGAGAAATTGCAAAGTATTTATCCTGTTTAATGCTCTTTGTGAAGATCTGTTCTGCATTCAGAAGGGAAATAGTGATACTCATTCCTTTAAGCCTTATTAAGTAGGCAACCATAGAAAACAATGTAATTTTAATTGTCAAATTGAGCTCAAGTGTGACTTCAAGATTTCCTGACGGGGACAATGCAAAATCGCTTCAGTCATGCTATTGCCAAAAGCAAGAGAATCAACTCAGGCATGTCTGAAAGCACCACGATTGTTATCAAACCAGGAAGAGGTGAGATCGGACATTATTGTGGAAAGGAGTCTGGAAATCTCACCCTGCTTTTGAACACATTTTGCTTGATTGAAAGGAGACCAATTCGAAGGTTCATAAGACTTTTTGATTCTATAGTCTGCTATACCTGAATCACAAATTGAGCTCTGTACAACCAAATTCTCTGCAATGTTGAGCATTAATTTTAAAATCATTTCGCAAGAAATAGATTTGCCCATAGATTCCTAAACTGATTTCATCACTACAGTGGGTTTCAGAAATTGGTCTCATTTACGGAGCTTTGAGAAAGTTCTGATAATCTAGTAGGACTTTTTGGACACAAGAGCATTAATACAATGTTTTGAAAAAGCTTTATTTTAAAATAAAACATAATGAGGACCTGATCATAGAACATAGAACGTTACAGTGCAGTACAGACCCTTTAGTCCTCGATGTTGTGCCGACCTGTGAAATTAATCTGATGCCCATCCAACCTACACCATGCCATTATTATCCATATGTATGTCCAATGCCTACTTAAATGCCCTTAACGTTGGTGAGTCTACTACTGTTGCAGACAGGCTGTTCCACGCCCCTACTACTGAGTACAGAAACTACCTCTGACATCTGTCCAATATCAATCACCCCTCAATTTAAAGCTATGTCCCCTCGTATTAACCTTCACCATCTGAGGAAAAAGGCTCTCATTGTCCACTAACCCTCTGATTATTTTATACATCTCAATTAAGTCACCTCTCAACCTTCTCTCTAATGAAAACAGCCTCAAGTCCTTCAGCCTTTCTTCATAAGACTTCCTTCCATCCCAGACAACATCCTAATAAATCTCCTCTGAACCCTTTCCAAAGCTTCCACATCCTTCCTATAATACAGTGACCAGAACTATATGCAATACTCCAAGTGCATCCTGACCAGTGTCTTGTACAGCTGAAGCATGACCTCGTGGCTCTGAAACTCAATCCCCCTCCCAATAAACACCAACACACCATATACCTTCTTAACAACACTATCAACTTGATCATTGCACTCTAATCAAGCAAAAAAAACTTTTCTGTTTATTTTTAAAACCATCGTGTTAAGAGTTGCTGGTTCAGTGACATTATGACCATACCACCATCTCCTCTTGCAATGGTACATTGGAAGGATGGTTTATTTTCAGTTTTTGCAGCACACTGGTTTTTCATTTGTGGTTTATTATTGTCAAACTCACTCACTGTGTACATCATTCCCCATCTCCTATGTTGTCTTCCTCATGAGCTTATGGTTCTTGTGATTTTTACATGATTTGTTTTCATAATAAAACCATTTTCAGCTTCACTAATTAAACTTAATTAAGATACCACTCAAAAACAGGGGATTGAGTTGGATGATCTGCCATGAGCATGAGGAATGGGACAGCAGGCGCGAGGGGCTGAATGGCTTACTCCTATTTCTATTTTTCCACATTTCTGTGGTGGAGATTTACTCATGCCAAGACTTAAATGTAGCCATCTTACGGATTTGGGAGGAAATAGACTTTCTCCCAATTTCAGAAATGTGACAAACATAACTGTCTTCATGAATGGAGATAAATCACACTCTGCAAGCTATTGAGCTGCTGTCTGTTTGTTCACAACAGGAAAATTACTGACACATATTCTCCAGGATTGTAGCTGAGACAATCTTATCAGAGACATTGTGTGGCTTCAGACTTTCCAGAGGAACCTCTGATATAGCTTTCATTAACAGAAAAATTCAAGGAAGTATCACCACCAAAAACTCTTCAATTAGTTGAGGAAAGAAGTTGTTCAGCAAATTGCGAGGGTACATGGATTATGCCCCAGAGACTGAGACATTACAAAACATTGTCACAATCCTGCAGCTGATACAACTGTCTTGAGTGGGAGATCTGAAATCCCTTAACCCTAACCCTAACCCACACGCTAATCTGAACCCTATTCACCTCATCAAAGTTTCTCTGGCATGAGTATTAAACACTGCCTGGATGGGAAACTCTTTAACCTCTGTGCTAAAACTAAGCTGACCATCAGAGACATTTGATTTGATCTGATTTGATTTTCTGTTGTCACATGCACCCGAGTACAGTGAAAAGTTTTGCTTTACAAGCAGTATTGACAGATCATAGCAAATGAGGACATAGACATAGCAAGGCATATAGGCTGCAACTGCACAGGAGGTGCACAAAAGCAAGGTCACCATTAGATTTAAAATGAGAGGGGTCCATTCAGCAGTCTAATAAAATGACACCCAGTTTTGTCCAACGGGTTCATTTTAAATCACAAGCTTTCGGAGCGCTGCTCTTTCATCAAGTGAAGTGACACCAGCACCTCCACATTAGTCTAATAACAGCAAGGAGGAAGCTGTTTTTGAACCTGTGTGTTCAAACTTCTGTATCTTCTACTTGATGGAAGAGATCGGAAGAGAGTATTACCAGAGTGGGAGGAGTCTTTGATGATGTTGGCAAACTTTCTGTGGCAGTGAGCCATGTAAATGGAGTCCATGGATGGAAGGTTGGCTTCCATGTTGCTCTGGGCTGTGCACATAACCTTCTGTAGTTTCTTATGGTCCTGGGCAGAGCAGTTGCCGTACCAGGTTGTTATGCAGTGGATAGTATGCTCCTAATGGTGCATCTGTAGAAGTTGGTGAGGGTCCTTTATGCACCATTAAGTCTACAGATGCTTTGACTATAAACCCCCTAATGTTGAGAGAAAGCAGTAGTAGAGTAGGAAAGAAAAGGAAGTAGATCCTGTCTCTGGATCTCACCATCATGTGGAATATCCTGCTCCATGTGATGAAGGATCTGTAGGTTGAGAATTTGCCTGTTTAGTAATGTGAAGACCTTGGGCAGAAGCTTGTGATTGTAGGAAATTTCACCTTCCTATTGAGATGCAGCTGACTTAGATCCTGAAAATGACTTACATTATTTTTAAAGAGGCTATTTCCCTTGGGAATTTTTGATGGCATGCTTTGCCAAATACAATAATTATTATTTAACTTTGCAAAGAGCTTTCGTACATAAAGTGTCACCCCAGGTAAAGGGTCTTTAACAGAGGAGCCGTATTGATGGAGACATCACACAGGACCATCAATGAGGGAAGGTGCACCCTCTGCTGTTGATTTTCCTGAGTGTGTTGCAATGTCAGGAATCCTTCCAGAGCTGACCAAACAAATTCATGCTGTTCTGACAATAAAACAGCTCAAATTTCTGAAAATCACTGAAAGCTGTAAAATATGAACAGCTAAGAAATTAAGCTGTTAGCCTAATCAGAGAAATTGTATTTGTTACTGACTTTAATTGAACAACATGCACCAGATCAGCTCAGTATGTTTAAACTGGATTCATATATTGCACACAGAACTAATTTAGAAAATTCAACATTGGACCAAAAACTAAAGTTTGTTTCATTTTGCTTTCTATATAGTTTTAATATATTTTGATTTGTAGCTATTTAAATAGGAATCAATAATTGGTTTTGTTGAATAATTCATTGCTTTTTCAATAATCCCATTCCTATTAGACATAACATTATTGAATTCACTTAATGAATTAAAGGGGCCATTGACTGTCATAACTTATAAAATTAAGCAAGATTTGACAACCCCAATGAGGACAAATAAAGATGTTCAATTTTCATATTTGTCACAGAAGTACCATTCATAGCACTATAAAGTGAGTCATTGCTGAAGCTTTTTACCTTAAACTCAAAAGTATCAATGAGAAACAAAAGTAGGCCATTCAGCCCCTTTAGCTGATCCGAGTGTAAATCCACATTCCCCCCCACCCCTGGTTATCATTCACCATCCTCTCCCCTACTCCACTCTGTGCTTAACATCTACCACAACCTTAACAATATTTAAAAACTCTGCTCCCACTACCTTTTCAGGAAGAAAGTTACAAACACTCAACTCTGAAAAAAAATCACTTCATCTTTCCCCAAAGTGGGTGACCACTGATTTTTAAACCATGACACCCTAGTTTGAGATTCCCACAGAGGAAACATGCTCTCTCTATTCCCTCTTTCAAGAGCCCTCAAAACCTATTCATCTCACATTGTTCTTGAACGTTTCATTCATCAAGACAACGCAAGAATGTGAAACTTCAAACAAATGTACCAATTTATATGACAGTACAAGAGGATGCTGATAGGCTGGATAATTGACTCTAATTAGTCACATTATAGTCATGCAGAAAACAGTGGAATCTACTGCTATAAGAAATTCACAAAAGATGCATGACTTTAACGTATTATTTTTGTTTTCAGAATAGAACAAATGTTAGTTGTAGAAAGTGGAAGTTAGGCACATTTTGAGCTTGACTGATTACCTTAAGTTGTGTGTTAATGTATCTATCAACACATTCTGGATTATTCAATAAGTGGCGCCCAATCATGGAATCACATTTATTAATAGACGTTTTTTGGGCTGGCTGTGTATAGCCTGTACACTATCAATTACAAACAGCTATCATTCACTATGATGAACAACCTACAGAGCTAGCATTGCACAAACACTGAAATTTGCACATGGCATTCAGAAAGGGAGGTAGGTATAAAGTACGAAACCACAGCCAAGCTAGCTAAACAGCCATTAAAGGGAAAATGTTAGAAGCTATTATTAAAAATTTAAGAATGGCATTTAGAAAAAATCAAAATAATCAGGCAGAGTCAATTGGTTTTTCAAAAGGGACTTTATGTTTAACCAATTGAAAGAAAACCTTGTACTATGGGTAAAGGAGAACGACCAGATGTATTGTTCCTACGTTTCTAGAACCCACCTGATAATGTGCCATATTAAATGTTATTGCAGCAAATAAATGTTCATGGTGTTGGGAGTCACATATTGGAATGGATTGATGATTGGCTGGCTAACAGGAAAAGGCAAGTAGGAATAAATGAGTCTTTTTTTTGGTTGTCAAGATGTAATGAGTGGTATTCCACAGTTACCTACGTGGGAAACACAAACTCTTTTATAGATCATTCGGAGGTATTATTTCTAAATTTGCTGGTGACACAAAGGTATGTAGAAAAATAAATTGTGATGGGTGCATTAAAAAGCTACAAAAAGATTTTTAAAAAACAGGATAGTTTGAGTGAGTGGGCAAAGGTGTGGCAAATGAAGTATTGTGTGGGAAAATATGAAATTATCAACTTTGACATAATGAATATAGAAGAAAATTTATTTCCAAACAGTGAGAGATTGCAGAGCTCTGAGATGTACAGGGATCTGCGTGTCTTAGTGCATAAATTGCAAAAGGCTACTAGGAATGTACAGCAATTAATTATGGAAATGAATAAAATGTTATTGACTATTGTATGGAAAATTTAATAGAGAAAATGAGAGGTTATAGGGAATTGCATTAGAATCTAATTCTGTTAATACAAAACTAAAAACTAGCAGTTAACCGTAACATCTTGTAAACTAATTAATTTTCGTATTAAAATGTATATAAAGAAAGTTAGCAGAAGGTTGTTGAATTTAATGATGTGTAATTGGTTGAAATAAAACTCTCACAAGAGAGCATATGCATAGACTTCATCTAAAAGTATTTAATTTCTGGTCTACACATAGGCGAGACCACATCGGGATTGGACGGTATTGTTCTCCTTATTAAAGGAAGGATATAAAGATGTTTGAAGCAGTTCAGAGAAGATTTACTGGTCTATTACCAGGAATGGGTGTGTCATCTAATGAGGAAATGTTGGATATATTTGGCTTGAATCCAATGGAATTATTGTAAAGTGTGGAAGGTAATTTCATGGAAACAAACGGGACCTTGTGGGGGTTTGACAGGGTGGAAGGAGAAAGCATGTTTCCTCTCTTGGCAGACTTTCGAACTAAGGGTCAGTTTCAAAAACGGGGGTCACCCACTGACGACACAGATGAGGAGAAATGTTTATTTTTAGAGGGTCATGAACCTTTCGACTCTCTTCCTCAAAAGGTGGTGAAGGCAGAACCTATGAATATTTTTAAGGCGGGGGGTAGATTCTTGTTAAGTGAGTGTGGTGGGTTGGTTGGGGGAGATCAGTGAGAGGTTATCAGGGTTACACAAGAATGTGGATTTGAGGTTACAATTAGATCAGCTCTGATCTTATTAAGTGATAGGGAAGACTCTGGGGACAAAATACTCCTGCACCTGGCTCATTTGTAACTTGATAGTGAAACATGTTGGTCATGTTTTCCGAGCAGAGAGAATGGACTGCAATGTTGCAGTTTATAAAAAGATGTGTTTTGGGGATGATGTAAGATCTATCTAGACTTTTCTTATTTACCTAGATGTCCCTGAGATGGAGCTTCCAGTCTGACTGATGTTGCTCTATGTCATCCTCCTCACTTCCTCCTCAGTTCCAGTCACTGGTCACAGTCACATAAATTAACACAGTGCCACTTTCTCAGACTGAGTGTAAAGTATCTTACATAGCATAACGGCTACTGCATGTCTGAGCTGAACTTTGTTTATATTGTTTATGGCAATCATTTTATATAGAACCACGTGTGCACAAACTAACGACGTACTGAATCAAATTTGACAATCCTCTGTATTTTAGAAAAATCTACATCAATATCACTGTCATGAGAACAACGCCAATGACTGTCAAATAATGACCGTAGTTATCCCATTGAAATCACCAATCATCTAGAACATAGAACATAGAACATTACAACGCAGTTCAGGCCCTTTGGCCCTCGATGTTGCGCCAACCTGTGGAACCAATCTGAAGCCCGCCTAAACTACACTATTCCATTTTCATCCATATGTTTATCCAATGACCATTTAAATGCCCTTAAAGTTGGTGAATCTGCTACTTTTGTAGGCAGTGCATTCCACGCCCCACTACTCTCTGAGTAAAGAAACTACCTCTGACATCTGTCCTATATCTATCACCCCTCAACTCAAAGCTATGTGCCCTCATGCTAGCCATCATTATCTGAGGAAAAAGGCTCTCACTGTCCAACCTATCTAACCCTCTGATTATCTTATATTTCTCAATTAAGTCACCTCTCAACCTTCTTCTCTCTAACAAAAACAGCCTCAAGTTCCTTAGCCTTTCTTCATAAAACCTTCCCTCCATACCAAGCAACATCCTAGTACATCTCCTCTGAACTCTTTCTAAAGCTTCCATATCCTTCCTGAACTGTACGCAATACTCCAAGTGCAGCCGCACCAAAGTTTTGCACAGCTGCAGCATGACCTCATGACTCCAAAACTCAATCCCTCTACCAATAAAAGCTAACACACTGTATGCCTTCTTAACAACCTGGTCAACCTGGGTGGCAACCTTCAGGGATCTATGTACATGGTCACCAAGATCATCTACACTACCAAGAATCTTACCATTAGCCCAGTACTCTTTATTTCTGTTGCTCCTTCCAAAGTAAATCACCTCACACTTTTCCGCATTAAACTCCATTTTTCACCTCTTAGCCCAGCTCTGCAGGTTATCTATGTCCGTCTGTAACCTGCAACAACCTTCCGCACTATCCACAACTTTACCAACCTTAATGTCATCCGCAAATTTACTAACCCATCCTTCTTTGCCCTCATCCAGGTCATTTATAAAAATGACAAACAGCAGTGGACCCAAAACAGATCCTTGCAGTACCCCACTAGTAACTGAACATCAGGATGAATATTTCCCATCAACCACCACCCTTTGCCTTCTTTCAGCTAGCCAATTTCTGATCCAAACCACTAAATCACCCTCAATCCCATGTCTCCATATTTTGTGCAATATCCTACCATGGGGAACCTTATTAAATGCCTTACTGAAATCCATATACACCACATCAACTGCTTTACCCTCATCCACCTGTTTGGTCACTTTCTCAAAGAACTCAATAAGATTTGTGAGGCACGACTACCCTTCACAAAACCATGTTGACTGTCCCTAATCAACCTATTCCTTTGTAAATGATTATAAATCCTATCTTTAATAATCATTTCTAAAACCAAAGTAAGGCTCACTGGTCTATAATTGCCAGTGCTGTCTCTACTCCCCTTCTTGAACAAGAGGACACCCTCCAGTCAACCTCTAGTCTTCTGACACTATTCCTGTAAACAATGATGACATAAAGATCAAAGCCAAAGGCTCTGAAATTTCCTCCTTGGTTTCTCAGAGAATCCTAGGATAAATCCCATCCAGTACAGGAGTTTTATCTATTTTCACACTTTCCAGAATTGCTAACACCTCCTCCTTGTGAACGTCAAACCTGTCCAGTCTAGTAGTCTGTATCTCAGTATTCCCCTCAACAACATTGTCTTTTTCCAGTGAGAATACTGACGAAAAGTATTCATTTAGCACTTCCTCATCTCCTCAGACTCCATGCACAACTTCCCATTACTATCATTGTTTGACTTGAATCATTCTCTAGTCATTCTTTTATTCCTGATTTAGAATCCTGCCTGCCAATGATTTCTCATGTCCCCTCCTGGCTCTTCTTTGCTCTGTCTTTAGGTCTTTCCTGGCTAACTTGGCTCCCTCACTCGACCACTTTCTCCCTGTCTGACAGGTACATACTTATCAAGGACACGCAGTAGCTGTTCCTTGAATAAGCTCCACATTTCAATTGTGCCCACCCCCTGCAGTTTCCTTCCCCATCCTATGCATCCTAAATCTTGCCTAATCACATCATAATTACCTTTTCCCCAGCAATAATTCTTTCCCTGCATTATTGACCCATCCCTTTCCATCCCTAAAGTGAACATAACCAAACTGTGGTCACTACCACCAAAGTGCTCACCTACATCCAAATCTAACCCCTGGCCAGATTCATTACCCAGTACCAAATCCAAATTAGCTTGTTGACAAACTGTGTCAGGAAACCATGCTACACACATCGGACAAAAGCTGCCCTATCTAAAGTACTCGAAATATAGTATTTGCAGTCAATTCTTGGAAAGTTAAAGTTCCCCATAACAACTACCCTGTTACTCTCGCACCTATCCAGAATTATCTTTGCTATCCTTTCCTCTACATCTCTGGAACTATTCAGAGGCCTATACAAAACTCCCAACAGGGTGACCTCTTCTTACCTGTTTCTAACCTCAGCCCATACTACCTCAGTAGACGAGTCCTCATCAAATGTCCTTGACTAATAATGCCACACCTCCCACTCTTTTACACCTTCCCTATTCTTACTGAAACATCTAAATCCTGGAATCTGCAATAACCATTCCTGTCCCTGCTCTACCCATGTGTCCGAAATGGCCACAACATCAAAGTCCCATGGACCAACCCACAGTGCAAATTCACCCACCTAATTCTGAATGCTCCTGGTGTTGAAATAGACACACTTCAAACCAACTTACAGCTTGCCAGTGATTTCTTGTGAGCTTGAAACCATATTTCTGACCTCCTGGACTACAACTTAGGTTCCCATCCTCCTGCTGAATTAGTTTAAACCCTCCCGAAGAACATCAGCAAATTTCCTTCCCAGGATATTGGTAACACTCTGGTTCAGGTGAAGACCATCCTGGTTGTAAAGGTCCTACCTACCACAGAAAGAGCCCCAATTTTCCAAGAATTCAAAACCCTCCCTCCTGCACCATCCCTGTAGCCACGTGTTCAATGGCTCTGTTGAGTCAGTTCCTTTTTGAGAAGTTGGACGGTGCTCTGTGGACACAATGGGAGGACAATTAATGCTGGTCTTGTGTAACCTCCTCTCTAGCTGCATCCGAAAATATTTCTAGAGAGAACATTTTGTAACAACTAGATGTCAGAGATGTAAATATTGTATGTAGTGAAATTTGATCCCAAACAGGGATTTATTAGCTCTACCTACTATCACCAAAACTGGGATGAATAGATAATGATTAATAAATATACATAAAAAAATTAAGATAAGCTGTATTTATTTCTTCAGGATCTTTAATTACAAATCTCATTCATTCATTCAAAGCCATGGCATAGTTTGTGTAAGGATTTGTAGCTTGGGTGCTGGTTGCAGTGTTTGTGGGATGTTTGCTGAGCTGGGAAGTTGATTTACAGATGTTCCGTCCCTGTCCAGGTGACCTCTTCAGTGTTTTGGAGCCTCCTGTGAAGCGTTGCTGTGCTGTATCTTTGGGAATGTATTTGGTTCTGTTCCTGCTGCTTCCGGTTGCTGGTTCTGGTGGTTCACTGTTGCAGCCGGTATATTGGGTCCAGGTCAATGTTTGTTGATGGAGTCCGTGGATGAGAGCCATGCTTCTAGGAATCCTCTGGCTGTCCTCTGTTCAGCTTGCCCTATGTTTGTTGTGTGGACGCAGTTGAATTTGTTGTCCCTGCCAGCTGCTACAAGGGACACCTGGTCTGGCGTTTAGTGGCTAGTTGGTGTTCATGGATGCGGATTGCTAGTTGTCTGCCAGTTTGTCCTGTCTAGTTTTTTGTGCAGCCTCTGCATAGAATCCTGTAAATTATGTTTCCCTTGTACATGATGGGTAGAGGGTCAATTGTCCTGGTGAGTTGTTGTCTGAGTGTGCCTGTCGGTTAATGGGCTGTCATGAATACGAGTGGTTGGAGAAGCCTGGCTATCAGCTCTGAATTTTTTTTAATGTAAGATAGCATGGCTATTGAGTTAGTTTGTGGTATGTCCTTTATCTGCGGATGACGTTGCAGAGATATCTATTCTTGGTGAATACTCTGTAGAGGTGTTCTTCTTCCCTTTGCAGACCTGGAGTGCTGCAGTGTGTTGTAGCCCTTTTCAACAGGATCCTAATACACATTTCTCTTGTGTGTGTGTTTGGGTGTCTTGTGAACAACAACTCACCAGGACAAAAGACCTTCTACCCATCATGCACAAGACTAACATAAGTTACAGAATTCCATGCAGAAAATGCACAAAACACTATATAGGGCAAACAGGCAGGAAACTAACAATCCACCTCCATGAACACAAACTAGCCACTAAACACCTTGACCTAGTAGATTAGATTAGATTTCCTACAATGGGGAAACAGGCCATTTGGCCCAACAAGTCCACACCAACCCTCCAAAGTGTAACCCACCCAGACCCATTTCCTTCTGATCTAACGAACCTAACACTGTGGGCAATTTAGCATGGCCAATTTACCAAACCTGCACATCTTTGGATTGCGGGAGGAAACCGGAGTACCTGAAGGAAACCCATGCAGACATTGGGAGAATGTGCAAACTCCACTCTCCACGCCCAAGGCTGGAATCGAACCCGGGTCCCTGATGCCGTGAAGCTGCAGTGCTAACCTTATCTATAGATGACAGGGGCCACAAATTTGACTGGGACAACACAACGATAATATGAAAAGCTAAACAGAGGACCCAGAGAATTCCTGGCACTCATCCATGGATTCTTATCAACAAGCACATGGACCTGGACCTAATATACCGGCCACTACAATCACCAACTGGAACCAGCAACTGGAAGCAGCAGGAACGGAACCAAATAAATCCCAGAAGACACAGTACATCAGCGCTTCACAGGAGGCTCCAAAACACTGAAGATGTCACTTAGACAGGGGGGGGATAAAACATCTGCAAATCAACCTCCCAGCTCAGCAAACATACCCACAATATGGCAGCCATTTCATTTCTGGATTTCCTGACTTTTTTTTAACATCTGTGTACATGAACACTTCAGCTGCGGGTGATTAGCTAAGAGACTGTTACAAATCTTTGAAAATATCTAAGTGTATGTATTGTTTGAAAATGAGAAACTTTAAATGTCAATCTGGAGTTATTAATTACAAGACAAAATAAAATGTGTACTTTTACCATTGATGAAGTTATAAAGACATGTCATAGGTTATGTCTGCATATTTGGTGCATTCATACCTGTGCAGGTAACAGTCACGACTTGTCCTGGAAGGCAGCAGCACATGCTTTTCCCAGTGAAGCGCAGGCTTCAGCTTGTAACCAGGGGCACACTTACCTTTACTCATTCAAATCTGCAGTAAACTGACCCCGAGGGAGGGAGTTAATTACCTTCCTTCAATAATTGGAAAGTGTAAAATACTAAGTCTTTAAAATAAGAAAGCACTTAAATCATTTTTTATTTCTGGGCAACTGAATTCATCCCAACTAATCCTCATCTATAGCACTCAACATCTGAGTGCTATAAACATCTTCAAAACTTGTTCAAATAATCTGGTTTAATTACAATTTACATCGAGTGAAATGCAAAACAGAAATGGTGTTTGAACTCCAATACTGCTCTGAATTTCATATTTTTTAGTTTATTTTTCTTTTTTCTTCAAACACAATTAGCTGTAAAGGTACTGATTAGATTTTCAACATAAGCCTTCCAATGTTTCTTTTTACTGCAGTATTGCGTCAAGCACAGGCCACTTGGAGAGCTGGAGAGACTCAGAATAAGACAAACTGCATGGGATTTGATCCCTGGCTCAGGTAGATTTGGGGACTAACTCCTCATTCTATTTGCCATGAAAAGCCATGGTATTCTGTAATGTCTATGTGAGTAATCACCTTGAGGGTGAGAACTGATGAAAGTTTGTGTCAAATAAATATTTAAGCAATAAGTCTGATTATTAACACAACTTTAAGGAGTATATCATTGCTTGTTATGGTGAGTGATTTCCTGACAATGATATAAAGCCTACCAAGATTCTGTCTTTAAAATCACAGTGAGGCTATCAGTATTATCAAATCATATGGGAACTTTCAACAACTGCAAAGGTGCTGTGGAGCCAAACTTCTGGAAATTCACCAAACTGGTATTTTATTAAGAATCTCTCTCTTAACATATGTTAGAAATGACTGATCCTGTATGAGAAAACAGACTTAACTTATCAAAAAATGTTAGGGTTTAATCTTTCTAATTGTTTTTTACTGTCTTAATTACTTCTATATAAACTCTCTGGCACCGAAAACAAATGCTTCAAGTGTGGATGGGCTGCCATCTTTTACAGGGAAGGTAGTTCGGCTCCAGACATTTCACCAGCTGTTGCTGATAACAAAGATCCCAAGATGATGCTGCCAGTTGAAGTAGTGTTCCCACCAACATTCCCCAAAAATGTCAGGCTTCCCCAAACAAATAACACTTTTCCCCTACTCCTCAGCCAGCCCTGTCCACTGACCCCACCTTATTTTCCACATTCACAGCACTTGGGGATAAATCCTTGCCGCCTATTTAACATTCCAGCCTTGTGGAAATCAACGTTCGGTAATGCTGCTGAATGATTGGCTACCACAGCATTAAAATCTGAATGTTAGCAAACCAAAAAATCTCTCATATGTGACATTTTTCTGAAACATTAGCCCATAAGACCATAAGATATAGGAGCAGAAATTAGCCCATTCAGCCCATCAAGTCTGCTCTGCCATTCAATCATGGCTGATAAGTTTCTTGAACTTATTCTCCCACTTTCTCACCATAACTCATGATCCCCTTAATAGCTCAAGAACCTATCGATCTCGGTTTTAAATATACTCAATGGCCTCGCCCCCACAGCCTTCTGTGGCAATGTATTCCATGGATTCACCACTCTCTGGCTGAAGAAATTTCTCCTTCTCTTCATTCTAAAAGGTCCTTACTCTAAGGCTGTGCCCTTGTATCCAGTCTCTCCTACCAAGGGCAACATCTTCCCAATATCGACTCTGTCCATGCCATTAAGTATGTTTCAATTAGATCCCACTTCATCCTTCTAAGATCCATTGAGTATAGACCCAGAGCCCTCACATGTTCCTCATTGGTTATGCTTTTCATTCCTGGGACCATTTTCATGTAACAAATGTATTCAAGGATATTCAAGGAAATTTACAAGGAAATTGACAGGACTCAAGGGACTATGTCATAGGGAGTGGTTGGACAAGCTAGAACGTTTTTTCTTTAGAGGGTAGGAGACTGAGCAGTTACCTTATAGAGGTGTATAAGATCATGAGAGGCATGGATAGGGTGAATGTACTCAGTCTTTTTCCCAGGGTTGGGGAATTGAGGACTAGAGGGCATCAGTTTAAGGTTAGAGGGGAAAGAATAAAAGGGAACCTGAGGGGAAACACTTTTACACAGAGGGTGGTACACATATGGAATGAGCTGCCAGCGGAAGTGGTTGAGGTGGGTACATTAACAACATTTAAAAGGCATTTGGACAGATATATAGATAGGAAACATTTAGAAGGATTTGGGCCAAGTGCAGGGAAATGGGGTTAGCGTGGATGGACATTTTGGTCAGCATAGACCAGTTTGGACCAAAGGGCCTGTCTCCGTCCTGTAGGACTCGATGACTCTATGATAGGGGGCAAAGGTAAGTCTAGAGATAGGTCACGGACAGACAGGATCTCACTGAATGGCAGAACAACCTGCAGGGGCTGAATGGCCTCCAGCAGTAACTTTGTTGTGGACATTATCATTAACAGAGCAATAATGAAACAATGCAGGAAAGATGCCTGTTCTTATTCTGCAGAGAGTCAGGGGCTATTTTACTCACACAGTTGAAACTGAATAGTTTGGGGCGGCACAGTGGCTCAGTGGCTAATACTGCTACCTCACAGCACCAGGGACCTCAGTTTGATTCCAGCCTTGGGCATGGAGTGTGGAGTTTGCACATTCTCCCTGTGCCTATGTGGGTTTTCTCCCACAGTGCAAAGACGTGCAGATCAGATGAATTAGTCGAGGGGAAATGTAGGGGAATGCATCTAGGCTCTTTGGAGGGTCAGTATGGATTTGCTGGGCCGAAGGGCCTGTTTCCACACTTTAGGAATTCTAATTCTAATTCTCGATCATCATCTGCCCTTCCTGTAGTAGCACTCCATGTGTTCTCTGAGCAGAGGCCAAGGCTTAAAGCAGTTTTCCAAATTTCAGATTTACACAATCTCATGTTCCTTCGAGGAATGCAGGCACCTTCTCTTCCCCCCCCAGTCCCTGCTGCCTTAAGAACTTAATTAAAAAGCAAGATGTCAGGACTATAGTCTTTGCTCTTTTTATGTTTTTATGATTTTGTGGACAGGCAATACGTGAGCTTGGTCTTAATTACATCCATTAGCTTTCAGGTCATTGAACTCTTCCAGCTTACTAATTCTACCTTGATAAGCTTTAATAGGGACATACCTCTTTAATAGGCAGACATCTCTCTGAATAATTGCCGTGTACGAGGGTCGGGAGGGTCAGGAGAGTGACAGGATTGGAAAAGCAGAAGTTTTATACTTTCCTGTAAAAAATTAAATGAGGAACAGGTGAGCTGCTTACTCCTTGAAGAATCCTTCATTAATCTTTTGTTGTGCTGTCCATTTTATCTCCATTCAATTTCTCACCTTTTCATTAGAGGCAGTAGAGAAGCAGTGTAGAAAAGATAAGTCCCAAGAATGAGAAACTTCAATTACCAGGAGGGATTGAAGAATTTGGGACTGTTCTCTCTAGACAGAAGACGTTGAGAAGAAATTTGTTACAGATTTTTAAGTCATGAGCAGGCCAGACAGAATGCAGATAGTCCTTTAATAATGCAATGATTGTTTTCTTGTGCAAACCCACGTTATAGAAAAATCACTATTTAGAAACACTTTAAAGTGATGTTGATGCAATCACGTTACAGTCAACACACAGTTTAAAAGTCTGCGCTTTAGAAACAGCGTCTCCAATTCGTCAACCACGTCACACCAAATTCACGTTAATTCACATATAGCAGAATGACCTGTAAATTTGGAGGAACTGTTCACCTTCATAAAAGGAACAAGAATGACCAGATATAGTTTGAAAGTAATGTGCAAAAGAAGCAAAGGTGATATGAGAAAGAATTTTTTTTCACACAGAGTAGATAGGGTCCAGATTGTACTGCCTGGAACTGTTATGGAGGCACATTCAATCAAGGCATTCAAGAGAGCATTGAATGGTTTGGGTGGAAATGATGGGCAGGGATATAGAGAAAAGGCAGGAGACTGGCAGTAAATAATGTTGCTCATCAGTGCAGGTATGATGGGCTGAAAGGCCTCTTTCTTTGCCTGAGATTCTATTAAACAGTTTTGATACCTTTTCCCATACAATCCACAGCACCCAAAGACTGCTTGCATCCAATGTAGCTCCTATCCAGAATGTTGCATCATGGAATGCATTGTACCCACCCAGTGCAGTGCACTCATTCACTGTGCTACATACATGGAGTGTCCTACTGCCACCTAGTGCTAGTCATCCACTGGACTAGAGGGAGCCTACCACTGTTGTGGGAGGGAGGGGGGTGAGCCAAGTGAGGGAGATGGTAAGAAAGTGCAATTCTGATAAAATATTCCAGTGCCAGTCCATTTCTCTCCTGCGTTGTAAGGTGTGGTCATGTACACATTAGAGTTCAAGCCAAGGCCTGGCCTTTGTAAGTGCATCATGGATCCTTTTATCAGCATCCTCTTTGTCTACAGGAGTAGTGCCAGAAGACTGGAGGATAGCAAATGTGGTTCCCTTGTTCAAAAAGGGAAGTAGGGATAACCCTAGTAACTATAGGCCGGTGAGTCTCACTTCTGTTGTGGGCAAAGTCTTAGAGAGAATTGTAAGGGATAGGATTTATGCACATCTGGATAGGAATAATGTGATCAAGGATAGTCAGCATGGTTTTGTGAAGGGCAGGTCGTGCCTCACAAACCTTATTGAATTCTTTGAAAAGGTGACGAAGGAGGTTGATGAGGGGAAAGCGGTAGATGTGGTATATATGGATTTTAGTAAGGCGTTTGATAAGGTTCCCCATGGTAGGCTACTGCAGAAAATACGGAGATATGGCATTGAGGGTGAGTTGGAGGTTTGGATTAGGAATTGGCTGGATGGAAGAAGACAGAGGGTAGTAGTTGATGGCAAAGTTTCTTCATGGAGTGCCGTCACTAGCGGTGTTCCGCAAGGATCTGTTTTGGGACCATTGCTGTTTGTCATTTTTATAAATGACCTGGAAGAGGGGTTAGAAGGTTGGGTGAGCAAGTTTGCGGATGATACGAAAGTCGGACGAGTTGTTGACAGTGAGGAAGGATGTGGCAGGTTACAGCAGGATATAGAGAAGCTGCAGAGCTGGGCAGAAAGGTGGCAAATGGAATTCAATGTAGCTAAGTGTGAGGTGATTCACTTTGGGAAGAATAACAAAAAGATGGGGTACTGGGCTAATGGTCGGATACTTGGTAGTGTGGATGAGCAGAGGGATCTTGGTGTCCATGTACACAGATCTCTGAAAGTTGCCACCCAGGTAAATAGCGCGGTGAGGAAGGCATATGGCGTACTGGCTTTCTTTGGTAGAGGAATTGAGTTCCGGAGTCCTGAGGTCATGATGCAGTTGTATAAGACTCTGGTGCGGCCGCATCTGGAATATTGTGTGCAGTTTTGGTCGCCATACTATAGGAAGGATGTGGAGGCACTGGAACGGGTGCAGAGGAGGTTTACCAGGATGTTGCCTGGTATGGAAGGAAGATCGTATGAGGAAAGACTGAGACACTTGGGGCTGTTTTCATTAGAGAAAAGAAGGTTTAGGGGTGACTTGATTGAGGTGTACAAGATGATTAGGGGTTTAGATAGGGTTGACAGTGTGAACCTTTTCCCGCGTATGGAGTCGGGTATTACAAGGGGGCATAGCTTTAAATTAAGGGGGGGTAGATATAGGACTGAAGTTAGGGGTAGGTTCTTCACTCAGCGAGTCGTAAGTTCATGGAATGCCCTGCCAGTAGCAGTGGTGGACTCTCCCTCTTTATGGGCATTTAAGCAGGCATTGGATAGGTATATGAAGGATAGTGGGTTAGTATAGGTTAGGTGAGCTTGGATCGGCACAACATCGAGGGCCAAAGGGCCTGTACTGCGCTGTATTCTTCTATGTTCTATGTTCATAATGGAATTTTTTTATACTCACTCAGGGGATGTGATAACTTCAAATTCCATCACACGTTGTTAATTGTTACATAGAACATAGAACAGTACTGCACAGGAACAGGCCCTTCAGCCCACAATGTTGTGCTAAACATGATGACAAATTAAACTAATCCCTTCTGCTGGCCCTTGGTCCATATCCCTCCACTCCTTGCATATTCATGTGTTTATGTAAAAATCCTTTAAACGCCCCTATTTATCTGCCTTCACCAATTGATCTTCAGGAAATGGAGGTGAGCGGCCTTGTTAAGCAATCAGTGGGGTGCAGGCCTATCCAGAATGATGTTAGGGAGGGATGATGCGTGGCTTAGAAGGGAACTTGCAGATTGAAGTGTTCCAACGCATCTGCTGCACTTGTCCTTCTGCATGTAGGTATAGAATTTCCTAATGAAGGAGCCGAAACAATTTTCTTCTCATAAAATCCCTGCAGTATGGAAATGCAGTATGGCCCAACAAGTCCACACCTACTCTTCAAAAAGCATCCCATCCAGACTCAATCCTCTAGTCTATCCCTGTATCCCCACCTTTCCCATGGCTAATCCACCTAGCCTACACATCTTTAGACTGTAGGAGGAAACCTGAGCACCCAGAGGAAACCCACATTGACACAGTGAGAATATGCAAACACCACACAGACAGTCACCTGAGACTGGAATTGAACCCAGGTCCTTGGCAATGTGGGGTAGCAGTGCTGACCGCTGAGCCTCTATGCTATCTATCTTGAGGATGACAGCACTGTGGCCACAGTGCAAGAGTTAGTGCATTTACAGTGTAGATAACCCTGGACAATGGATTTGAGATTTGGATTTGTTTTTTCAAAGAATTAATATGGAAGCATCATCCAGAACTTTTAAAATGTTAAAATACTTTATAATGTCCATTTAGTTAGTTAATTAACTTCAGACTCCAAGTAAAACTCTAGACAATATGATTACAAAACAGACAAGAGGAGGCTATAGCCTAGTGGTATTATCATAGGACTCTTAACCCCTAAAAACTTTAGACAAAAAAGCTTGCATTTGGAAATGCCTAACTTAGTCTTCCAGGAATATCTGGAAAATTTACAGCAACACAATTACTCTGTGATACAGGAACTATTGTCTTGTGAGTAAATGTAGCCAGATGGCAAGAACACCAATAAGATGAGTGGTTAGTTTGAAAATAAGAAAAATACTACACGTGCTGAAAAGTGAAACAAACATTCGACTGCAGGTCCAGCAGAAATTGCTGACAGAGGGAGTGTTCATCAGTCCTGAAAAAGAATCACACTGGACTCAGAATGTTAACTCTCCAAGATGCTGCCTGACCTGCTGCATTTCTCCAGCAGTTCCTGAATAGATTGATTCTTCTATTTCCCATCTGAAGTGTATAAAGGCCCATGGTCCAATGTTCTAATAGCATTGCTAGAAATTATACTTCAACCATCACTTTGTGAAATTTGAATATCTTCGAGGAAAATATTGAGTGTTTGTCTTTTTCTCAGTTTAAGGAACGGAATCAGTTGTGAACAAGATACCAAGTTTACATTTGTTGAAATAATTGGATTGTGTACCTGAAAACAAAAGTTTTCTAACTCCAAACTGACTTCTGCTTTCAGAATTTTAAAGGTGCACTCACTTGACATTAATATTGTACTGCAATTTGACTAAACCTTGACTTCTGACCTTTCCTGTCTGTTGTCAAAATGATTATTTCTGGGCCTTCTCTTTCAGTTTGTTTTTATGAAGCATTTGTCATATCCTCAGATCCCTCAACCATGTTATCCAGCGTTTGTATTTATGCCTGTCATGTTGCAGAACCTCAAATTCACCAGAAGTGCTAAAGCCAACAGTTACACAGAGAGGGGCTGCACTAAACATTGTCGTGTGACTGACACATCCGTTTGAATGTTCTAATGCTCACTGCTGTGAGTTTTCTTGTCAAAACTAAGAGGATATATTCACATTCGCAAAATCAAAGCCTCGAAGTTGCCCACTATACCCAAACCCTTTCCATCTCCATTCACGCATTAACTTATTCCATTTCAGACAGCATTATGTGTCTTGCAGAAGCACCTATGTGGACAGCCACTGAGTTTAATGTTATAAATTCACTAAAGAATTTTGATCATAATTGCTATTTGCTGGCATCATCTCCAAACTGAAGGTCGTAGAGTCCATACAGACTTCTTTACTTGTAAGGGTGGCATAGTTAAATGAAGAGTGTAATGGGATACTTGATAGCTTATCCTGCAGTGAGTAACTCACCTTCTGACTCCCCAGAGTCTATCCAACATCTACAAGATACAAGGCAGGAGTGTGATGGAATACTCCCCACTTTCCTGGATGAGGGCAGCTCCAACAACACTCAAGAAGCTCAACACCATCCAGGACAAAGCAGCCCACTTGATTGGTACCACATCCACAAACATCCACTCTCTCCCCCACCAATACTCAGTAGATTCAGTGTCTGCTATCTACAAGACATGTTTCAGAAATTCACCAGGGCTCTTGAGATAACACCTTCTAAACCCATGACCACTACCATCTAGAAGGACAAGAGGAGCAGATATATGGGAACACCACCCCCTGCAAGTTTCCCTCCAACCCACTTAGCATCATGACTTTGGAAAATATCGCTGCTCTTCAGTGTGGCTAGGTTAAACTCCTGGAATTCCCTCCCTAAGGTCATTGTGGGTATACCTACAGCACATGGGCTGTAGTAATTCAAGAAGGTAGCTTACCCCTGCCTTCTCAAGGGCAAGTAGGAATAGGCAATGATTCTGGGCCCAGCCAGTGAGACACATGTCCCATGAATGAAGAAAAGTTTAAAGCAAAGTCCAAATCGTGGTTGCAGGTTGAACTGTATTATTTACATTTTCATTGCTTCAGGAATACATAACTGCAAAGATTCAATTCTGTGGGTTTCTTATTTAAATAAAAGGTAATATCGCTTTGCTTGGACCTTTACTGAATAAATAGAAATTTTGCCATTTATACTTGGTCCTATGAGTGGTGGTTTGAGGAAGACAGACTTGATAAATGACTCTGTTCTGTTGCAGCTAACTGGATGAAGAATAAGACAAGATCTGTCCCGGAACATGGTACAGATGTAGAAGGAGATTGATGAAAATTTTTGTCAGTACGCTAATGTTCCAGGAGGGACAGCTGGTGTGAAAATGAACCAACCACAGAGTGCTGTGATCAGAGAACTGAGCCAATGAATAAGGTGCAGAGGGGGGAACAGAGACCTGTTTCTATAGGGGGACTGACTGAACTCGGAGCTGGAGCTGTGCTGGCTTCACGGAAATGTGATGGGGGGAAGACAGCCTGGACCATGTTCAAAGGTGACTGATCACCCTTCTGTCTGTAACCAAACAATTAGGACACTGGTCAGTGGTGAGCCTCAGATCAGACATGGTCCTGGATGGTGTACCTGAGGTCATTACAGTCCATAAGGTACAATGTTTGGGCAAATTATGAATTTTGAGTCATTGATAGCCAGAGTAAACCTTCGAACCTGTGGGCAGCTGGTACTTGGTAAAAGCAGCCTCTACCCACCAAACGGCAAATGTAGAATCTCTCATAACCTCCACAAACAAAAGCAGTGTTTGTTCACAAAGAATCATTTGTCAAGCTTTGCTTTTACATCTAATGCTGGCTTTCCTTATATCCATCCTTCTGTTCATCAAATGAATGGAATATTTTTCTCCATTAAGTTTTAAAGCTGTGGATTTTTCAGAGAGACCCCCATTGTTTTTATTTTACAACAGGATTCAAATATATTGAACTTACAGGAAGTCCTTTGTCAAATGCTGTTGCAGTTAACACTTCAGAATTTCATGATGTGTGCCTGAGTTAATGGTTTCCATATTAATAATCAGATTGTGGAATATTATGCCACTAACTCACAGTAAGGTTTGCAACTTGCTTCGTCTACTGGTTTACAAAATCATATCAATGACTCTCTAATTTGATGGTGACAGCAAAACATGTCACCTTGGAGTAGATGTGAATATATATTGTATTAAATCACTTATATTGAAGCATTACATATTCATAGGGGGATGAGGGAAGATTGTCTCCCTTTGTTGGAGAGTCCTGGAGCAGAGAATAAGGAGTTACACATTTAAGACAGAGATGAGGAGGAATTTCTTCTCTCAGAGGGGAATGAGTGTGTGGAATCATTTACCACAGAGGGCTGTTGTAGCTGCGTGGTTAACTATACAGGTCATTCTGGTATAACGCACATTTCATCAATGTGAATTGGCTATAACGCAATTGACAAATTGTGGACAATGCTTGGGTAATGCAAACTTTCTAATGAACAGGTATAGTGAGTTTCTATAGCGATCTTCTAGAGTGTGATTTTCGATAACTGTTTTCCAAAGCGTGATATTCTATAGTATGGGGCTGCAGAGGAACACACCTGTTGCACAATATCAGAAAGACCTGTATTCAATGCTGAGATAGACTGATTTTTAATCTGTAAGAGAATCAAGGGATAAGGTAAGAAAGTGGAGTTGAGGATGATCAGATTAGCCATGATCTCATTGAATGGTGACTCATGTCTGGACCAAGTGTAACTCAAACCTGGATCTTCTGGAGAGAAGGACGTCATCACTGCACCACTGTAGCACTCAATTGAATTCTTAACTCCTTCTCAGAAGAGTGCTCTGGAGTGTCAGATTAGTATGTAGCTTAGATTTTGCTTCCCCTTCTAAGAAGGTCTGGTCTCAGCTCTCAGTTCATCCGGCAGCTAGCTGAAGTCAAGAATTCACTGAATGTCCCAGCATCTTTATGTTTGCGACAGTGAGGATTAAAATATAACCTTAAATGGATTTGTATGGATTGTGGCTGTTGAAATCTATTTTGAAAAGAGTTGGAGTCAGCATAGCTGACAAAACTGTCTCCAAAGCTGCTCTGATTCAATCCCACAACATTCTAACATCTACAGAATTTCACCGAATGGAGTTCTCTGACCCATTGTGACAGTGTCTGATCTCTGAAAGAAGAATTCCAAACCGTTGTCCTTTCTCTCTAATCCCCTTCTCAACACACCAGAGATTAATCATCATTTATAACTTGGCATGCTCCTAAATACTGTGAGAAGGAACAGAATTGAAAGGGAATTCTTGATAATTACACGGTAACAACAACCTCTGCAGCTCCTGTGATTTGGAACAATTTCATTTTATTATCCTCATAGAAGTGAAGTACTGATTAGACAAAGCTTCAGCTTGTTTATCCAAATACTTGGCTGTTTCTGAATATTGCTGCAATAAAACATGTGTTATGTTAAAATCAATTTACCATGCCAAGCGGATTTGAGAAATTGATCTTGTAATTTAAGAATTATAAGCCATTTATAGATCCTGGCTCCCTAAACTGAGTTACCATGCAACTAGAGCTTTCCATTTCTATGCTAACAAGTGGTCCCTTCCCGTTGAATCTGTCCAGACAATGTCGAGCTGGAAAACACCAGGTAATTATTAGGAACTGGAATTCCATTACAGTTTCCTTCAGATACAGACTTGCCATTAATTATGAATATCCATTTCATCACAGATAAGGAGTACACAGTAGCAAAACACACAGAAGGGTGACCTTTCCAGATTTGTGCTTCAGGAATATGGGAATAAAAGCAGACCAGTCAGCTCCTTGAGCTAGGTCTGTCATTCAATGAGATTATGGTTGATCTGTGACATAAATCCATAAACCCACATTTTCCACATACTGCTTAATATCTTTAGTTATAAAAAATGTCTATCAGCTTCAGATTTAAAATAAACAATTGAACTAACATCAATTATCTCTAATGGAAGAGAGTTCTAAGGTAATATCCTTCATTAATAGAAGTGTTTTCTACTTTCATTCTTAAAAGATCTGGCTCCAACTTTTACATTTGGTTTCCTCGTCGTCAACTCTCCAGCTGATGGACACAATTTCTCTCAAGCCACCCTCTCCGATACTTCTCAATATCTCAAGAATTTTAATTAAATTCCCTCTTTCACTTGTAAAATACACAAAATATAAACAGAATTTGTCTAATCAATTTGTCTATTGGTGTCACGGTGGTACAGTGGTTAGTGCTGAGGCCTCACAGCACCAAAGACCCAGGTTTGATTCCCGCCTCAGGCAAATGTCTGCGTGGAGTTTGCACATTCTCCCCATGTCCACGTAGGTTTCCTTTGGGTGCTCTGGTTTCCTCCCACAGTCTGTAGATGTGCAGGTCAGGTGGACTGGCCATGGGAAATTGCTAGTAGTGTCCAGGGATGTGCAGATGTTAAAGGTATAGTGCAAGGGGCTGGCTCTGGGTGGGATGCTCTTCGGAAGTTGGTGCAGACTCAATGGGTCAAATGGCTTCTTTCAGCACTGTAGGGATTATATGATTCTATTTTAATTCTTGAAGTCCAGCAGGCTAGGAAATTCATGTTTCAATCTACTAAGGAGGTCCCAGCATCTGTTGTAGTTGGGGACAGGAATTCTACAGAATCATAATCCTAGGGTAATTAGGAGAATCACAATAACCAGTGAAGTGGTACTGAGTAAATTATTAGAGCTGTAGGCCGACAAGTGTTCAGGTCATGATCCTGGCTTCATTTTATCTTGAATCACCTCACACTTTTCCGCATTAATCTCTATTTGCCACCTCTCAGCCCAGCTCTGCAGCTTATCCATATCCCTCTGTAAACTTCATTCTTCCTTGCAACTTCTTCATAATGAGGATTTTAAAAGAAGTTGCAAGAAAGAGAGTCCATTGTTTTTAATTTTCCAAAATTTGCTTGATTTGAGAAATCTCCCATTAAATTAGAAAGTGTAACTCTTTTATTCAGAAAGGGATGGAGGCAGAAATAGGCCAGTTAGCTTAACATCTTTCACAGGAAAATTGTTAGAAACTATTACTAAAGATGTCACAGTGGGGCACTTGGATAAGTTCACAGATATGGGCCGGGTGCTGGCAGGTGGGACTAGATTGGGTTGGGATATTTGGTTGGCATAGATGGGTTAGACCAAAGGGTCTATTTCCATGCTGTATATCTCTATGACTATGACTCTATAACATGGAACATAGAACATTAGAGCGCAGTACAGGCCTTTGGCCCTTGATGTTGCATTGATCTATGGAACCAAACTGAAGCCCATCTATGTGCATGGGAAATGATGTCTCACAAACTTGATTGAGTTTTTTGAAGAAGTAACAAAGAGGATTGATGAGGGCAGAGCAGTAGATGTGATCTATATGGACTTCAGTAAGGCGTTCGACAAGGTTCTCCATGGGAGACTGGTTAGCAAGGTTAGATCTCATGGAATACAGAGAGAACTAGCCATTTGGATACAGATCTGGCTCAAAGGTAGAAGACAGAGGGTGGTGGTGGAGGGTTGTTTTTCAGACTGGAGGCCTGTGACCAGTGGAGTGCCACAAGGACCTTCTATTTTTTGTCATTTACATAAATGATTTGGATGCGAGCATAAGAGGTACAGTTAGTAAGTTTGTAGATAACACCAAAATTGGAGGTGTAGTGGACAGCGAAGAGGGTTACCTCAGATTGCAACAGGATCTGGACCAGATGGGCCAATGGGCTGAGAAGTGGCAGATGGAGTTTAATTCAGATAAATGCGAGGTGCTGCATTTTGGGAAAGCAACCTCCTCATTCCTGAAGAAAGGCTTATGCCTGAAATGTTGATTCTCCTGCTCCTTTGATGCTGCATGACCTGCTGCGCTTTTCCAGCAACACATTTTTCAGGACTTATACACTTAATGGTAAGGTCGTAGGGAGTGTTGCTGAACAAATAGACCTTGGAGTGCAGGTTCATAGCTCCTTGAAAGTGGAGTCACAGGTGGATAGGATAGTGAAGAAGGCATTTGGTATGCTTTCCTTTATTGGTCAGAGTATTGAGTACAGGAGTTGGGAGGTCATGTTGCGGCTGTACAGGACATTGGTAAGGCCATTTTGGAATATTGCATGCAATTCTGGTCTCCTTCCTATCGGAAAGATGTTGTGAAACCTGAAAGGGTTCAGAAAAGATTTACAAGGATTTCGCCAGGGTTGGAGGAACTGAGCTACAGGGAGAGGCTGAACAGGCTGGGGCTGTTTTCCCTGGAGTGTCAGAGGCTGAGGGGTGACCTTATAGAGCTTTACAAAATTATGAGGGGCATGGGTAGGGTAAATAGGCAAAGTATTTTCCCTGGGGTCGGGGAGCCCAGAACTAGAGGGCATAAGTTTAGGGTGAGAGGGGAAAGATATAAAAGAGACATTCGGGGCAACTTTTTCACACAGAGGGTGGTACGGGTATGGAATGAGCTGCCAGAGGAAGTAGTGGAGGCTGTTACAATTGTAACATTTAAGAGGCATTTGGATGGGTGTATGAATAGGAAGGGTTTGGAGGGATATGGGCCGGGTGCTGGCAGGTGGGACTAGATTGGGTTGGGATATTTGGTTGGCATAGATGGGTTAGACCAAAGGGTCTATTTCCATGCTGTATATCTCTATGACTCTATGACTCTATAACATGGAACATAGAACATTAGAGCGCAGTACAGGCCTTTGGCCCTTGATGTTGCATTGATCTATGGAACCAAACTGAAGCCCATCTAACCTACACTATTCCATTATCATCCATATGCCTATCCAATGACCATTTAAATGCTCTTAAACTTGGGGAGTTGACTACTGTTTCAGACAGGGCATACTCGTACTAGTCTCTGAGTAAAGAAACTACCACTGATATCTGTCCTGTATCTATCACCCCTCAATGTAAAGCTATGTTCCCTCATGCTAGCCATCACCATCTAAGGAAAAAGGCTCTCACGGTCCATCCTATCTAATCTGTTGATCATCATGTATGCCTCTATTATGTCACCTCTTAACCTTCTTCTCTCCAATGAAAACAGCTACATGTCCCTCAGCCTTTCCTCATAAGACCTTCTCTCCATACCAGGCAACATCCTAGTAAATCTCCTCTGTACCATTTCCAAAGCTTCCACATCCTTCCTATAATGCGGCGACCAGAACTGTACACAATATTCCAAGTGCGGCCACACAAAGGTTTTGTACAGCTGCAACATGACCCCATGGCTCCGAAACTCTATCCCTCTACCAATAAAAGCTAACACACCATATGCCTTCTTAACAACCATATCAACCTGGGTGGCAACTTTCAGGGATCTTTTTGAATGGACACAGAGATCTCTCTGCTCATCTACACTACCAAGACTCTTACCATTAGCCCAGTACTCTGTATTCCTGTTACTCCTTCCAAAGTGAATCACGTCACACTTTTCCACATTAAACTCCATTTGCCGCCTCTTAGCCCAGCTCTGCAGCTTATCCATGTCCCTCTGTAACCTGCAACATTCTCCTTCAGCACTATCCACAACTCCACCAACATTTAGTGTCACCCGCAAATTTACTAACCCAACTTTCTACAACCTCATCCAGATCATTTATAAAAATGACAAACAGCAGTGGCCTCAAAATAGATCCTTGTGGTACCCCACTAGTAGCTGAACTCCAGGATGAACATTTCCAATCAACCAGCACCCTCTATCTTCTTTCAGCTAGCCAATTTCTGATCCAAACTGCTGAATCACCCTCAATCCCAGGCCTCTGTATTTTCTGCAATAGTCTACCATGGGGAACCTTATCAAACGCCTTACGGAAATCCATATCCACCACATCAACCGCTTTACCCTCATCCACCTGTTTGATCACTGTTACAAATAAGGTTTGTGAGGCATGACCTACCCTTCACAAAACTGTTCCTAATCAACTTATTCCTCTCTAGATGATTATAAATCCTATCTCTTATAAATCTTTCCAAAACTTTGCCCACAACAGATATAAGGCTCCCTGGTCTATAATGACCAGGGTGATCTCTACTCCCCTTCTTGAACAAGGAGGCAACATTTGATTTCTTCCAGTCTTCTGGCACTATTCCTGTAGACAATGACGGCATAATGATCAAAGCCAGATGTTCTGCAATTTCCTCCCTGGCTTCCCAGAGAATCAAAGGATAAATCTCATCTGGCTCAGGGAACTTATCTATTTTCACACTTTCCAGAATTGCTAACACCTCTTGCTTATAAACCTCAATCCAATCTAGTGTAATAGCCTGTATCTCAGTATTGACCTTGACAACACTGTCTTTTTCCAATGTGAATACTGATGAAAAGTATTTATTTAGCACCTCTCCTATGTCATCAGACTCCATGCACAACTTCCCACTACTATCCCTGATTGGCCCTAATCATACCCTGGCCATTCTTTTATTCCTGATACACCTATAGAAAGCTTTAGAGTTTTCCTTGATCTTACCTGCCAAAGACTTCTCATGTCCCCTCCTGGCTCTTATGAACTTTCTTTTTAGGTCTTTCCTGGCTAACTTGTAATTCTCAAGTGCTCTAACTGAGCCTTCACGTCTTATCCTAACATAAGCCGCCTTCTTCCTCTTGACAAGAGATTCAATTTCTCTGGTAAACCACAGCTCCTTCGCTTGACCGCATCCTCACTGCCAGTCAGGTACATACTTATCAAGGCCATGCAGTAGCTGTTCCTTGAATAAGCTCCACATTTCAATTGTGCCCTTGCAGTTTCCTTCCCCATTCTATGTATCCAAAATCTTGCCTAATCACATCATAATTGCCTTTCCCCGAGCAATACCTCTTGCCCTTCATTATATATCTATCCCTTTCCCTCCAATACTTACATTTCCAGAAAGTATTTAATTGTGGAAAGTAAGAGATCGTGGTGTATGGGATAGTATTTTGGCATGGCAGGAAATAGTAGGCATATGTGGGCCTGTCTCAGTTTGACAAGATATAAAGATTGGCATATCACAGGGATCTGTGCTGGGGCCTCAAATGTTTACCATTTATGCAACTGACTTGGATGAAGGAACATAAAATAATGTTGCCATATTTGTTTACAGCACAAAGGCAAATAGACAGGTCAGTGGACGTAAGGAAACCGAAAAATTTATAGGTTGGTCAAGTGAGTGGATAAATATGTGGCTAATAGATTATAATGTGAAAATATGAAATTGTCAAGTTCAGCAGGAAAAATATTATCTATAAGGTTACAGATTTCAGAGCTCTGAGATGCTGAGTGAATGGTACTCATATGTGAATTACTGAAGGTTAGTCTGCAGTTATAGCAAGTAACTAGGAGAGCTCATCGAATGTTATGGTTTATTGAGAGGAGAACTGAATGCAGAAGTAAGAGGGGTATGCTTCAATTACACAGAGCCCTTGATGAAAGGGCATCTGGAATACTGTGCATAGTATCAGTCACCTTACTTAAGGAAGAACGTTCAGAGAAAGTTCCTAGACTAATATCTGGAATGGGTGGGTTGACTTATGAGGGAAGGTTGGACAAGCTTAGGCTTATATCTACTGGAAATAAGCAGAGTATAAGGTGAATTATTTGAAACATGTAGAATCCTGAGGGATCTTGACAGTGTTGATGTGGAGAGGATGCTTTCTTTTATGGAAGAATTTAGAATGAGGGGTCATTGCTTAAATATCTGAAGTCATTCATATAAGACAGAGGTTGGGCATATTGTTTCTCTCAGAGCTTCATCATTAATGTTCTCTCTAAGGCACCATGGCTGAGAGTCCACACACTACTGACAGTGCGGCTGACATCATTCACGGCACTGACTTCTGGTCCCAGAAGTCCAAACAGACAAAAAAACATTATCAGGAATACTGGTCAGGGAACTCTTCTTCCTGAAAATGTGGCGGAAACAGAATCTTTGAACATTTTTAAGGTTGAGGTTGTTAGATTCTTGTCAAAGGAATGAAAAATATCAGGGGTAGGTAGGAATGCCAATTTGAGATTGCCATTCGATCAGCTGTGACTTATATGGAAGGGAGGAGTGGGCTGTTGCAGCTGATTGGCAAATACCTCCACCTGGGAACTATCTTCTCTTTTAGATCTATAAGGCTTACGTTAATCGTGGCTTCAGTTCACCATCTTGAGAATCTGATAGCTTCTTCCTGGATCCTTCATGCAACTGACCTTAGATTTTCTCAACTTCAAATAATCCCTTCAGGATTGAAGCCAAACACTTCTGGTTTGGAACTTTAAAATTACTTATGCTGAGGTAACATATTTCTCAACAGTTCCAAACTATCTTGTTTCATTTTATACATCCAGCTTCAACCAAGACTTCTGCACAATCCCAAATGAAAACCAAAAGTTTTCTCAAAGCATGGATATTTACCTAAAAAAAAAATTCCAGAACTTTCTAAATTAAAAGTCTAACACACTGTACTATTTACTTTGCTAGCTTGTTCATTCTCCAAAAGTAGACAAAACCCACAAAATACACACAGTCTCTCTCAAATTGTTTTTAGGGCATCACTATGACTACAGAAATGTTTACAAGTTAGTCAGATGCACAGACCAAAAGCTACATACCACTATCTCAAATCAAAATTTGAAAATAAATTATATTAAAATACATGTAAGTCACACATCTTAGATCAAACTTCAAGGAGCATAGGGATAAAGGAAAACATGTTGGCCATTCATCCTATTAAAACTGCTCCACCATTCAATATGATCATGGACGTTGAGCATTTCAATGTCTTTTACCACACTATAACCCTTTATAGATTCAAAGAATTTTACAGTACAGAAGGAGACAATTCAGCCTAACATGTCTGTACCAGCTCCTAAAACTGCTACACATCTCTGCAGTCCTCTAATTTCATCACTTTCAAATATATCTCCAGCTCTCTTTTGAAACTGCTGATGAAATCTGCCCCCACCACTCTACTAGGCAGTGCATTCCAAATCCTGACATGACCTGCTCTCGACAAAGTGATGTGACTGTCTGGTATTAACTTATTTCTCTTGAAGTGTTTATTTACCTTATCCCATATTATGGCCTCAATCAGTTTTCCCATTATTGATGTCACGCCAACAAGTCTGTAGTTTCCTGGGTTATCCATTGACCCTTTCTTAAACAATGGTGTCACATTTACAATCCATCGTCCCCTGGCTCTAATCTGGTGTTTGGAGAAATGTTTTTGTCAATGGCTCTACAATTTCTTCCATTACCTCTCTCAGCAAACTACGATGCATCCTATCTGAGCCTGATGATTTCTCTACCGAGAGTGCTGTCAGCATTTTTAGCGCCTCTTCTTTATCTATCACTGTACTGCTCAGTTGCTCACAACCCACATTATCAAGGCGGCCAATGTCACCGTTTGCTAATTTAGCACAAACAAAAGCGAAGTATTCATTTAGTACATCTGCTATACCATTTGCTTCAGGAAGCAGGGGAAATTCATAGCTGCATTTACCCTGTCTATCTTTCTAAGTATTTTGCAGGTTTCACTGAAATTGACTTTCATTCTTCAAATCTCCAAAGAATATGGGCCCAGTTTTTTTAGATTACTTACAGTGTGGAAACAGGCCCTTCGGCCCAACAAGTCCACACCGACCCACCGAAGCGCACCCACCCAGACCCATTCCCCTACATTTACCCCTTCATCTAACACTATGGGCAATTTAGCCTGGCCAATTCACTTAACCTGCACATTTTTGGATTGTGGGAGGAAACTGGAGCACCTGGAGGAAACCCACGCAGACACAGGGAGAATGTGCAAACTCCACACAGAGAGTTGCCTGAGGCAGAAATCGAACC
Source organism: Chiloscyllium plagiosum (assembly GCF_037043375.1). Classification (NCBI taxonomy): domain Eukaryota; kingdom Metazoa; phylum Chordata; class Chondrichthyes; order Orectolobiformes; family Hemiscylliidae; genus Chiloscyllium; species Chiloscyllium plagiosum. The sequence continues at coordinate 2,114,919 of NW_028270161.1, forward strand.
CGGGTCTCTGGTGCTGTGAGGCAGCAGTGCTAACCACTGTGTCACCGTGCCACCCACATAGTTTGGCCAATCTATTTTCATATGTCAGTCCTACCATCCCAGGAACAAGAATTGTGAACCTTCTTTACACTCCCTCTGTGGTAATAATATCCTGAGGTAAGGAGACCAAAACTGCACTCTGTATTCCAGCTGTGGTCTAACTAAGCTTTTAAGCAATTGAAACAAGACTTCATTACTGTACTCAAATCCTCCTGTTAACCAAAGATTCTAGGTGCAGTGTAATGCGAAATTAATAAGTTGATGACATGAAGCATAGAATAAAAGGAAACAATCTGTAATGTTAAAGCTATTGGGGATTCTCATTAATGCCTATGATATTCCAGAATAAAAGAGGGAGCTGTAACTTATGAGACTTTAGTCTATTGATGTATTGTCTTTATGTTCCCTTCACTAAGTAGGGTGATTAATAAATATAATACACATTAAAGCATCTGAACTGATCAGTCATGTCATACACTGAAACACATGGACCCAGAATGAAAAAAAAATGTTCCCACAATTGAAGGAAATAATTGCATCCTGATGCTCTTGTGTTTTTAACATTTTCAACACTTTATTCAGCAAAGAACTTTATGCATGAATACAGATTCAGAGAGTGTGAGAGAATGACGGAAACTCCTTTGATCTGATATAATGTATCTTGTGGTTACCATAGATTCCAATTTGTTTCTTTATTATTCCATTCCAACAAGTGGCACTGGATCAGGCAAATTTGTTGCCTTGAGTTTCCATGCAAGGACATCGAAAGGAACAAATGATGTAGCTGACTGTTGTCAAAATCAAAAAAGCACTCTTATTCTGGTCTTCTACATAATGAACGTGTCGAGCTGATCAGAATTATAGCAGTACAGATAGCTGTCTCCTTTCTGACTGTGCCGGCTATTGGGAGTACAGAGTACTCTAGGAAATTGAAAACAGACTGCCCGAATCACAATGCAAGCTGCAACAAGGGATGGGCAAATCACCATTTGAATTTATCTCTTGTATGTACTGTTCTAAGGTTAAATAAAAAGAATATATAGCAAGATCAATTTACTTTTATATATTCATTCTGTGGACTTCTTCAATCAACAATTTGATGCAATTGCACATCATTGTCTTCCATAGAAATATTGCTGTCTCAGGTTCAAACCTTCAAGTTATTGCAATATAGTGACTCCAGTCCATAACTGCAAAGGGAGATATCATCCAACTAAACAATCTAAATATTGATTAAGGAAAGTTAATGAGTCACTTTGAGAGACACATTTCAACTGAAGAAACAAATCGCATTCTACAGGAAAAGGAAAATTAAATAGTGTGCTCCTGGAAACATTCCAGTTTGGAAAGAAACCTGAAATGATGTAAATCAGATGTAAGTGCAATGTAAAGAAGTCAGAAAAAACTTTGCCAATAGTTATTACCTGATCATTAATCCCAATAATTATTTTCACTTTTGGAAATACAAGCTTCTTCCACATGAACAATCGACTTGATTGGATGATGACAATATAAATGTTACAGATTGAAATGTTCACTGGCCTGGCGACCTCGGAGTCTCAGAAATATCCAGCAGTTTGAGATCTTGGCACAATTCAATTGAAGACACTGATTCAGCTGAACACAATTTAGGGATCATGTAGCCTCCTAACTACAGGCTGGCGACAATCCAAGAACTTCATGTGCTCTATTTTGTGTAGAAAGAATTGTTTGCAGTAATTATTTGAAGAGCACCATATGTTTTATTTCTACAATTAGATATTTCACAGAAAGCTCAAGCTTTATGAGCACCAGCATCTGAATACAATAAAGTCCACCTCAAAACCTCAATGATAGTAGGGCCGACTGTGACTTAAAGGTATCTTTATTATAGAATGGAGGTGAGCAAGTTCACTGTGATAAATAATTTACAGCTATTTGAGTTTTAAAAATCTCCAGATCCTGACATACACTTCAGTTAATATCTCTTTTGAAAGTATCTTGAACTTAACATTGATAAAACATAGCCCAGAGAACTTCAGTTATTATTAATCACTTACTCAGATATGTTATGACACACAGGTTGGACTTGAATCCAGAGGTAGGGGCAATCCAACTAAACTACAAGAATCCTCAGAAAATTAGATACTTGAGGTTCACAATGATCTTATCATTATAATATCTGTAAATTTATTTTGCAATTTACATTGTAATCCAAAATCAAATAGCTCACAAAAGCTAAAGGCAGTAGCTTAGCCTCTTAATGGGATTGTGCGAGCTGCAGTGATTTGGAACAGATTGATTGTTAACAACGTGGACCATTTTGTTACAAACCCAAACTGATTTTTAATGTTTGAATTGACAAAATTATTTGGTTCCCATATGATATGACTGTGTGGTGTTGATTAATAAGACACAGCTCAATACCACCACTTGTATCATAGATTGAAGATCTTAAGTCGCAATAAGATCATTCTAAAATGTAAGGGTTCTCTTGGAGCAAGGTCAACACTGTAATATATCGATAGTACGTTCCACCTAAATTTTACGCTTGTCAGTCTCTACATTCACTGGTTATTAATTTCTTATTTCTGAAAGGTTGCCTATTATTTTGTTACTTCATCTGCACAGGAAGATGTCCATAAATGTTCGGGCAGATATAGGATGTTTTACTATATTAAAAAACTCAGTATCAATGCAAGTTGTTGTTGGTGTAGTAATTCATGAATGATGCCCATTATTAGCCTGAACAATTCAGAACACTATCTGAAATTAGGATCATTTTAGAACATTTTGGAATATGTTTTAGTTAAATAATACTTTCAATTGTTCTCAAAATTTCAACAAAGGGGAGCTGCATGTAAAAACATTCAAAAAACTGTTGAGGACCTTGTAGATAAACACATCTTTCCTCATTCTTTCATAAGTGTTGTGTGATACAAAAAAATGTGCTGAAGATATGAAACTTTCTGATTGAAAAAGGAATGTAACTCTGACTAACTTCACAGAAAGCTCCTGAGTTCACTGAACTCTGATAGATTCAAATTTCTATCTTAAACTGAAAGAATAATGACAATCATATCCTCCAGTTTGATTGGTCTTTCCAAACACTGAGAGCTCCAGCAGATTTTGTATATTTATTAACTTGTGCATTCATTGAGTTAGTCTGACAGAAATGCTATTTCTTTAAAAGATATGAACAGTAATTAACTGATACCTCAATGATTTTAGTATAATTTATCACCATAAAAAAGTTTCAAATTGATTTGTGTGCTGTTACAATAAATGCAATCCAAAGCAATCCCTTGTGTTTCAACCAAATCACTGATGATTCCTGCTCATTTCTTCATCTTTTCCTTATTCTTTGGTGGAATGAGGCTGTTATTGACAAGGCATTTGTTACTCATCCTTAATCACCGTGGAACTGGTCAGAAGTCACATGACACGAGGCTATAGTCCAACATGTTTATTTGAAATCACAAGCTTTCTAAGTGCTGACCCTTCATCTGGTGAAGTCCCCCTAGAATTGAGCATCCGTGAACTGTTAAGTTGTCTCAAACATGTCATGAACTGACAAGAATGTCATGATGAGTCACATTTGAGAAAAAACTTCCAAAATCTATAAAACTGTGGCAAATGTCCAAGGACTGTCAAAGTGGCAAACTTCCAAAATCATCAAGATGTATCAAGAATTGTCATGAAGTATCAAACTTCTAAGAACTGTCAAGAAATGTAAACTTTGTCAAAAACTGTTTTGAAGAATAAAAGCAGTCAACAGCTGTCAACACAAGTTTTTGTTATGAATGAGAGTGCTTTTTTCTTTGAGTGTAGTCACAATATCATTTATGGAATAATTTTTTTTTTCCCTGTGTGTTTGTGTACCATGATGGATGAGGGGGAGAAGTGGAACTATAGGTTAGAATGTGTTGACTTTAAATATCAAGGGTGTGATAGGTCATGAGGGATGGGTAGAGAGTATCAAGTGCATAGTTTGTCATGGAAGAGGCATGCGGAGTGTCAGAAGGTGAAGGGAAGTGAGGGTTGATGGACAAAGGAATTTTTAAATGTTTTCTTTCTTTATTTTAATTTATGGACACAGTGGTGAAGCCCTAAAGGAAGCTTTCTGACAGGGAACCCACTGACAAGGAACTGACAGCCCCCTTCACTGAGTAACACAATGGCACATAGGTTAGCATTGCTGCCCCACAGCACCAGAGTCCCAGGTTCGATTCTAGCCTTGGGTGACTGTATGGAGTTTGCATGAGTTTCTCATGTCTGGGTGGGTTTCATCCCACAGCCCAAAGATCTGCAAGTTAGTTGAAGTAGTCATGGTAAATGCAGTGTGATGGGGATGCTGGGTTTGGGTGGGATGTTCTCTGGAGGGCTGGTGCAGAACCCAATGGGCCAAATGACTTCTTTCTGCACTGTAGAGATTCTATGACTCTTCATGGGTCACCTGGACTGACTCCTAATCTACCGCAATGTCCAGCCAAAACGTGGGAAATAGTAAGTGGCCCTTTGTGAAGGACAAGTTCATGGATTTGGGAATTCTGTCTCTGAGCCTGTGACCTGGGAATGAAAATCAAGACCAAGATTCCAATTCCACATAATAATTAATTCAACACGATATTAGGTGAATTTGTGCTGCAAGGTTAGCTGAGCCTTTAGGATTACTAATCATTACCACCTTCCAGTTGGCTCCCTCCCAACACCACATACTCAGTGAAGAAGACACAGATGGACTGGAACAATTACCCATATCTCTTTAAACTATTGGAAGTAAAAGACTGATTCTGTGCTTCTCATATTTAAAGGAAATCCTGATGCAACACATTTGTGTGTCCCTACAGCGACCACTTCTGTTGCGATCTGTTATACGTGCACCCCATTTTGTTTAGGAAATGTTTCAGAGGCAATGAAAGCAAATCATTTACTGTACCCATATTTATTAAGAATAAACATGTTTTCAAGATTTGTATAAAACATGTTTTATTCTCCTCCCAGTCATTTCACAACTTGCTTTTCAAAGGAAGTCACCCTAAATAAGAATTGTGAATTAACCCTAAGAAGTTAACGAGCTGAATAGGTACTGACAATATGTTAGACTATCAAGAGAACTATTGGAGTTGTCCCAAACACACAGAATAATCACAGGCTTGTAAACAATGTATAATTACACTAAGCAGTTAGCTCCTTGGAAAGGAGTCATAGTTAATGAGAATAAGGTTGTTTATCTGATGACAAGAACTTGCAGCAGCAGATGGCAATGGTGAGGGAGGGCACTGGGCAGAGAAGCTGTGGTAGTCAATTAGACACTGTCTGGAAAAGAAAGGTATACTTTGGATAAGGAGGCTCCATGGGAATGAGGACCGGACGGACAAAGATTTACTCACTCAAAGTAAACCTCAAGTGGAATTCTATGTATGTGCTGTGACTTCCTAGTTGAACTTAAAATTCCCTTCACTTTTGTAATCATCTGGTTGGAGAGGAATAGGGAATCCTGTTTCATGATCATTGGCTCATCCTACATTCAAATTTCATGTGAGACCATAGATACTGGTCTTGATACGATAGTTTTTTGAGGAATTAGTTTTGAAATGTTTTCAGCTCAGGTAAAATGACCTGGATATTAGCTACAGTGCAAAGGAAGCAGGGGAGGGGAAGTAGGGGGGAGGGGAGGCAGAAGAGGGTGGGTTTTTTTTTTATTAGGAACACAATGTGGTTCCCAAAAGCCCTGCAAAAGATGATGGAAGAAAGTAATGAGCATTTTGCAATCACTATTTCCGGTCCACAGCCAATCAGATTGGGAACGTGGCAGGCTATTGACCGTTTTCAAGGAGGGAGAGTGTGATCAGAAAGACTGGACAATGCATTAGAGGGAATCTGATTCTAAAGGAAGATTCAGGTTTTGTGGAAGGGGAGAGATAAGAAGCCTGAGGGTAGAAATTATAGAGGTTGGATGTGTTGAGAGAATATCAGAAAGGCTGGGGGCTGGTCCAGTTATTACACCAGGTGAAGCAGGTTAACTTCATCTCACAGTTTTTGCAAATATGAAGATTGCAAAGTTGACCTGTTTTATGACAGATTCTTTAAAAGAAGGCAAAAGAGTGTCATGTGACCTAAATTCTCCCCAGAAACCTGCCTCGGTGTGTCAGGGTGATGATGATTAGTGAGTGGGCTGGGTTGTCTTGTTGGGAAGAAAGTACAAGATGCTCACACCTGTAAACAATGACAAGAGCATCTGTATCATCTTCAAGGAGTGTAATGATAATTGGGAAAATGCCCAAACTTCTGTGAATGTCTTAAGAGAAAGTGGCTACTGAAGCCCAATCTGTACTGTCAGGGACTGCGGGTAGGCTGTAGTCAAGTCAACCGACTCAGGATCGAGGTTGGAAGTGTACATAGCGAGTCTGTCTCCAGTGGCAACGTTTATGTTATTCCCCCATAACGTAAGATCTGCCATGTAAATTGTGCTATTGAGAAATCTAATAGACAAATGTTACAGGTAACTAGTAGTCATGGGCACATCAGTGTCTGGTATAAAGAGTATGATGAAACCTGGTGTGAATTGTGTTCTTGATCAGTACAGTAGTCTGTCAGGCAAATTGGTCATTTCAGTGGTCTCATCGCCATTTTATGCATTTTGTCACAACTTGTTGAGAGATAGTTATCGGTGTGGTTTTCCCAATTAATTTGTGACATTTCCATTTCAGCTTATAGTCCAGCAAGGAAAGATATATGGAATTTACATGGAATACTAACCATTGGACATAACACAACAACAAGAGACATTGGATGTCAAGGCAGGCTGTTTAAAAGGCCCATTTCAGTGACGTGTGATTTTGTCTTAATTACATTGAAAATAGTTAGGTTCTTTAGCTCTCAGTCCTCACACATTCTTACATGCCCTAACACACCAGTGTCCCATACATGTCGCCTAACTGTAGTATTCAGAAATCCATTAGGGTGTTGAAACAGATATTCCCAAGAGCAATCTCAAGGGCAGCAGTGGTCACATGGCATTATTGCTAGACTATTAATCTAGGACCCAGGTAATATTCTGAGGACCTGGTTTCAAATCCTGCTACGGTAGATGGTGAAATTTGAATTCAATAAAAATCTGCATTTAAATGACTTGGACAGCTATGAATCGCTGGTGAAAATAAGACCAGATTTATGAGGATTTGAATGAGGCTGGAGGATTTGTCTATCCTTAGTTAGAGAGAGGGATTCAGCATAACCCTCACCCTGAAAGATAGTTCAAGGGTTAGAATTTGCCAAACTCGAAAAGGAAAAATGAGACAATAAAATAAAGAACTGCAAGTGCTGCTAATCTGAAATGAAAACATGAAAATTGTTGCAGAAACTCAGTAGGTCTGGTAGCATCCATGGAGAGAAAATAAAGTTAATGTTTCAAGTACAGTGACCCTGCTTCAGAAGAAAGTGCCCAATGGGAGCTGAGGCTAGCTTTGAACTACTTCCAGTAGAATGGCGTATCTACTTCAGGAAGAGAAAGTAAGGGCTGCAGATGCTGGAGATCAGAGTCGAGAGTATGATGCTGGAAAATCACAGCAGGTCAGGTAGCATCCGAGGAGCAGGAGAATCGATGTTTCGGGAAAACTTCATTCATCAGGAAACCAGTTAAGGAGTATGTATAAATAAAACTCCTAAAATTCAGTAATTAGGAGTTATATTTGCAAATATGTCTCCAGTCGAGAGTATAAGTTCAAAATTAAATAGTGTTTAGCTAATATTGCTTTTAGTTTATTTGTTACAGAAAAAAACCTTACTGTGATGTACATTCGTTCTAGCCAGTCATTTGAAATTCAAGTACAATTTATAAAATTGTCAATCTTTATCAACGCAGGTCAGTGGGAAAATGTATTACCTCCTCAATCCAGCTTTTCTCACCTCCCTTTAGCAGTTGGGTTCCCTGAGACCTGGAGAACTCAGCCAGCAAGCATAGGAGAAACACAGCTTTTGTTATCATATTAAAGCTTCATCCCATTGCATGGACGTGGTTTAGTTGGACAGCCCCTGTCAGGATTAAGTGAGTTAGAGTTTGGAATCAGATATTTAACAGTTTAATCTCCCAGATACCAATCCAAACTCACTCAATGTGAGCAGTGACATTCTTTCAGGTAGAGTTATGTGACATTCTGCTTGAATTTTATATGCAGCTGGATCCAGTACTAACCTCAGAATACTTGATTTAATTTTAATGTTGGGAAAAATTCAAGGCTGGCCATTTGAGAAAATAAATTTAGTTTTGCAAGCTCCTCTGATGCTTGTGAAACTTATCGTTTTCCACCACACTGTTGCATCCTGTATAAAACTCTCACAATGCCAGACTTCTCCTGCCTTCCCCTATATTGAGATCCACATTACCAACCTAGATCCTAAGTACTTCTACCAATATTATATTTCAGAAAGGAATATTCAGCATGATACAGCAGCAACTACTGAGCATGTCTAAAAATGACAGAAACAAAAGGTTCACTGTTGTAGTGCTTTATCATCGTAGCATGTCCAATTTGGGATGAACATTTTTTACTCATGGCAATAATTGGACAATAGCATAGATTTAATGTACTCTGTATTAATCATGACATAATGACACCTGTACTACAGGGATTAAGTTTGGAGGAGAGATTATAAAGAATTAGGCTTGTTTACTCTAGAATTTAAAAGGTTAATGGGTGATTAGATTGAAATCTTCAAGATGTTAACAGGAAAAGACAGGGTAGATAAAGATAAACTATTTCCACTGATGGGGATTCTAGAACCAGGGATATGGTCTGAGAATCAGGGCCAGGCTGTTCAGGAGAGATGTCATGAAGCACTTCTACACAAAGGGTAAGAGAGGTTGGTAACTCTCTTCCACAAATAACAGTGAATGCTGGATCAGTTATTAACCTTAACTTTGAAAGGGATAAATTTTTGTTCAATGAAGATGTTAAGGAATATGATCTAAAGACAAGTGTATGGAGTTAGGCCACAGATCAGCCAAGATCTCACTGAATGGGGGAACAGGCCTGATAGGCTGAATAGCCTATTCCTGTTTCCATGTAATGTAGAAATTATTTGAAACAGCCAACAAGGCTTGGCCATCACATACATCACAAGTTTTGTAGACTCCTTTAGGATCATAACATTCAATTTATGGATTCAATTCCCATAACAGCCAACATTACTGTGAAGGACACTCCTTCACAATGTTTCCCCTCACCTGTGGTGTGTTGGTCCTCAGGTTGTATCAGCACCATAGAATTCCTACAGTGTGGAAATAGGCCCTTCGGCCCAATGAGTCCACACTGACCCTTCAATGAGTAATTCACCCAGACCCATTCTCCTCCACTATTACTCTACATATACCCCTGACGAGTGCATCTCACCTACACCTCCCTGAACACTATGGGGTAATTTAGCAAAGTCAATTCACCTAACCTGCTTTGGACTGTGGGAGGAAACCGGAGCACCCGCAGGAAATGGGAGAATGTGCAAACTCCACAAAGATAGTCACCCGAGGGTGGAATTGAACCTGGGTCCCTGGTGTTGTGAGCCACCGTGCCACCACTGACCCACCAGTTGTCTCTCCCACTCCCGCTCTCTAACAAAAGATTAGTCCTATGGTTCTCCAGTAGCACAGGGACTTTAATGACATAAATGTAGGTATATATTAAGACCATAAGACATAAGAGTGGAAGTAAAGCCATTCGGCCCATCGAGTCCACTCCGCCATTCAATCATGGCTGATGCGCATTTCAGCTCCACTAACCAGCGTTCTCCCCGTAGCCCTTAATTCCTCGAGACAACAAGAATCTATCAATCTCGGCCTTGAAGACATTTAGCGTCCCGGCTTCCACTGCACTCCGTGGCAATGAATTCCACAGGCCCACCACTCTCTGGCTGAAGAAATGTCTCCGCATTTCTGTTCTGAAATGACCCCCTCTAATTCTAAGGCTGTGTCCACGGGTCCTAGTCTCCTCGTCTAACTGAAACAATTTCCTAACATCCACCTTTTCCAAGCCATGTATTATTTTGTACGTCTCTATTAAGTCTCCCCTTAATCTTCTAAACTCCAACGAATACAATCCCAGTATCCTCAGCCATTCCTCATATGTTAGACCTGTCATTCCAGGGATCATCCGTGTGAATCTCCGCTGGACACGTTCCAGTGCCAATATGTCCTTCCTGAGGTGTGGGGACCAAAACTGGACACAGTACTCCAAATGGGGCCTAACCAGAGCTTTATAAAGTCTTAGTAGTACATCTCTGCTTTTATATTCCAACCCTCTTGAAATAAGAGACAACATTGCATTCGCTTTCTTAATCACGGACTCAACCTGCATGTTTACCTTTAGAGAATCCTCGACTAGCACTCCCAGATCCCTTTGTGCTTTGGCTTTATTAATTTTCTCACCATTTAGAAAGTAGTCTATGCTTTTATTCTTTTTGCCAAAGTGCAAGACCTCGCACTTGCTCATGTTAAATTCCATCAGCCATTTCCTGGACCACTCTCCCAACCTGTCTAGATCCTTCTGTAGCCTCCCCACTTCCTCAGTACTACCTGCCTGTCCACCTAACTTCGTATCATCGGCAAACTTCGCTAGAATGCCCCCGGTTCCCTCATCCAAATCATTAATATATAATGCGAACAGCTGTGGCCCCAGCACCGAACTCTGCGGGACACCGCTCGTCACCGGCTGCCATTCTGAAAAAGAACCTTTTATCCCAACTCTCTGCCTTCTGTTAGACAGCCAATCCTCAATCCATCCCAGCAGCTCACCTCGAACACCATGGGCCCTCACCTTGCTCAGCAGCCTCCCGTGTGGCACCTTATCAAAGGCCATTTGAAAGTCTAGATAGACCACATCCACTGGGTTTCCCTGGTATAACCTACTTGTTACGTCTTCAAAAAATTCCAACAGGTTTGTCAGGCATGACCTCCCTTTACTAAATTCATGTTGACTTGTTCTAATCAGACTCTGCTCTTCCAAGAATTTAGAAACCTCATCCTTAATGATGGATTCTAGAATTTTACCAACAACCGAGGTTAAGCTGATTGGCCTATAATTTTCCATCTTTTGCCTTGATCCTTTCTTGAACAAGGGGGTTACAACAGCCATCTTCCAATCATCCGGGACCTTTCCTGACTCCAGTGACTCTTGAAAGATCTCAACCAATGCCTCTGCTATTTCCTCAGCCACCTCTCTCAGAACTCTAGGGTGTATCCCATCGGGGCCAGGAGATTTATCAATTTTAAGACTTTTTAACTTTTCTAGCACTATCTCTTTCGTAATGGCAACCATACTCAACTCAGCCCCGTGACACCCTTTAATTTTTGGGATATTACTCATGTCTTCCACTGTGAATACTGACGCAAAGTACTTGTTAAGTTCTCCAGCTATTTCCTTATCTCCCATCACTAGGCTTCCTGCATCAGTTTGAAGTGGCCCAATGTCTACTTTTGCCTGTCGTTTGTTTCTTATGTACTGAAAGAAACTTTTACTATTATTTCTAATATTACTGGCTAGCCTACCTTCATATTTGATCCTCTCCTTCCTTATTACACTCTTTGATATCCTCTGTTTGCTTTTGTATCCTTCCCAATCTTCTGATTTCCCACTGTTCTTAGCCACTTTATAGGATCTCTCTTTTTCTTTAATACATTTCCTGACTTCCTTTGTCAGCCAAGGTTGTCTAATCCCTCCCCGGTTAATCTTTCTTTTCTTGGGAATGAACCTCTGTACAGTGTCCTCAATTATACCTACAAACTCCTGCCATTTTTGCTCTACTGTCTTCCCGGTTAGCCTCTGCTTCCAGTCTATTTTAGTTAGTTCCTCTCTCATGCCCTCATAATTACCTTTATTCAACTGTAACACCATTACATCCGATTTTGCCTTCTCCCTTTCAAACTCCAGACTGAACTCTATCATATTATGGTCGCTACTTCCTAAGGGTTCCCTTACTTTAAGATCTTTTATAGAGTCTGGTTCATTGCAAAGCACTAGGTTCAGAATAGCCTGCTCTCTTGTGGGCTCCATGACAAGCTGTTCCAAAAAGCCATCCTGTAAGCATTCCATGAATTCCCTTTCTTTAGATCCACTAACAACATTATTTACCCAGTCCACCTGCATATTGAAGTCTCCCATGATCAATGTAACCTTGCCTTTTTGACATGCCTTCTCTATTTCCCGGTACATGTTGCGTCCCTGGTCCTGACCACTGTTAGGAGGTCTGTGCAAAACTCCCATTATGGTTTTTTTGCCTTTGTGGTTCCTCAATTCCACCCACACAGACTCCACATCATCCGACGCTATGTCATTCAATACCATAGATTTAATTTTGTTCTTAACTAACAAGGCAACCCCACCCCCTCTGCCCACCTCTCTGTCTTTTCGATAAGTTGAAAAACCATGGAGGTTTAACTGCCAGTCCTGACCCCCCTGTAACCAAGTCTCTGTGATGCCTACTACATCATAATCATTCACTATTATCTGTGCCATTAGTTCATCGGCTTTGTTATGAATGCTACGAGCATTCAGGTAAAGTGCCTTAATGCTAACTTCCTTATCATTAGAGATGTTGGAAGTCATATGTCCTAAGTTATCCTTGCTTTTTACTGCATTCTCAGTCTGCCTCAATTTTAAATCCGCCTGGAAACATGCTATCCTGCTGCTTATCTTGCCATTTACCTCCATACTCCCTGTCGCTTTCACTTTCCCTTCCCCCCAACTCAGAAGTTTAAAGTCCTACTGACCACTCTATTTATCCTCTTCGCTAGAACATTGGTACCTGATCGGTTCAGGTGGAGACCGTCCCAACGGTACAGATCCCCCCTGTTCCAAAACTGATGCCAATGCCCCATGAAGTGGAATCCCTCTTTCCCACACCAATCCCTTAGCCACGTGTTTACTTGCCTAATTTTCTTGTCCCTATGCCAATTGGCACGTGGCTCGGGCAGTAATCTGGAGATTATGACCCTTGAGGACCTGTGCTTCAATTTCCTGCCTAGTGCTTCGTAATGGCCAAACAGGTCCTCCACCCTTGTCTTGCCTATGTTGTTGGTACCAACGTGGACCACAACAACTGGATCCTCCCCCTCCCACTCCAATATCCTTTCAAGACGGTCGGAGATGTCTCGCACCCTGGCACCGGGCAGGCAACACACCATGCGAGACTCCCGATCCGGCTTGCAATGGATACTATCTGTCCCCCTAATTATAGAATCCCCTATAACAACTACTTGTCTTTTTGCTCCCCTCTTGAATGGCCTTCTGCACCATGGTGCCGTGGTCAGCTGGCTCATCCTGTCCAGAGCCTTTTCCTCATCTGAACAGGGAGCAAGAATCTCATACCTGTTGGACAAGGTCAAGGGCTGAGGCTCCTCCACTCCTGAACTCCGGTTCCCCCTACCTGCCTCACTTACAGTCACACTCTTTTGTGCCTGATCACTAGCTGAATGTGAATTACTTAATCTCCCAGGTGTGACTGCCTCCTGAAACAAAGCATCCAGGTAACTCTCCCCCTCCCGGATGTGCCGCAGTGTTTGAAGCTCAGATTCCAGATCATCAACTCTGAGCCGGAGTTCTTCCAGCAACCAACACTTGCTGCAGATGTGGTCACTGCCGTTCACAATGGGATCAGCCAGCTCCCACATCATACAGCTACAGCACACCACCTGCCCAGCCATCTCTGCTTAGTTAGTTAATTAGTTACTTTGTACAAGTATGAATTAGAATACCTTCTGATACCTCTCTGCAATAGTTTTTTTTTACCCTAAATGTGATTAATGAAACAGTGAGGTCTCCTATAAATGTAGACACACACTATCAGGTATCTTTTACAATTAAAGGGACTTCTTACAAATACAGCCTTCCTACAGAAAATCCTAATACTCACTGCATATATTGAAACAACCTGAAAACATCCTCACAATATAGAATCGTCTTCAAACATAAGCCAACCATGGATACCTTGAGGGCTCCTGAGATTCATTGACCAACATCGGAAGCTCTGTTTGGGATGATACATATTGCTAAGTGTGCTTCATCAGAGTAGTTTCTGGTAAATAAAAATAAAAAGGTAAACAATTTATTTTAATAACAAATAAATAGGATGGAAAATAAATTTGATTTGTTGTCACTCACTCAAAGAGAGGCAAACCAACTTTTCAATTAAATTCAGATCACTCCTAAGCCTGAATCTTAAGAGCGTCTAAAATTAAATTTAAATGATTAAATTATGATTTGCCCACAGCTATGTTAAGTTGTGTTTCCAAACCATTCCATTCTGAATATTATACAAGTCCCTTTGGAGGGGATTTTCTGCTTATTACCCACTTAAACTATTCAGCCTTGCCTTAATCAGCACATTGGAGCTAAAATTCACTTCAGTCACATATGTCATGGTGCGCTGTTTTCAGATAATATTAAGCTGAAGACTTCAATATAATAAAATCCGGATTATGCTTTTGGTCCAATGATTCATTCTATTCCAAGAATTCGTTCATTTTATGTCACTTCGATGTCTATTCAACTCCATTAGCTGCAGTTCTGATTCACATATAAACATTTAAAATATCTAATAACACAAGCGTGTTATTTTTTTCCAGTTGCAATGACTCCTTTTTTCCCTATGATGTCCTTAAGGAGAGCTGCTTGTTCACTTGACAGGATTTTTTTTACAAAATCTTATGAACGTTTCCTCCCAGAATACCTCCCATCCCTTCTTCCCAATCCAAGAAGATGGCAAATCCATTCCAGGGGTCCACAATATTTCAGATAAGTGGGATTGTTTTCATTTGCGAGTTGAACAAGTTTGAAGATGTTAATGCTGGAAACAGTGTAAACCCACTGAGGACTTTGTTAAAGGCAAGATGTGGTGAAGTTGGTTGTAGAGTGTTTAGTGCATCATATTGCAACAAATTGGGCAGTGGGCTGAATGTGTTTTTGGCAAAGTGCCAGTATCATTGAGCTTTCCAGACGGTTTCTCACTGCAAGGCCTAGCGAGATTTCAAAATTTAATTTGAGAAGTGCTTAAGATTCTGACTTGGGAGGGATCTGAATTTAATTGCTTGGTGAAAATCAAAATGGGGCTGCTACTCGTGGCTTACGTAGGCTAGTCCCAGCTTGGGACAGACAGTTCTACAGACCCATCTGTGGGTCTGCTTTGTTTTTTTGATATCCAAAAGTATTATCACACAACTGAATGGCTTTCCCAACCACCATGCCCATTGTGGGCAATGCAATTCATCAAAGATGACTGGTAAGGGGTGGGGGGGGGGGGGGGGTGTTCAGGGGGTGAATGGCAAGGGACTGAATCAAAATGGAGCAGCAAGGGAGATAAAGCACTGTATAAAACAGAGATGACCCTCTCCACAGCCCGCTGCCTGGACCTGTTTATAGCCAGAGCTGAAAATGTGTTGCTGGAAAAGCGCAGCAGGTCAGGCAGCATCCAGGGAACAGGAGAATCGACGATTCGGGCATAAGCCCTTCTTCAGGAATTTCCTGAAGAAGGGCTTATGCCCGAATCGTCGATTCTCCTGTTCCCTGGATGCTGCCTGACCTGCTGCGCTTTTCCAGCAACACATTTTCAGCTCTGATCTCCAGCATCTGCAGACCTCACTTTCTCCTGTTTATATCCAGCCTGGCCAGGCCCACGATCTGCCCACACCCGTCCAGGACCAGGACACTGAACTGGGTCTGCTCTATTTTTCTTTTATTTTCTAATTGACCTGTTCAGAAATGTGACCACACATTTGTTTAGAGCAGGTGCAACTTGAATCTGGGCCTCCTGGGTCAAAGGTACAGACAGTGCTACTACACCACAGAAGCCTCTCTGGGTTTGCTTTACATAGCTTTAATCAATGTTCAGGGATGTCACCTGCACCTGGTGCAGGTGGGACCTAAACCTAGATCTCCTAGATCAGAGGTAGGGACATGACCACTGCATTATTAGAGCCCCCAATTTGAGTGTGAAGATTAGATCACAACATTCCAGACTATGGGCCTGGCGTGGGGAAGTGGGACTAACGTAGTTAGTAGTGTATCTTTGGCAATACAGACTTGATGGGTCTAAGGGTCTCTTCTGTACTGTATGGTTGCATGATTCAATGATTTCATTTGACAACCTTGCAAATGGTGCCTGTGTAAATTTATTGAACAGGAAGTGAGTTAAATTGAAACCTACCAGCAATGGTGAAAATTGAGGCATCTTATCCAGCCAATCGCAATCCAGCGAAATTAGTTTTGGTCACCTAATAAACATTTTATTTGCCAGAAATGCAAAAGAGGCATTTTGTAACTGTGTTAACAATTTACATTGGATTTCATCAGTCCTCATGTTATATTAGAGTCATGATGATCCAAACTGTTTTCTAATCTCAGTAGGTTAACTTTCCTTACATTGGTGCGTTAGGCAGCTTTGACTAAGCATTTGTTTTCGAAGGAGAACGGTGTTCCATAATTATTCGTACAAGTTAACATGAAATTGTTTACCTTCAGGGACTAACTTCAAATAATAATTTGGACAAATGGGGAATGTATGGGTTGCCAATTTTCAATGATGTATGCTCTTTGTCACTGCGAGGGTGCTTGACAAACCGGCAAAATATATATTCGAGAAAAAGCCTCTTCAATAAAATAAATTAAGCTGGTTTGCAGAAACCTCGAGTCATCATGGGTGGAATTTAATCAGCCCACCCCTATCCTGCAGCATCCTGTGGAGGAGGTTGGTAACAGGAGGTGCATGCAATCAGTCAGTGACATTCCCACTGTCTTCCAGCCTTTGCCTTGATTAATACTCCAACAGGAAGGTTCATGGACTGTGTCCCCACTCCACTGCTAATTGAAGCTGTTACATGGGATGATTAAAGTCCACCTGAGGATTTCATCCAACACCTCTGGGATTAACACGGGGTGGGGGGGGGGTTTGTCAAGGTGAGGGCATGGCCTTGGTGTATTTGCTTGCGGGGTCCTGAGAAGAAACCTCATGAAACCCATCGAGTTCCTGATCGTGGGGCCCAACACAGAGAGGGGTCACTGACAACACTCTATCGCCTTGCTGACCCCATCCCCCTCCCCCACAATAAGAAGCAGTTCACCAACTGAACAATGGGTGTTTCATAAATATTATCATGTTGGATTGGTGTCACATCAATAAGTATTGTCCCCAAAGGATATCTGATTGATTAAGTAATAATGAATGAATAAAAATGATTATCTGTTGTAGTCATTTTCTAATGAACTGTTTAGAGATGTTATTAACACCTCTGGAAGCAGGTCTCCTAACTCATTGGTTTGGACACCACCATCACACCAGAAGAACTCCAAAATTCTCTATTGTCTTGGAATATGCTGACCAAATGAGGTTAACTTGCTAATGAGGACAATGCATTTAATGAAAATATGAAAGACATAATGTTCCTGAAAATTTCAAGACACCATTTAATTTTGTGATCAGAGAGAAACATTAATTGTTTAGTTAACTTATACTTTGGCAGCATGTGCTTTCCAGAAGAATACGGAGAGAATGTAATACCTTGGGGCATCAAACAAAGCACAAACTGCTGCGAAGAATTGAATAATAACAATGATTCATTTCATCAGGCTCACGTACACAATGGTAGTGTCCCTACTCTCCTCTCGCTTATCTCTCCACCCTTCAGGCTCTCTGCCTGTATTCCTGATGAAGGGCTTTTGCCCGAAACGTCGATTTTACTGCTCCTCGGATGGTGCCTGCCTGAACTGCTGTGCTCTTCCAGCACCATTAATCCAGAATCCCTACCTCAGAGTCAGGAAGCGTGGGATCAAGTCCTAACTGTTTCAGGTAATATTGTGATATCATTACCGGACAGTTAGATAGAAAAGAATCTGATTCAAAATGCCCATCAATCAATCCATATCCTCATGGATACTGTTTTATAATTTAAATTACAATGCCCATGGTAGCAACAATACTCAACAATGAAACATTCTCTAGCTGTCAGCTAGTTCGATCAGAATGAAACTCTAGTGGAAAAGTCATTCTCTCCTCCAGTTAGATCTGTTAATCTCTATTTAATGACAGGGATTTTCAATTCACACCTTCACCTTTTTTTCAACTGTATCAGAATGGTTCCAAACTCTGTAAACCATTAGACATGTTACGACATACCTCTGGACGAGGTAGGACTTGAACCAAGAGCTCCTAGCCCAGAGGTCAGAACAAATTATACAATAGCTTCATAAATATTATAATCTTGAATTGGCTAACTGATAAGTTAATTAATTGCATAAATGATTAAAACTTTTATCTGTTGGTGGTGTTTCTGAATTGACTTGTTCAGAGATGTGTAATTATTATAACAATTACAATTATTATAATTATTATTACACACCTCTGGGGGACAGGCTCCTCACTTTGAGGTAGGGTTACAATAATCACATCACAAGAACTGTTAAATTCTCCACTGTATTGGAAATGTACCATTGTGTCACAAGAGCCTGAGCAATCGATTATTTACACTGATTCATTGGTACTGAATTATTAAGAACTACCGGGTTTCCATGATATCAGTTAGATACTTGAGATCATCAACAGCTTGCAATCCACGCTGAGTCTGAAGTATTTTTATGTGAAATGTTCAATGTATAATTGTTCCGAAATGTATTTCAAAAGAAAAGAGTTCGAGCTCATTAATCTGCTGTAATAACCACATGCTGCAGGAAACACTCAGTCTTACTTTTGTGAATGAAATGTAATTAAATGTTCCACAGTGAGGCTTTACGTATTCTTTGACACTGTGCCACAAAGGAAAATCTTAGGACAGATAGCCAGAAGCTTGAGTTAGAAAATTCGGTTTTAAAGTTACTTAAATAAGGAAAGGCAGACAGTTGAGAGATTTGGGGCAGGAATTCCCAAACCTAGGATTCAGGCAAATGAAGGTGCAGGACAATGGAATCAGGCAAGTTGGACAAGAAGCTAGCCAGCTGGATGACCATCAAAGACATTGAAGGAGAATGGTGTGGTCACACATGTCAAAGGCTGCAGATAGGATGAGAAGAATGAGGAACAATTATTTACTTTTATCACAGTCACACAGATATCACTTACAACTTTGACCTTTGGTGGTGTGACAGTGACAGAAACCTGACTGGGAGTGGAGTATTCAAACATGGAGGTTTGGGAAGGATGGTATGGATTTGAGCTGAGACAGCATGTTTATGGGTGTTGGAGAGGAAAGAGAGGGTGGAGATGATGTGGTAGTTTGGAAAGATGTAGATGGCCAGAGTTTTCTATGAGAACTGTTGAAAATGATAGAATTGGAAGTGAGGGAAACAGTGCCTCAGGCCAGACAACCATGAACGTTACCAATCATCAGTGTAGCATAAAGGGTTAACAGTTAGAGTGCAGCTTTAGTGACATCAGATCCCATGGACCTAGGGCATGACTGAAGAGGCTTCTACTGAGGTCTGGCTAAAGCATATCTCTGTAAACAGTTAACAATTGTTCATTAGTTTACACTCACCTGGCTTCCAGTCCCCATCTGTCAAAACTAACCAAGAGCTCAGTCATGATTTTTTTTACGGAGAGCAGGACCTTTGACTGAAATGAAAGTACAGATCACAAAGAATGACTGTTCAACTTAATAACCAGAAAGGACCCTATTAACCTATGTCAATGTGTTGTTATTACTGCTATTGGAAAGTGGAGGAAATGATGGAAACCACATTTCATGGATACTGCATACAAAATTCTAGACATATTTATTAAAATAAACAAGGGAGTTATTTGCTCAGTTGTAGATGTATCAGGTAAATATCAGAGTTGTCATTGAGTAGACAGGACATTATGGGCTAATTATTGGACTCATTATTGGTAATCAGTCAGTGAAATTAATTCAAATCTAGTATGTCAGGAGCCCTTGACATTCCTGTGAGTGTTTTATGAAAACCTGTTGTTGTTGGTAATAGTTGGCAACTCTTGAATGTTACTAAATTCAATCCAGAAGAAAAGCCATTAAAATAAAAAGGTTTTAAAATGATTTGCCTTCAAGACCATCTAGATTTTTACAATAAGACATGACTTCACAATAATAACTTCTGTCTTAATTACAAAGAAATTGGATCGCCTGAACTTTAGGGATTAAGTTATGAGGAGAGATACAAATTAGGCCTGTTTTCTCTAGACTTCAGGAAGGAAAGGAAGACTTCTGATTGAAGTCTTCTAGATATTCACAGGAAAAGACAGGGTAGATAAAAATAAACTATTTTACAGAGTAACAGAGGGATCTTGGGGTCAGTGTCCATAGATCCCTCAAAGTTGCCATTCCAAGTTGATAGGGTTGTTAAGAAGATGTACAGTGTGTTGGCTTTCATTAACAGGAGATTGAATTTAAGAGCCACGAGGCTATACTGCAGCTCTATAGAGCCCTGGTTAGATCACATTTGGAAGATTGTGTTCAGTTCTGGTCACCTCTTTGTAGGAAAGATGGAGAAGTTTCAGAGAAGTGGCAGAGGAGATTTACCAGAACACTGCCAGGATTGGAGGGCCTGTCTTATGAAGAAAGGTTGAGGGAGAAAGAGCTTTTCTCATTGGAGCGAAGAAGGATGGGAGGTGACTTGATTAGAGGTGTACAAAGTGATGAGAGTAGATAGAGTGGATAGCTAGAGACTTTTTCCCCAAGGTGGAAATGGCTATCATGAAGGGGCATAATTTTAAGGTGATTGGAGGAAGGTTTAGGGGAGATGTCAGAGACAGGTTGTTTACACAGAGAGTGGTGGGTATATGAAATGCACTGCCAGTGGTGGTAGTAGAGTCAGATACATTAGGGACATTTAAGTGACTCTTGGATAGGCACATGGATGATAGTAAAATGAAGGGTATGTAAGTTAGTTTGATATTAGAATAGGATAAAAGGTTGGCACATCGAGGGCTGAAGGGCCTGTACTGTGCTGTATTGTTCTATGTTCTATGCTCTATCTTCTACTTCCAAGATTGGGGATTCTAGAAGTAGGGACTTGT
This sequence comes from Chiloscyllium plagiosum, assembly GCF_037043375.1. Lineage (NCBI taxonomy): Eukaryota > Metazoa > Chordata > Chondrichthyes > Orectolobiformes > Hemiscylliidae > Chiloscyllium > Chiloscyllium plagiosum. Next base: position 2,135,946 of record NW_028270161.1, read on the forward strand.
CTGAGAATTAGGACCAGACCATTCAGGAGACAGGTAACAAAGCACTTCTACACTTTGGAATTCTCCTCACCATCACCCCCCACCTTCATCTGTCTATTGCATTCCCAGCTGCCTTCCTCCTAGCCCCACTCCCCTTTCCGTTATCTCTCAGTACCTTGGACCCCTCACATTCTTGATAAAGAGCTTATGCTCGAAACATTGACTCTCCTACTCCTCGGATGCTGCCTGACCTGCTGTCCATTTCCAGCACCACATTTTTTGACTCTGATCTCCAACATCTGCAGCCCTCACTTTCTCGTTGCTGGTATCAACAGCCAGTTCAAATGGATTTCATAATAAATTACTGATAAAGCTGGTTTGATTGTTGTTATGGACCAGACCAAACCCACTCATAATATTCAGAAGACTGTCTAGACCCTAATGTTTTCTTATTTTAAAGGTAAATGTAAGGTGCTGTGTTCCAGATGCAATTTGATTGGTCAAACTACCAAATTTAAAGCAAAGCACACTTTATTCATCAATGATACTTAAAATACAACAAAGAAATATGGGGTAGACCATTTAGGACAGAGATGAGGAGAAACTTCTTCACTGAGAGAGTGGTGGTTGTGTGGAATGCTCTACCCCAGAGGGCAGTGGAGGCCCAGTCTCTGGATTCATTTAAGAAAGAGTTGGATAGAGCTCTCAAGGATTGTGGAATCAAGGGTTATGGAGATAAGGCAGGAACAGGATACTGATTAAGGATGATCAGCCATGATCATATTGAATGGTGGTGCAGGCTCGAGGGGCAGAATTGCCTACTCCTGCACCTATTGTCTATTGTCTATTGAAAGAAGGAACTGGAATAACTTTACTCTGTTAAAGAAAACTTAGAATAATAGTTTGTCTTACTAATTAACTGCTCCAATATAGTAACATCCCATAAACACACCCTTGGCAAAAGACAAATTCAGAAACAGATTGTCTCCCATGCAACTCCAGGAAGAACTTGAGGAACAACACCAAAACATTTTTGGGCAGCCGGGAGAGATTTATTGCAGCTTCCTGCTGAGACCCAGCAACAACTGATGAATGTTAAAATTAAAAGTCTTGGTTTTGTGGGTAGGGCCAGGACCTTGAACACACCCTTTCAAGCTGCTTCTATTGTTCCAACTTTAAAGAAATAATACGCAAAGCTTCACAAGTTGTTCATCTTCGCATAGACTTCTCATAGACTGTCCCCCAATCTCTCTCCAAAAGAAAGCAAGGCAAAACACAACTCTTAAAACCACTGTATCATCACATTATCAACATAGCTTGTCAAAACCATTTGACATTTTCATTTCTATTCAAGTATTCTGTCTTCCATCAATAAATTTGTCAAAGGAGTGATAGCAGTAATGACATTCAAAACATACTTCCAATAAAATCCATACAATCCATCACAAGGGTCTACAGCCACTTGCTTTTAATCAATTCTGGATTGATTTTAATGACTTTCATTTTAAGAAAAATCCTTCATCAATGTAACCAACTCTCATATGCCACTGTTTTGAATCCAAATTCCAAAAAATGGTAGTGGTATGTGGGTGTTGTTATTTTTGTGAACGCTGTGCCCTATTGTGTCAACATGGGCAATTTCACATTGTGTTCCATTTTCCAGTTCTTTGCCCACTCCTTTAATCTATCTGTATCCTTTTATAGTCCCCATTTTTCCTCCATATATCCTACTTTTCTAGTTATTTTGTGTCACAGACAAGATTATAAAGATAAGGACTCACAAGGCCATGAAGAAGATTCAAACCAATGGTGTAACTTTTAAAGAAAAGGCTTTGCTTAATTGGGAACTGATGTAAGTGAACATAGTGTGATGGGTTAATGGGATTCAATGTGAAATAAGTGCATACACAGCAGAATTTTGAATGACCTCAAGGTTATGTCAGACAGAACCTAGAAGTCACGTCAGGAGTCAGTTTGGAATAATTAAAGCTAAATACCTTTCCTTGAAATAATCTTCTAATTCTATATTTAATATCCATGAAGGTTAAATACCCCACTTCTAGGATTACTATGATTTATAATAAATAGTGCAACAAAGTCAACAAAATAACAACAGAAATTAATGGTGAGGAAATCATTCAATGTAAGAAGATTCCAGAGAGAGGAAAGCTTATTAGATACAGTTCATTAGCTGAAATTCCAAGGAAATGTCTTACATTATATGAACAGAATAGGGAACATTAGCCATAAAGGTTATGGATTGTCTTCTTAAACATTGGGGATGTGACAGTAGGACGTGCAGAATACTATTATATAAATGAATGAATACAAAGATTGATTACTATTCAATCGATTGCACTGAGAACCTAATCATTGGTGTTAGAAATTGTCAGAGATTTGTGGGACGCTCGATGAGCAGGTTGCTATTCTCATTAATCTCCTGAATTAACACATTCCATTAACATCCAAGCTGCTGCACTTGATTCTTATTTGTCAAATTGTCCTAATACTTATATCCAAACAGGTGAACGAGCAGATTGTTGGCACCACCTCAGGTGCTTTTTGCCTGGAAATGTACCTGAGCTCCTTTCCTCCCGGAACACTGCTCCTTGTGGAAATTGTCATTTCCATTGATGCAACACTTTCAAGATTAAATATTGAGCTTTGAAATACCTCCATTGTAAAGAAACTATAGGTCTGCCAGTATTAAAATGTTAATAAGCACACATTTCTTAGATATTGTAATTCAACCTTTAATTAAGTATTGGTCTTTATTTACTGTTGTGACCTATTTTCAGGTACACATTGAGTTTGTAGCCTTCAGGTCATAAACTCCCTGGTGTCATTCATGAAATGTATGACCCTGATGTAAATCGTCTTAGTAGTCAATGCATTTGTGTATTTTCTAGTCAGTCTTGTACCAAGATTGATGATTGAATAATGTGCCTTTCATAGAGTCATCGAGGTGTACAACATGGAAACAGGCCATTTGGGCCATCTCATCCATGCCAACCAGGTCTCTAAACTGTTCAGTTGGTGAGGCCACTTTTAGAACACTGCATTCAATTCTGGTCTCTGTGCCATTGGAAAGATGTTGTTACACTTGAAAGAGTTCAGAAAAGATTTACAAGGATGTTGTCAGGATTGAAGCTACAGGAAAAGGCTGGATAGGCTGAGGTATTTTCGCTGGAGCTTTGGAGGCTTATAGAGGTTTATAAAAGCATGAGGGTGAATAGCCAAGTTCTTTTTCCCAGGATGGGAGCGTCCAAAACTAAAGGGCATAGCTTTAAGGTGAGAGGGGAAAGATATAAAAGGGACCTAGGGGGCAACTTTTTCACACAGAGGGTAGTGCATGTATGGAATGAGCTGCCAGAGGAAGTGGTGGAGGCTGGTACAATTACAACATTTAAAAGGCATCTGGCTGGGTATATGAATAGGAAGGGTTTAGAGGGATATGGGCCAAGTGCTGGCAAACTGGACTAGATTAATTTAGGATATCTACTTGGCATGGACGAGTTGGATCAAAGGGTCTGTTTCCTTGCAGTACATCTCTATGACTCTGGGACTCTATTTCATTTTTATTAGAATCCTTTCTTCTTTCACATATGTCTGAGTGTTTTTGCAATAAAGTGTAATGATTTCAATTTAATAAGTCTTAATGTCATTTTTTTATTGCTGGAATTATTGATGGATATAACCTGTTTGTGCATTTTGAACATTACTGTACTGAATTGCTGATGATCCAGTTCTCTAACACTCTGGAGCCTTGAACTCTCTCTGCTTGTCATTAAGTTGCAATGGAAAATGTGCACAGATGGTGTGTCCACCCAGCATTGACTCACTCAGCCAAATCTCATTTTGTATCCAACGGTAAATCCTTCAAACGTTAGTAAACATTAAAATCTTCCCCAAGCCTTTGATTATATGATATCACTATAATTCTTATCAGGCAAGATATGTCAAACAAACAGCCCTTAACTGGTTAAAACCTTAAAACTATTTTGTGTAAATTAACACAAATGTAAGCCTTTTTTTGCTTATCCAGTTTTGCTGTTACACTCAGTAGGAAGCCCAGCACTTACATGACTACACAGGATTATTCCACTTATAGCTAAAACACTGCATGAAATTTGATAATTGTCTTAACCACTGATCCTGTTCAGTCCTTCCAAATCAAAGAGCTCCAGACATGCAGATAAATAATTAAACCTTATGTAATGCATTCAGCTGTCAAGGATACTTTGCTCAATAACATCACTTAAGATGTCAATGTGAATTCTACTATCATTTAAAATGTAGCAGCTATTAACAGCGCGTTTGACATTTTCTCTGTTATTTTATTAGTTTTTGTTTTCAGAGACTGAATTCATTTCTGGTCCTTGCCTTCTCCACTTGGTGAGATATCTCCAATCAGGATGACAAAGCCTATGGTTTAGTGTCATTCTTCCATGACACTTTCTGTTCTAAATAGTCCTTTTTCTCATGAAATGAGAAAAACTGAACTGAGTGATAGCAGCCCAGAACATTCATTCCAATGAACATCTCAGGCAGTGACCACATTGGGCAATGCAGTAAGAGAAAATTGTCTTTGTTTTCCTTGCAACTTTGGAGAGCAACCTGCTCGGGTGTTTGTATGTGTATATTTGTGCATTTGTATGTCTGTATAGATGCTTGTGTGTGAAAGAATGTGTGTGTGAGAATGTGTGAGTGTGTGTGTTTGTGAGAGAGAGTGTGTTTGTGTCTGTGTGAGAGTGTGTGGGTGAGCGAGTGTGTGTGTGTAAGAGAGAGTGTTTGCGAATGTGTGAGAGTGTGTTTGTGTCTGTGTGTGTGAGCGAATGTGTCTGTGTGAGAGGGACAGTATGTGTTTGTGTCTGTATGTGTCTGTATGTGTGAGCGAGTAAGTGTGTGTGTGTGAGAGAGAGAAAGTGTGTGTGTATTTGTGTGTGTGTGTGTAAACCATGAAATTAAATGCAACAGCCAATTTATACTCAAGGCCCTGCAACTGGGAAAGGAATAAATGGCCAAATACTCTCTCTTGAGTTATGTTCATTGAGTCATAGAGTCATAGAGACGTACAGCATGGAAACAGACCCTTTGGTCCAACTTGTCCATGCCGGCAAGATATCCCAACCCAATCTAGTCCCACCTGCCAGCACCTGACCCATATTCCCTCCAAACCCTTCCTATTCATATACCCATCCAAATGCCTCTTAAATATTACAATTGTACCAGCCTCCACCACTTCCTCTGGCAGTTCATTCCGTAAACGTACCACCCTCTGCATGAAAACATTGCCCTTTAGGTCCCTTTTATATCTTTCCCCTCTCACCCTAAACCTGTGCCCTCTAGTTCTGAACTCCCCAACCCCAGGGAAAAGACTTTGCCTATTTATCCTATCCATGCCCCTCATAATTTTGTAAACCTCTATAAGGTCACCCCTCAGCCTCCGACGCTCCAGGGAAAACAGCCCCAGCCTGTTCAGCCTCTCCCTGTAGCTCAGATCCTCCTACCCTGGCAACATCCTTGTAAATATTTTCTGAACCCTTTCAAGCTTCACAGCATGGGGTGGCACGGTGCCTCAGTCGTTAACACAGCTGCCTCACAGCACCAGGGTCCCAGGTTTGATTCCAGCCTTGGGCAACTGTCTGTGTGGAGTTTGCATATTCTCCTCATGTCTGTGTGGGTTTCCTCTGGGTGCTGCGGTTTCCTCCCACGGTCAGAGCATGTGGTGTAAAATTCCAAGCAGTGGAATGTGGTGAAACGGTTAAAAATTATGTCCCAATACATGTGTGAATCTAACCGGAATGGAGGTGTTGCTTAGTCCCGTGTGAATCTTATTACACACCTCCCCGTGTGAATCTTCTTATCTGTATGTAACCAGAATGGAATGTGTTTTTTAGCCTTGCTCTGCTGTTCACATGAATGTTTATATCTGGAAAAGAGTATATCAGCTGGAAAAGTCTCCAGTTCGGTGAGTCTGCTCCGGGGTTACGTTTAACCGCCGAGCGTGGGTTGTTGGCAACCGCTCTACGAGAACTGACGGCTCCCAGTTCCGGTAACATGTAGAGTGAGTATAAGCCAGACCCGTTGTGGCGACGCTGCGGGGAATAAAATGCCCATATTCTAGCAGACTCGCCTCTTGGTCGTTTGTTCTGTGTCAGACTACTCTCCTACGAACCTGACCTTGAGAATTTTTTAAAACAGAGCATTAGTCAGAGGGAAATAGGTCTGGGTGGGTTACTCTTTGGAGGGTCGGTGCGGACTTGTTGGGCCGAAGGGCCTGTTTCCACACTGTAGGGAATCTAATCTAATCAAACATCTTTCCAATAGGAAAGAGACCAGAATTGCACGCAATATTCCAACAGTGGCCTAACCAATGTCCTGTACAGCTGCAACATGACCTCCCACCTCCCAACTCCTGTACTCTATACTCTGACCAATAAAGGAAAGCATACCAAACGCCTTCTTCACTATCCTATCTACCTGTGATTCCACTTTCAAGGAGCTATGAACCTGCACTCCAAGGTCTCTTTATTCAGCAACACTCCCTAGGACCTTACCAATAAGTGTATAAGTCCTGCTAAGATTTGCTTTCCCAAAATGCAGCACCTCGCATTTATCTGAATTAAACTCCATCTGCCACTTCTCAGCCTATTGGCCTATCTGGTCCAGATCCTGTTGTAATCTGAGGTAACCCTCTTCTCTACCACTACACCTCCAATTTTGGTGTCATCTGCAAACTTACTAACTGTATGTCTTATGCTCGCATCCAAATCATTTATGTAAATGACAAAAAGCAGAGGACCCAGCACCGATCCTTGTGGCACTCCACTGGTCACAGGCCTCCAGTCTGAAAAACAACCTTCCACCACCATCCTCTGTCTTCTACCTTTGAGCTAGTTCTGTATCCAAATGGCTAGTTCTCCCTGTATTCCGTGAGATTTAACCTTGTTAATCAGTCTCCCATGGGGAACCTTGAAGGAGGACAAAAAGTGAGTTTCTTGCTATTCTACACATAATGGCATGGGTCGCAATTTAATACCTTAACTAAAAGACAGTCCTTCAGTCTGTGGAGAACACCTTCAGGACTGGGATAAAATATTTGCTGAGAACGTGTACTGCAGCATCGGATATTTGAGGCTTCAATTAATAGCATTTTAGCTCAAAAGTGAGAGCTACCATTAAAGTCAAATTTACTCCTTATCAGAATGTACACTGAATATTGTCAAAGCAGAACAATGCAAAATTATTGACTTGTCAAAGATATTGTCAAAGACATAAGATTTTTTTTAGCTACTGATTAAAACATTAATTTATAGAAACAAGGCTTTTGTCGAACTGTACAGACTACTGTATGTGCTCTGCCATTTATAGCATTGAACCAATCAGCTTGTCCCTTTATTCCTCATTTCCCCATATTTAACCAACTTCTCAAATGCACTACTGTTAATTGTCTTGAGTATTCTGTGTCATAATTAGTCCCACATTCTTATCTCGATTGTGGGACTATTCTTGCTGGGTTTAAAATACTCCAAGATTCCTGCTTTGTATCCACGTGACTATATCAGATGGATTAACCCAGATCAGTTCTGATCTCCTCACAAAGAAGAACATTTCTATTTGTCAAGCCAATAAATCCTTCCACAATTTTAAAGACCTCCTGTAGAGGATGAGAGATGATTGGGCAATACACAGGGATATAAAGCTGAGGTTAAAATCAGATCAGCCATGACCTTATTGAATGGTGAAACAGTCTCAAAGGGCTGAGCGGCTTTCTCTTGTTCACATCTTTATAAGTCACCCCTTTAGTCTTTTCATTCTTGAGAAACAAGACTCAGTACACAGATAGAAGTCAGTTGCAAAATCATGAAATAGAATATCTTCATACACCACAAAGGTACACAGGAAAGCCACACACACAGACCAAGTCCTGAACTATGAAAGCAACCACCCCAACACACACAAACGAAGTTGCATCAAGACACTGTTCAAAAGGGCCACAACACACTGCAGCACACCAGAACTGCAAAAAGAAGAAGAGGAACACCTGTACAAGGTATTCACCAAAAACGGATACCCGCGCAACTTCATCAACAGATGCCTAAGAGAAAGACAACGGAACGAGGACATGCCGCAACCCAAAGGACTAGCCACACTACCATACATCAAGAGCATTTCAGAACTGACAGCCAGACTACTGCGACCACTAGGACTTATAACAGCACACAAACCAACAGCCACCCTCAGACAACAACTCACCAGAACGAAGGACCCGATACCCAGCATGAGCAAAACTAATGTAGTGTACAAAATCCCATGCAAGGACTGCACAAAACACTATATAGGACAAAGTTTGTGAGAAGATTTGTAGCTCGGGTGCTCGTTGCTGTGGTTCTGTTCGCCGAGCTGGAAGTTTTTGTTGCAAACGTTTCGTCCCCTGTCTAGGTGACATCCTCAGTGCTTGGAGTTTGTGGATGAGTGCCAAGCTTCTAGGAATTCCCTGGCTGTTCTTTGTTTCGCTTGCCCTATAATGGTAGTGTTGTCCCAGTCAAATTCATGTTGCTTGTCGTCTGCATGTGTGGCTACTAGGGATAGCTGGTCGTGGCGTTTCGTGGCTAGTTGATGTGCGTGGATGCGGATCATTAGCTGTCTTCATGTTTGTCCTATGTAGTGTTTTGTGCAGTCCTAGAAGCTTGGCACTCATCCACAAACTCCATCAACAAACACATAGACCTGGACCCAATATACCGGCCACTACAGCGGACAGCTGAAACTGACAACCCGAAGCGGCAGGGACAGGCCACTATCAATGCCGGAGGAAACACCACAGAAGCGCTTCACAGGAGCCTCCCAAGCACTGAGGATGTCACCTAGACAGGGGACGAAACGTTTGCAACAAAGATTTCCAGCTCGGCGAACAGAACCACAACAACGAGAACCCGAGCTACAAATCTTCTCCCAAACTTTGAGAATATCTTCATTGAAATCAACAAAAACCAACACATGTATATTATTTTTATGAATGCTGTGAAGTAAATTTAATAAGGTTGGCTCCCCTAAAAGAAATTGGCACCTTTGGAAGCAACATATTAATACACAAATAGTTAAATTTAATTTCTGTTATTTGGAATAGTTTGATAACCAAGTATTTTAATTCAAGGTGATTCATGTAAAACTATTCAACCTGCTCAAATGAACCAGTAAATAAATCTGAGGATACAATGCTGACAGTCTGACAGGATAAATTTAGGTTACAAAATTGGGAGAGCTGATGGGTTTGGAAGGTTATTATTAAATGGATGTGAGTAGATGGAAGAATGAAATCAGCCAATGACCATGTCTAAACACAATCTTATGTGCTTGGAATTGGTGAACAAACTGACTCGGAGCGAATCAATTGCTGATTTTTCACTGCGGCAGTTTTTATTAACTATTGACTAAGAAAATACTGCAACATTGTTCATGTCAGACCAGCTCAAAGCAACAGCGATAACAGGAAGAAATTCTCCAAAAGAGTTTAATCCAATGTTCTGGAAACTTCGATGAAAGAAAGCTCAATGCAGTTAGAAATCAAATGCCAGTTAACCACTTATTTGATATTGCTGACACAAATAATTTTTATTGTTTGTATATTTGTGGAAGCCAATAACAATCGTGCACACTTTGATTATATCGAAAGAGTTCCCGTTGAAGTTTAAGGTTGACAAGCATTGTTTACATTAGAGTTGGCAGTCAGTATTACACTGACAGAACCGTTTAGATTTTACTGCTTTAAATTTGTTCCACTCAAAATGACTGGAACCAATCACAACAAGAGAACCATAACACTGAAGCTATTTCCACCAATTATATTTGTTTTGATACTTCAATGCTTTAAAGATTCAAAACGTTCTTCCGTCCAGATGATAAAATGCCCAATCTAAAACTTCAAATTTCAACAATCAGTAGTCAGATGTGGTGAATGATTGATCCATCTTGGACTCTTCCAGTGGTCCCCAGCATCACAGATACCAGCCTTCAGCCAACTTGATTCATGCCAAGTGTTATCAAGAAATGGTTGGAAACACAGGATACTGCAAAGGCTAAAGGCCCTGAAACCATTCCGGCAACAGTACTGGAGATATGTGCTCCAGAACTTGTCGTTTCCCTAGCCAAACTGTTCCAGTACAGTTACAACACTGGCAACTACCTAACAATGTGGAAAGTTGCCCAGCTATATCCTGTACACAAAAATAGGACAACTCTAACCCAGTTAGTTACTTCCCCATCAGTCTACTCTCAATGATCAGTAAAGAAATGGAAGGCATTATCAACAGGCTAACAAGCAGCACCTGCTCAGCAATAACCTGCTCAGTGACACCCAGTTTGGATTGCACCAGGACCACTCAGCTCCTGACCTCATTACAGCCTTGGGTCAAATTCCAGAGGTGAGAGTCTTTGATATCAAGGCCACATTTGACCGAGTGCGGCATCAAGGAGCCTTACTGGAATCAATGGGAACCAGAGGGAAAACTCCCTGCTGGTTGGAGTCATACCGAGCACATTGGAAGATGGTTGTGATTGTTGGAGGTCAGTTATCTCAGTTCCAGGACATCTCTGCAGGAGCTCCTCAGGGTGGTGTCCATTGCTCAACTATCTCCAGTGGTAGTCAGTAATATTTATGCCACACAAATACCAGGCAGTGAAATTCTCCAACAACAGGTATCGTACCATCATACCTTGATATTCAACAGTGTTACAATGGCTAAATGCCCACTGTCAACATTCTGGGGGCTTGCCATTGACCAGAAATTGAACTGGATTAGCCATCCAGATACAGCGGCTGGAAGAGCAAGTTAGAGGCTTGTAATTGTGTGGCGAATAACTCATCACTTTGCTCCCCAAAACCTGTCCACTTCATTTAAGGTACAAGTTAGGAGTATGATGGAATACTCCCCACCTGCCTGAAAAGGTGCAGCTCTAACAACACTAAAGAAGTTTGATGCTGTACAGGACAAAGCAACTGACTTGATAGGTATCACATCCACAAACATCCAACCCCTCCACCATTGACACTCAGTAGCTGCAATGTGTACTATCTAAAAGATGCACTGCAGAAATTCCATCCAGGGCAAAGGCAGCAGGTACATGGGAACACCTGTATCCTCTCTAAGTTCCTCTCTAAGCCACTCACCATCCTCACTTGCAAATATATCACTGTTCCTTCAGTGTCATTGGATGAAAGTCCTGGAATTCCCTCCCTAGGGGTATTGTGGGTCAACCTGCAGCAGGTGGACTGCAGCAGTTCAGGAAGGAAGTTCACCACCACCTTCTCAAGGGGCAGCTAGGGATGAGCAATAAATTCTGGCCCAGCCAATGACAGCATTTTCCACAAATGAATTTAAAAAAAAGTCATTCCTCATCTTTCACTGGGTGGAAAAATGCAAATGAGATGGAGAACCAAAGACTTTAAATGGCCATTTTCAATTTTCAACAGATTTGCCTTTGAAACAAAGCAAACTTAGCACCATACTTTTATTTCTAAATATATAAAATTGAAAAGATAAGATGGTAGTTATTGCTTAATAAAGACACATGTCGTGAAAGCTGTTCATCTTGCAATCATGAGCAAAATTCACAAGAAATACCAATTCAAAGCAGAAAATGAGAGGAGAAGCTGATTTATTGCAAGTGGATTCTGATTGGTAGAAGTATTGTACACTCAGAAATATTCAGCAAATGTTGCTCAATTGCAGAATCACATCTAAAGTTGGAAACTATGTTGTATGTTCTGCAAGCACAATTGGGTGTTAGAAGTTTGATATGATTCCCCCATTGGTTCGGATGTCTGTTGGCAACCAATGGAGGAGTTTTTTTGGCTTTATCTTTCTTCTTCTTTTTCTTTTCTTTATCTTTTTTCCCCAAGCTAGGATTTTTCAAAATATCAATTTAGGATTTCCATTCAGAATCAAAAAGTGGTGCACTTGTGATGAAATGAATTGTCTTCATGCACAGGGTGTGTTTCCTTGTAGACAGGACAATGCACTACATCTGTTTCAACTCAACAAAATATGTGGCAGCCATTCACTAGCTAACTTCTCAGGACAATATCCTGACAAATCAGAATCAACCTGATTTAAAATGTAAATAAAGCTTGGCAGTTGACTATCAATCAGCAGTAATTTATATCAACTGCTTGGCAGCTCCTTCACCAACCAGCTTTCACTTGCCAATCAATCAGCACTCTCCTCTCATAGAGTCATAGTAAATAATGATGTACAGCATGGAAACAGACCCTTTGGTCCAACTCATCCATGCCAACCAGATATACTACATTTGCCAGCATTTGTCCCAAATCCTTCTCAAACTTTCCTATTCATAAAACCATCCAGATGCTTTTGAAATGTTGTAATTGTACCAGCATCCACCACTCTGTTTGGCAGAGCATGCACCATCCTCTTCTATAAGATCACCCCTCAGCCTCTGACGCTTCAGGGAGATTGCCCCAGCCTATTCAGCCTCTCCATAAAGCTCAAACCTTCCAACCCTAGCAGCATCCTTGTAAATCTTTTCCGACCTTCAAGTTTCACAACATCCTTCCTATAAGAGGGAGACCAAAACTGAATGCAGTATTCCAAAAGTGTGTGATATGAAAGTTGATTTTTCCCTTTGAATTGGTATTCTTGTGAATTCTCATGTCCTTTCCCATAGGAACATTATAAAGTGCAACCATGTCAGGAGATTACCCCTGCCACATTTCAGAATCTCAGCAGAGATTCAACCTGCTTCAGACACTTTGTTTTTGTTTTGCTGTGGACTGGCCTTTTTAATGTTGCTCTGAATCAGAGACATCACGTGACTGAGCTGGAAGAGTATTTAAGGAATGCAAGTGAAGACATTCAAGTCAAAGACAAAATCTAAATTGAGGACTTCTTCAAAACATTCTCTCCAGTGAACAGCCTGCCTGCCTGTTTGCCCTTGATGAGCCTCTTTCTGTTGTTCTCAGTGGGGTCTACACTTAGCACACAGCGATCAATAATGAGCAATGCAATAAAATGGTAATTTGTGTTTTCATCACAAGGAAAACCTCAAGTAAATAACAACTAACCTGGAACACAGAAATATGAGAAAGAAATATACATTCATGTATCAAGTATTTCTCAAATATTGTATTCTAGATGCAACATTACATCAGAATGCAATAATGGAAAGTAACCATTCAAATGGATAAAATGGGGAAAAGTCATCATGGAATTATGAAGGTAATTGCTTTTCAGAAATATTCACATTGCTGCTAATTTTAATGTTCTGCTCCAGTTGGTCTTTCCAGTATGTTGCCATTTAGATTGGCCTTAGCTGATGGATCATTACTCATATTGACGCCACGGTCATATTTTATCTTGATGAGAATTTAATAGCCATGGGATTCCCACAGTGTGAACTGCCGAATGATTAGATAGGGTTATCATTTGGTTTTTGAAAACAAAGGAAAGATTTTCATTGATTTTGAATGAGATGATAAATTAAGGCGGAGGTGATTGTAAAGTTGCTCCAGCTGACTTTGCATAACAGAAAATCATATTGAATGAAGGGAGACTGACCAGTCAGGGCACCCCAGGATTATTGCTGCTTCCACTGTCCTCCTGAGTTCACATTTGCTGAGGGGAACAGTGGAAAATACCACCCTTAGAATTACAAATTCGTCCACGTCAGTGATCGGTGAGTTAATGACAAAGATTTCAAGAGAGTATAAATTATATAAATTCCGAGAGAGTATAAATGATAATTTAGGAAAACAAGGAGATTCACTAAGAACAACAGGAATTTGAGGCAGCATGGATTGCATCAGTGAAGGTCAGATTTGATGAAACTGACTGAACGTTTTGAGAAACAAAAAAAAATTGCTGGAAAAGCTTAGCAGGTCTGTCAGCATCTGTGGAGAGAAGTAAGAGTTCAAATACATGGATAGGAAAGGTTTAGAAGGATATGGGCCAAGTGCAGGGAAATGGGGTTGGGGTGGAGGGACACTTTGGTCAGCATGGACCAGTTTGGGCCAAAGGGCCTGTCTCCATGCTGTAGGACTCGATGACTCTATTAACAGCTCTGAGCTCTGAGGAAGGGTCACTGGACCACAGGTGCTGCCATACTGCTGAGCTTTTCCAGCAATTTATGGTTTTGTTTCTGGTTTATAGCATCCATCATCCTTTCAGTTTTTATGAATATTTTGAAGGGTTAACAAAAGGAGGTAGTGGGTGGTCGGACTCTCTTCCCATCCTCACTGGATCCAAAGAAAACCATGCCAACCCATCTAAACTTTTGCTTCATCACTGGTCTTCCTCATTTCCTTGCCTTGCACGTGCTGTCCAAATGCATTATCGCACACTCCTCCAGATTCAATTGAATTTTCTATTTCTTCACCCAGCCCAATGACAAGTTGAATTTTTGTATCAGTTGCAGACATTCTAATTATGCCCTTGACATTTAAGTTTGCATGGACTTTAAAAGACTTTTGATGCAGTTCTACATGGTAGACAGGTCAGAAAATTAAAGGTTCATGAGTTCCAAAGGAATGTAGCAAGTTTGACTCAAAATTGATAACTTGTAGAAAGCAAAAAATGTTGGTGGAAGGGTGTTTTTGTCACTGAAATCTGTTTCCATTTGGGTTCAGCCGAGCTCAGTCATTTGCTGTTTGTCACATTTATAACAAGCTGGACTTAAATGTCAGGGGTATATTTAGGAAGTTTGTAACAGCTATGAAAATTGGCCTTGAAGTGAGAACAGAGTCCAACTACCTAGAAATTGGTGAGAACATTTCCAATGGACAATTGCCCAGGATGTGGAACCCTGCAAAAGTTACCAACTCTGAGTTAGTTGGGAACCTCAGCGTGTTCCAAGTCACTTTCCTGCAAACATTTAAGGATGACAACCTTATTCTAACTCCTGGGTGACTTTAAAGATGACTCCCCCAATTCAAAATTGATCCTAAATTCCCACAGGACTCATCCTGATTTGATCCGATCTCTCTGACCAAACACACACACTCCCCCAAACCACTCTAGCTCAACCATGTGCCAACCTAACCCCTCACCACATTATATCATTCCCCCTCCCCACCACCCTCCCTACCACCCACCCACACAGAATGGGGAGCAGAGAAATTCTGTGCAAGGTTTGTGATCCACAGCACTTATCTTCAGTGAGATAGGAGGAGAGGAGTGGAGTTACACAGACCTTCAGCCAAAAGGGTGTGGGTTTTCAGGCATTGGAAACATTTCAGGTAGATTTTGCTGATTTTGAGATCCAATGATTGGATCAGCAGCAGGTAAATGGAATTGAGATTCAAATCGCCCATCAAATATTAGATGGAGGAAAAAACTCGAGGGATTGAATGGCCTCTTTATGCCACTAGAGTTGGGACTCTCATTTACTATACTTGAAACTCACTACAAACACAGCTTCTGGAATTCAGTGGATTTTATATAAATGTTTCTATGTCAATGGTGTCATCCTGCACAACCGAACACTGTTACTAACATTCTATCAAACAATATTATATTCTATCAAATTGTTACTAATATTCTATCAAACATATTGTTGAATGTCTTTTTGTTTTGCAATTATAAAAACTATGGACTGCAAAGAGAAAGAACTGACTTTTATCAGGGATTTACCAGGATGGCTGCATTATTCTAAACAAGGAACCTGATAGTTATTGTGAATTTTGTTTTTGTAGCTGTGAGCTCCTGCAATGTGCAGATGATCAGGAGCTGAGGAATTGTTTCCAAGTGAAGCTGATTGCTTCTCAGCTAACTGAGCAGGTTGGAACTGGAAACAAGGTATAGAGACACAGATATTGAATGAGAAAGACACAGTATTGATAATATTTAAAGTACTGAAAGATCACTTCTGTAATATCACTTTACTAAATGCAACATTAAAATATCAAACAGGAACTTTTTAAATAACAAGTTTCCTACTTTATTAAAATAATACCAAAATATACATTTAACGTTCCAATCCCTGTTTGTGAATACACTGACGTCATATTTAACATCTTTACATGAAAAGAAATAATTTTTAACCTTTAAAGAATATCTTTCTTAAAATGGGACTATGCATTCTTTTATTTTCTTATTTTATTCCAGTTTTCTTCTTTGGATGATCATCTGTCACTAGAATTGATAAGGATGCTTCATGGTCATTTTGGACTGAAAGGGATTTGGGATTTACAAAGGACAGTGGTCACCCCAGAGCAATTTGGTTGCATTGTAGACATTAAATACTACCACATTTGAGGTCTCAACAACATAAGACACTCATTCCTCTTTCAACTTTCACTTCATTCTTTCCAGTAAGTCTTGACAATTGCTAACAACATACATGGTGGCCTAAGAGTATTAGGCTTTTTGTTTTGTTTTATAAAAACTGTCCAAGACATTCTGCCCCCCTCAAAAATGTAAAGTTGGCTGTTCAATGAGTGAGCAATTTTTTAAAATTAAGCCATGTAATTTCAAAATTGGAAAAATATTTGAGTTCCACATTAGAATGAGAATCTGAACGGAATCACATATTTCTCACAGTGTCTCTCAAATGTCTTTTCTTGTCTCCCACATGCTTCATCTTCATTCAGTACTGGGAGATGGAGCCATTGTGGTAATGCCAATGTACAATGTTGTGAGGGCATGGGTTCAAATCTCACTATGGCAGTTGGTGGAATTCAAATTCAATTAATAAATTGGGAATTGAAAGTTAATTTCAATAAGGGTGACCATGAAACCATTGTCAATTGTTGCAAAAACTCATTGGGTTTACTAATGTCCTTTAGGGCAGGAAACTTGCTGTCCTTATCTGGTCTGGCCTACATGTGACCTCAAACCCTTAACAATATAGGTGGTTCTTGATTGCCTTCTGAAATGACAATCATTCAAGGAAACTAGAGATTAGCCTTGCCAGTGACAACCATGTCCCATGAAATAATAACAAAATGAGTCTGCATTCCATCCAGTGTCCTTGGCAAGATCTGAACCATTCACTCTACTCAGGGAGTCAGGGTTGAATGAGATCTACCTTGGTAGACACAAACATGAGCAATTACCTGTCAATGGAACATGAGAAAATCTACCCGACCAGAAGTCTGAAGGAGCTGACCATTAAAGCAACAGTTAGTCTGAATGTGGCTTCACAATAAAAAACCCTTATCCCATAACATTTAACAAATCCATAAACAAGGTTCAACTAATTTATTACAAAGAAATAACAGACTAAAGGAATATAATTTACAGTAACATATGTTCCAAAATTCATTCACTTAAGCTATACGAATCAAATGTTAAAATATTCTCTGATAATATGTGTAACTGGGGACATTCTCTGCATAAAATATACTTTAAACAAACTTGTTATACCCATTATATTCTCCTATATTAGAAATGAGGAGAGAAGCAGAAGAGATTGTAGAATGATAAAAGGATGACAATGAACAATTGGAATATGAAATTTGACCATTGGTAACTTACAAGCTGGTACCTCTCTACACTTTCCTTTTTACAGGTTGTCTATTTTGTTGTATTTATTTTTTGGTCACTTAACCTTGCCCAATAGCCAGGCAAGAAATCTTTCAAACTATCCCTGTAACTGTCAGAAAAGATGATAGTTATCAGCAGGAGGGCAGTTGATTCACTACCTCTCCCTCATTCCCTTTCTGAACACACAAAGCCTTTGACATCTACCTATCATGATGACCTAATAGTGGGGAATCTCAGACACAAGTCTGCAAGCTTCTGCTCCAATGTGCTGTATCTCCATATAGCCTGCCACTCCCTGATGCTTTTTTATAGCTCTCAACAGCAATGCATTCTGAAGGGAAGGCATTTTTCTTGCTAGTTAATACACTGAAACCACCATCCAATTTTGCTCACTTCAACAACCACAGCAATTGTTCTTTTTGATGCAACATTAAGAAAATGATTTGTATAAACGTCCATTCGTAAAAGTGTAAATTCTCTCCCTCATAACATTTAACAGCAATCCTCATGCATAGGTACAGGGTATCAGTTGCAACAATAAAATTACATAGCTGGTATCTGATTAGACAGTATTAAGCTGGTAGCAAAAAGATGTAATGATTTCAGTTGTATTAAATTTTCAATTGAAATTATAGCGTTGTGGAAATGGGTTTCTGTCAATGTAAGTAAGTCAATCATTGGCAGGTAATAGAAAGATGTTTAAAGTTTATCACAAAAGTTTATCTCAATAACTTGGTCAATGACTGAAGACAAAATGTCCAATCCTACTGCAATTTATACACATCTCACATATGATGTAAACAACATCATGGATGTGCCAGAGCTGAGTAATTGTGATAAAACTGACACACTCTGCTTAAAGCAAGAGATTTATTTTTGTTCAGAATTTAATATTGATGGGATGAACTGAAGCAAGTCAGGGAATTTGTGTGGATAATATTGGGCCAATTGGACTCTTTCTGTACAGTAAATACTTGAGTAATGTGGTATTAATAAAAACTGATATTGCGGACCAAGAGGTCTCTGTCTTGGTTTTGATGTCTTTGAGTTCACGATGTGGAAATGCAAGTCCTATATTTTATTGTAAGCATCTTGTAGCTCTCCAAAGCTGGAATGACAGTACAACAGCATTCCATGATTTTTTTTGTCATCTCCTTAGAATTAATAGCCGCAGTACTCAGCTTTCTCTCCAAACCATCAGAGATTACGCATGGTGTCTGCGGTTTCGATTCTTCTTCATCTCCTGCACGTGCTTCCACTTCCCGGCCGCTCTGTTCTTTTGCCGCCGCCTCTCCCGGTACCAGAGCTGCTCACAGTAATCATCCACCGTGAAACTGGGGCTGCTCAGCAGCTGCACATAATCCTTGTATCTCAACCGAGACTCTGAGGCATAATCCCTGCCCTTACCCTCCTCATCCTCGGCCTTCTGTGCACTCTCCATCTGCTCATTCTCTATCACTTTCAAATTCAGTTTCATGAGCATGTGAGTAAACGTCTGCTCCTGAGCTCTGCAGAAGTAAGAGCCGGCATCTTTTCTCTGCACACTCCGAATCAAAAGGCCATGTTCTGTCTTGATGATCCTCTCATCAGTTTTTATCTATGAGGCAAAAATCAAACAGGAAATGTATCAAACAATTGGAACCATGGAGCATGGTGTGACAATGCTATGGCTTTAAGAGGTGTATTTTGTTCTTTTTTTTTGCAAAGAGGTTTTAAGGCAGAGGGTGACCAGATATCTATTAAAAATTCATAAAGTAAACAGCTTGTGAGGCCTTGGGTTTTTTTAATTTGGAAAAATAGAAGAAGGATTTTTAGTTGTAGCTTTCAGCAGTTGTTGCTGGGGCCTGAGCTGGGTTTGGTAGCTGCAGTACATCTCTCATTGCTACACTGTCTCAGAGCTTTCTGCAACTGGAGTTGCACGTGAGATAATCTGTTTTTCTGAATTTGCCTTTGTCAAGGGGATATTTATGGAATGTTACTCTATTGGAACAGTTAATTGGTATGAGTTACTGTACCTATTGTCTTGTTAAACACTTTGATAGAGTCACAGTTCAGCCAATTATTTTCTCTTATTTTTATTTCATCCGTATTTTAACTAGTATAAAAATAAAATGTGTTTTGCTTAAAGTCGAGTAATTTGACCAATCAAATTACTTCAGGAACGCAACACCTCATACTTATCTTTAAAATTAGAGAAAGTTAGGGTCTCAGCTATCTTCTGAATATATTTTAAGGGGGTTTTGTCTGGTCCATAACAACAGGAAGAGGCTTGGTGGCCCTTTGTGCTCACTCTGTGCCTTATAATTGGATAAAACAATCCATGACTGATGTTGAAGCAATTTAACCAGTTGAATAAATATTTCTTTCAAGACATTCAGAGAACAAATGCACAAAACTAAGTGCATCATTCATTTTGAAAGTAATTAGGCTGTTGTGGCTTATTGAAGAAATGGCTGGAACATTTTAAAGACTATACACAAGGGCAATCAGAAGAGGAAGTCAGTTTAATTTCCCATTCAAGACAAGACGTGGTAGAGGCTCAGTGCAGTTTTCCCAATTGTAATAATTTCAAACAGGAATTGACAGAAATGTAAATCAAAAGATGTAATCCCTTTTCCACTAAATTCAGAGAAAAAGTGGCAATCGGTAACAGATATCACAATGCAGTTAGTTCACCCTGACTTCAATCCCAGCTGTGGGGATCACATCAATCTTCATTTAGAACACTCTAACACAATCAGAATTTAATTAAATCCAACTGCAATTACCTGATAATAAATAATTTAAAAACATCCTTGGTTAGAGGTGCTGTGAAGAAGGTTCAAGTCCCTCCTGTACCAGCGTAATATCTCAACTGGTTGGAATAAAAATATCTAAAACATCATTGACAGCACCACAAGAAAACTAACAATTAATTCTTCCCTTTTTTTCTAGCATTGAAAACATCCAAGATGATAAAGTTGGGAGGATAAAGCCAATCACATTTTTTAGATTCTTCAATACTTAACAGATTGGAGCTCCCAACAAATATCTGAGATTTCCTGTATTTGTGTTGTGACAGTGTGGAGTACACGAGGAGATACTCAAATCCACTAAGCACGGAGAACTCAGGCACTACAAGTAGTGATAGAGCAAGAGCGAAACTGTATCCAACAATGGGGAGGTGGTGGTGAAAAACTGGGAATGTCACAAGGCTAGAAATCCGGAGCTATTGCTCGAGGACATTGGCTTCAAATTGCACCAAGGCAGATCATGAGACTGGAAATCCATAAAAATCTGGTAACCTTGTAGCAATTGCCATAAAAACCCATCTGATTCACTCATGTCCTTGAGCAAAACTGTCACCTTTACCCAGGCTGACCTGCAACTGTCTGCAAAGCCAGAACAATCTGATTGACTCCTGTCTGTCCTCTGAGATGACCAAGCAAGGCAGTCAGGGTTACATCAGTGCTGCTGCAAAGTCAAAGGAAAGCACTGAGACTGACCATACCACTCAGTACCGACACCCAATTCCAAAGTAACAGTGGTAACCCCAGTCCTGCCAGCCCAGCTACGTTGTCTGTATTAAAATCCGGGGCTTGTGTTAAAATTGGGAAACCTGTCAAAACAGTAACCTGTTCCTAATCTTTCTTCTTTTTAATTTCAAAAATATATTTTATTCATAAAAATATTTGTATATACATACACAGTCACGGCACGGTGGCATAGTGGTTAGCACTGCTGCCTCGCAGCGCCAGAGACCCGGGTTCAATTCCCGACTCAGGCGACTGACTGTGTGGAGTTTGCACGTTCTCCCCGTGTCTGCGTGGGTTTCCTCCGGGTGCTCCGGTTTCCTCCCACAGTCCAAAGATGTGCAGGTCAGGTGAATTGGCCATACTAAATTGCCCGTAGTGTTAGGTAAGGGGTAAATGTAGGGGTATGGGTGGGTTTCGCTTCGGCGGGTCGGTGTGGACTTGTTGGGCCGAAGGGCCCGTTTCCACACTGTAATCTAATCTAATCTAATCTAAAGCAATTCAGTTCTGTACAGTAGCAAATGAAGTAACCAATGAACATTGGAATTTGATGCTATCCTGCCAACAAACCAATGGCATTCCTTACTTGTCCAAGACTATATTTACATGTTTTTGTATTCAATAACTGAACAGACCCCACCCCCCACCCCGCAAAGACCTAACCCATCATCTCATTGCATCATCCTAATTTATGGTCAGAGTGAGAAGTCAGCCCAGACCTTGTCAGCACTCTGGGGTGGAGCTAAAGGGTCTCGTGCCAGTATTTTAAAGAATATGAGTATTTCCCTCGTGTTCTGGCAGATGTTTTGCCCTCGATCAGCAACATTAAATCAGATTATCCGGTTAGAATTCCACCGCTTGAAAATTGGCTCCAGCATTGCTCACCCAACAACAGCATCGATACTTTAATTGCACTTGATTGGTTGGAAGGTACTTTGGATATTCTAAAATCATAAGAATCTCTATAAAGATGTAAACCTTTTATCATCATTCACTGTGATACTATTAGATCACTGGTGTGTTAGTGATGGCCTCTGTACAACTGTAGCCATGGTATTGTGTTGAATGAGGGACAGAAACATTATTCAGTCCAAGAAATGTTTCTTTTTTGTGTGTATCTCGCTCTTCAAAGCCAGTTCATTGCCGTCTTTACCTGGGGCCAACAGACAGAGCTGCACATCAAAAATGCTGAGCTCAGCATGTCATTACCAGTTCCCATGCAGAGTCTGGTCTTCCTGGAGCAGCCTGTGGCAGTTTGTAGCACAGTGGTAGTGTCCCAATGTTTGAGCCAGGAGGCCTGTATTCAATTCCAGCTGCTCCAGAGGTGTGCAATAATGTCTCTGAAGAGGTTGATTCAGAAACTGTCAGGCTACAAGAGGCATAGAGAATGCTGGAGAAACTCAGCAGGTCTGGCTGCATTCTGTGGAGAGACAATCAAAGTTAACATTCTAAGTCCTGTACGGCTCTCCCTCAGAACAGTGTCAGGCTTGGCTGGCCTTACAGATTTCCAGGAGGGCGGTGGGGGTGGGGAGGGGGGGGTGGGGAGGGGGGGGTGGGAGGAGGTGTGTGCAGTACAGCAGGTTGTATAAGCGTAAATGAACAGAGATGAGAAGGTGTGACTCTGTGTCTGGGGAGTTGGCTGGGGCTGAGGGGATTTGTAAACTTGTTTAAAACAATTCAATAAAGTGACTGCTCTATAAGAAAGGAAGGGAAATCTTGGCAATTTATTCAGAATCCTTTACAATTCTCTTGTGTCAAAAGCTTAGAATAAATCTGTATTTGATTAATGTAGAGTCAGAATAAATAATTATAATGAGGAAAGCACAGATGTGTTTCTTAATCTTCACAATCTCATTCACACAGGACAGCAGGCATGCTGAATAATTGGGAACGTTCTCTCTCTGAGACTGAAGTTGGCCACAGGGAGCATTAACTCACATTAAAGGTCAAGCATGAAGCTTCCCAAACCATATGATAACACGCTGAATTTGTACAAGGTAAAAGATACAGAGTGATGGCACCAGGTTAGGTCATTGCCCCCCATTCCTTTCTAATGGTCTGTTTAGAGAGTTCCTTCATGACAAATTAATCATCATGTCATTGCCCCTTTACCACGGCTAAAATAATTCAGCTGTCTGGTGAGAACATAGTGCCATCAAAGCATTCTTCACTCCCACAGTCTGGTCCTAATGGATAGAACATTTAACAGAAGCTGACAGTGCAAGATTCATCTATACAAACACTTGCTTGAGTTTGTGCTCAAAGAGGTTATGTCTAAAACAGTGACCAGGACAGTGTACTTTGCACATTTCAGCCCAGTCTACTATGGTCGCACTTAGAACTGTGTGGAACAAATGCTACTTGCCTCTTGTTAATTGTTCATTTAAGATGCAATTAGCTGCATTAGATACCGCTGAACAACACCATGATCTTACAGCATCAGATTCTGCACCAATCATTAATTGCATTTACAAAGTGCACATGAATACTTTGGCTCCCAAATTACTGTCAGCACATCCTAACTGCCATTTAAACAGAGGTATTGTGACCCTGATATTGAGCAAGGTACCCAATTAGTGCTTTAACATAATTCATTTTCCAAACTGAAAGCAAAATGTTGCAAAATGTTCCTCGTTGGAGTCATACCTGGCACAGAGGAAAATGGCCATGGTTGTTGAAGGTCAGTCATCTCAACTAGAGGACATTTCTGCAAGAGTTCCTCAGGGGGGTGTCTTAGGCCCAACCATCTTCAGCTGCTTCATGAATTACCTTCCCTCCATCATAAGGTCAGAAATGGGGATTTTCACTGATGATTGCACAATATTCAGCACCATTTGTGCCTCCCCAGATACTGAGACAGTCCGTATTCAAATGCAGGAAGATCTGGACAAATCCATGTTTGAGCTGACAAGTGGTAAGGAACATTTGTGCCACACAAGTGTCAGGCAATGACCAAAGAGAGAATCTAACAATTGCCCCTTAGCATTCATGGTATTACTATCACAGAAAACCTTACTGTTAATCTCCTGGATGTTACCAATGATCAGAAACTGAACTGGACTAGCCATATAAATGCTATAATGACAAGAGTGGGGAATACTGCAGTGAGCAACTTTTCTTCTGACTCTTCAGTGTCTGTCCACAATGTACAAGACCCAGGTCAGGAGTGTGATAGAATACTCCTCACTTGCATAGCTAAGTACAACTCCAACAACAGTCAGGAAGTTTGACAACATCAAGGCCAAAGGTCATTGATTGGAAACAACAATCACCACTTTCAGCACCAACTCCATCTACCAATGCTCAGTAGCAGGAGTGTGTACCATCCACCAAGATGCACTGCGGCAGCTCCCCAAGAGAACTTTCAAAACTCATGACTACCATGGGGTATATGGGAACAGCACCGCCTGCAAGTTCCCTTCCAGGCCACTCATCATCCTGGAGTTTCCTCCCTAAGGGCATTGTGGGTCTACCTATAGCACATGGACTGCAGCAGTTAGACAACTCATTGTCACCTTCATAACGACAACTAGGGATGGGCAATATAATTCTAGCCCAGCCAGTGAGACTCACATTAAAAATAACAGAAACAAAAACAGAAAATGTTGGAAAACCCCAACAGGTCTGGCATCATCTGATAGAGACAGAGACAGAGACAGAGACAAAGAGAGAGAGAGTCAGAGACAGAGACAGAGACAGAGACAGAGACAGAGATCATTATTTCATGCCCAACAAGTGATTCTGGCCGACCACATCAACTCCCCCACCCCCAAGGACATGCAAGTCCTGGGTCTCCTCCACCGCCAAATCCTAGCCACCCAACGCCTGGAGGAAGAACACCTCATCTTCCACCTTGGGTCCCTCCAACCACACAGAATCAATGCAGTTTTCACCAGTTTCCTCATTTCCCCTCCACCCATCTCATCCCAGATCTAACCCTTCAACTCGCCATTGCCCTCTTGACCTGTCCTACCTGTCCATCTTCCATCGGCCCATCTGCTTTACCCTCCGCTCCAATCTATCACCATTAACCCCCACCTGCATCTACTTATCGCATTCCCAGCTACCTTCCCCCCAGCTCCACCCCACACTCTATTTATCTCTCAGTCCCCTTCCTCTCATCTCCACCCCTCAAACCCACATTCCTGATGAAGGGCTTATGCCTAAAACATTGACTCTCCTGCTACTCAGATGCTGCCTGACCTGCTTTGCTTTTCCAGTGCCACACTTTTTGATGTGATTCTAGACTCAAAGCAAAAATCTCAGTCACTGGCAGATACGCTCCCTGCCTTTGTAATTCATGTTTGAACGTCCATCAATCTTCAAGTTTAAAACTGTCTCGTTTGTACCCCAGCTTCATCTAATCCTGATGAAACCCACAGGAGGACTTGTGGACTCGGAGGGCTGAATGGCCTGTTTCCACACTGTAGGGATTCTATGATTTCCCATTTTCACTCACCCCTGGGACACTGAGGGTGTAAATTGTAGTCACTCAGTACCATTGTTCCAGGTTACAATTATTAAAGTCAGCTGCATGCAATCTGGGCAGGAGAATCCGCAGAAAGACCATATCACAATCTTGAACATCAGCAGATATTTTTCAGGACAGAATGCCACCGACATAGCCATTTAAAATAATCCCCTTGAGGTAATAACTGAGGTGTTATATTAACCAGATTCCAATGTGGTGTTGTGTGAATGATATTTCATATGATTCAAGACATGTGTAGCCCCACTGCCCTATTAACTATTTAACAGCAGAGTCAAAACAAATATTAAACATTCAAATATCTGTAAATCATGACATAATCATCCAGTGAGAATAGATTCAAACCAGCATTGACAATGTTCAATAAAACCAGGAGACCCTCGAACCCTGATCAGCTGGGATACTGAAAGAGGCTGCTAAATCCAAAATGCCAATTCGCTCTTCACAATATCATTAAACTCAGACTGGAGCGCTGAGTAAAATGTCATTCACTGCAGAATCATTCAATACCACTGACTTCCAATTTGTTTCTGAATAATTTAACAAAAGAAAAGATCTTTTAACCAACCCTTGAAAATTGCAAAGAGAAAGATACATTTGGAAAGTCGGGTGAAAATAACTACAAGAATGTTGATGTTATTTTCGTGCCCTTTTATCACAAAGAGTTCCTACAGTGGAAATGAAGGTAAACTAAAGCAAATAGAGGGGGGGGCAGGGCGAGGTGTGTGGGTGGGGTGGGGAAGGCTGAGGATTCTTTCCTGTGAATGTTTAAATGTTAAAATATGTCCCAGGCATCAAAATGTCAAGTCTGTAATTAAACAGTGCAGCAGTGTGCAGGGTGTCCCATCACATTGTAAATACCAGGTTATGTCAGTAACAGGCATCCTGCAGGGAACCTCTGGACTCACTGGCCTACCAGTTGACCTGCTGACAAATGTAACTTCCCAAGAGATCCTGCTTAATCATAGCTGCCCATTTAATCGGAAACTGGATGCAAATGGTAGGTTGGAAAGTTAGGAGCAAACAATATCCTGCTCACCCAATCACTTCCAGTGATGTTTCTGTTTCTCCTCGCCTTCACTCCATCCTTTTGGAATCATTAATTGGTCCCAGGGCTCCCATTTATTGATGCACAAACCTTCACAGAGGGTCTCTCGTTATTGCCACAACATTTAAAGATGTAAAGTCAGAAGGTCATTACACTAGGAACAGTAATGTCCTTGCATACAAATGGTCAATTACTCCAGTCATGTTTGTGTTCAATATTTGGTGAACTGTGTTACTGAAGGTGAGTATTGTCAGTTCTGCCCAAAGAGATAGAGACTACCTTTTGCCTGTGGTTTATTGGTCAACCTGGATCAGGTCCGGTAGAGGAGGAACACTTCCTTTCTTTGTCTCAGGGTACCAATTTCCTAATACGACCACCCCCGCTGCCCTCTCTCCCGCTCCCTCTTCTCCCGCTGCCCCTTCTCCCATTGCCCTCTCTCCCGCTGCCCTCTCTCCCGCTCCCTCTTCTCCCATTGCCCTCTCTCCCGCTGCCCTCTCTCCCGCTCCCCCCCCTCCCACTGCCCCCTCCCTCCCCTACTTGGCCTCTGGGCAAATTAGCAATTTGGTGCTTTAGTTGACAAATTGTAGTTTGAGACCATAGACAGGTTGTTGTTGTAATCAGTTCAGACTGCCCATACTCACTGCCCTCAACGTAGGCATCAGAGCAAATACACTTTTTATCTCATTTCTCTCTCCTGAATCAAAGCCATATGTCTGACCTAAATGGACCATGTCCATTGCAAGCCCAGAAGCCCCTACATATTCTGCAGTTAATAATACAATGCAGCCATGCCATGTTATGTTTAACTGTATTATCTTTCTACATCTTACATTATGTCCTCGAGGACTTAGTGCTCGAAAATGGATCCCTCCTCGGTGAATATCTTTCTCCCAAATCCAAATGAATTAAATGGAGGGTTTGAGTTATAAGGAGAAGCTGGATAGGCTGGGACTTTTTTCACTGGAGCGTAGCAAGTTGAGGGGTGATTAGATTCCTTGCAGTGTGGAAACAGGCCCTTCAGCCCGACTAGTCCCCACCGACCCTCCGAAGAGTAACCCACCTAGATCATTTCCCTCTGACTAATGCACCTAACACAATGTGCAATTTAGCATGGCCAATTCACCTGACCTGCACATCTTTGGATTATGGGAGGAAACCGGAGCACCCAGAGGAAACCCACGCAGACATGGGGAGAATATACAAACTCCACAGACAGTCACCCGAGGCTGGGATTGAACCTGGGTCCCTGGCGGTGTGAGGCAGCAGTGCTAACCACTGAGCCACTGTGCTACCCATAATGGTAAAAACCACACAACACCAGGTTATAGTCCAACAGGCACACTAGCTTTCGGAGCGATGCTCCTTCTTCAGGTGATTGTCAGACAATCACCTGATGAAGGAGCGTCGCTCCGAAAGCTAGTGTGCTTCCAATTAAACCTGTTGGACTATAACCTGGTGTTGTGTGATTTTTAACTTTGTACACCCCAGTCCAACATCCAGTCCAAATCATGACCCATAATGGTGACCTTCTTAAGGTTTAGAAAATCATGAGGGGCATAGATAAGATGAATGACAAGGGTCTTTTCCCTTGGGTTGGGGGAGTTCAAAACTAGGGCACATGTTTTGAATATGAGAGGAGCAAGATTTTAAAATGCCACGAGGGGAAACCTTTTTTACACAGAGAATAGTTCACATGTAGAATTAATTGCCAGAGGAAGTGGTGGATGCAGGTACAGTTAAAACATTTAAGAGACATTTGGAACAGTACATGAACAAGAAATGTTTGGAAGGATATGGGCTAAACACAGGCAAGTGGGACTAGTTTAGTTTGGGAATATGGTCGACATGGACTAGTTGGACCAAACGGTCTGTTTCTATGCTGTATGACTCTAAACTTAACTCGGCTTTCATGAGTTAACAAAGAGTGAGCTTATTATTTACTACATAAACATAAAAAGAATTACTAACGTATACAAAGATGCTGGAAATTAGAGGTGTCCAAAAAGATAAGCAAAGTCAGAAAATTACTGAAGGATCAAAGAGATAAACGAGCATTGCAACAGTTGTAGTGGAGATTATTGGGAGTGGTAATGAGTTTCAGTGTCTAGGATGAGTGAACCTTTTTGTTGTCCTATTTCCTTTTGTCTGACTTGTTAGTTCGATGACATTTAGCACTCAGAGTGAAAGTGTTCCTTGACTTGCAACAAAGGGATTACCGGGAGATGATTCTTTGACAGTGACCTTCATAGCAAGCCAGCGGACAAACCCAGGCAAGTACCCAGAGGTATATTAGCTCACTGACACTCCTGAAACCCCCAATCCAACTACCCCTCAGTCCCACTAACAGACTCCAGCAGAGTTCAGACTAGCTTTCTATCCCTTGTCCTTGTGATATCTTCAAAGGGAAGAGCACAAAATGTGACTGCAGTTTACGACGTAACCTTCAGGGAATGGGACACTGTTCAGTAGGCGTTTGTAAGCCCACTGTCATCTTTGTACTGACGAGAGATCACCGTCCAATCTATTATGACTTGCCTCTTCCCCCTTTGAATGGTTATTATTTGAAATCTTTTTGCATCTTCAACTGAGACATTCCATGGGTCTCTCTTTTTCACACACACACACACACATTTTCTCTCCAGACATCCACTTGATTTACATCTGCAAGAATTTTTGGTTGCATCGGCCTCATGTTTAATGAAACATATTTTGGAATTACAGGCTAAAAATGTTCACAACACTCCAAGGTTCTGACTGTGGTCAGGGCACAGACTGTGGTCAGGGCACAGACTGTGGTCAGGGCAAATTGTATTTTGCTCAGTCCTGGACTGAGATCAGTTGAAAAACAGACAATTACTGTTGTGTTGCTGGGTCAGTGTGGAGTTTGGTTTATCTGAACTGTCACTAATTCTCCCTTCTGGAGAGTGACAAGAGTTCTGTGGCTTGTTCCCCTCAAAAGCTGTCTTTGAGACTGTTAAGTAATGCTTTATAGTTAGGAAACCTTTGTTGGAAAGTGTTAAAGTTACAAACCTCACAAGCACCACCAATCCCAATTAAATAAAAACATAATCTGTTTTAAATTTGCAAAGTTCTGGGCAATTTGCATTCAAATTAGAAAAACAAAACAGCTTCATACTGAGTGTGGTCTGAATCGGAATCTAATAACGATCTGATCACGTTCATCGCTGTGGTGAATGGCCACACTGACAGCGAAGCCTCAACCCCAAATTTCCAGATTCCCTCCAGGAATAACTCTGCCACTTCACCTTTTATTAAGTTCTTAAAACCTATCTCTTTGACTAATTTAATGCACTTCAAGGTTTTGGTACTTAAGATTTATTATATCATAAATATTAAATCATTCAATATTTTTGCCTTATCCCCAACTTCTTCTGTACCTGACTTGTGGTTTAGAATGTGACATTGCTCTCAAAGACAATGTAATGTTCTATTAATTTGCTTAAAAAGCAGTTGAACATGAACTTCCTGGAATCTTTTTTACTGTAATCGATGTCATTCCTATGGACAAAAATATTAGTCATTTTTATATGGCTCTTGTTTTATCACTTCGGTGCTGTATGCAATGAGCCAACTAATTATCAATTTTCTTCAGATCCCTGCTAATCCTCGCACATGAACATCATTTAAAGTTAGCACATTGTCACAAATCACTCTTGCCCACTTGTATCAATACGTGTGTTAATGTGTAATGTTACAGGAATTCTGGACGACCCAAGTATTATTGAAAATGTCAGTTTCTTTGAAACACACAGTAAAGAAGGAGAATTTTGATGCACCAATGGGCAACATTAATACATTACAGGAGATTCTGAAATATTACCACATAATTAAATGCTAAATTATTACTGGAGGAATAATGTTTGAAAATCCTGAATATTCATTAGAAAATAGCAATGTCAAAGAGTGTTATTAAATAAATCATAAAAACTATATTGCAAACTGTTTAGTAGTTAGTTTTAATTAGCTCACAAAAATAATTACCTCACACAAAATTCCAGAGATTATTTTGTGGAATTATCATATGAAGCCTTTAGTTAAGAGTAAAGTTGAAAGTCTAAACCTGGAAGAACCAGCCCTCTTTGATTGTTGGACTGTGCCCAGAAATTCAAACCCACGACCACTTCCATCTGAAAGGACAAGGACAGCAGATATATAGGAACACCAACAAGTTTCCTTCCAAGACACTCACCATAACGACTTGGAAAACTATCACCATTCCTACACTGTCACTGGGGGCAAAATCCTGTAAAAACCTTCTCAATAGAATCATGGGTGGCACCTTCTCAAGGGCATTTACCAATGGTCAACAAATGCTAGCCTCGGGCAGCACGGTGCTCAGTGGTTAGCACTGCTGCCTCACAGTGCCAGAGATCTGGGATCGATTCCAGCCTCAGGTGACTGTCTGTGTAGAGGTTGCACATTCTCCCCGTGTCTGCGAGGGTTTCCTCTGGGTGCGACAGTGTCCTCTCACAGTCAAAAGATGTGC
Source organism: Chiloscyllium plagiosum (assembly GCF_037043375.1). Classification (NCBI taxonomy): domain Eukaryota; kingdom Metazoa; phylum Chordata; class Chondrichthyes; order Orectolobiformes; family Hemiscylliidae; genus Chiloscyllium; species Chiloscyllium plagiosum. Next base: position 2,166,985 of record NW_028270161.1, read on the forward strand.
AAGCTAGGTGGGTTAGCCATGGGAAATGTGGGGTTACACCGATGGAGTTGGGGCAGGGGTGAGGTGCTGTTCGGAGGGTCGGCGCAGAGTCGATAGGCCGGATGGCCTCTTGAGATGCAATCACATCCCATGAATGAATAAACTAAATGCAGGCAAAAGTCAATTTTCTAAGAACAGAAATGGATTTTAGGCAAGTTCTGTTTTCTGAATCCTTTGTGAAGGTCATTCTTCTCTGCCTGAAACATTGAGCAGACCCAAAAATTCCACAAGCAAATTGTCAATTGGAGGATTGAAACTTGACAATCAGTAATAGCTCTGACCTTTGCTACAGCACTGAAGTTCAAAATGATCTGATGAAGAAGACAGCAACTCCCTGGCTATTAATCACAACAGACTTACTCGTCTGCACCTGTCACGCTTACAGCTTGTTTAAGAGTGAAAGATGTTTATCATGCTTTGAAAGGTTTCAACTTGATTGTCCGAAAACTAAGAGCCATTCTATGAGATGTATCTTCAGACATTCTTTTTCCTGTCTGTAAACATTTGAAGAACAAATGAAAAATGTTGCACAAACAGAATAATGAGTCTGCAGCCCTGTGTCTCTCAATGCCTTTGTAGGATAGTATTTAGTTTGCGTGACACACTGTCCAATACAGCCTTGGGTAATTTCTTTTTTAATTTCAACATTGACGGTCTGAAACTTTCTGCAGTGTCCAGGTAACTTTGATGTCACAGCACCTGTCTTTGTTTTAGCATTCTTTCCAACAACTTTCAGGTGTTGCTGTGTGAGGAGAGGGGCCTGTTTCCGTCAGCACCAGAAGATGGATGTGAGGCTGGGGTGAAGTTCACCTATTTCTTTAGGCACTCCTTATTGTTCCTTTCTTCCACCCTTCACCCATACTGTCTGCTGCGTTCACTAGGAAATTCAGTACAAGTTGGAATTTATCTTAATTATTATTTGTAGTGCATAGGTGGCAAAATAAAATGTCCAAACTGTTTAGATGCTTGGTCGGGGAGGGCAGTTCATGATTTTGCCATCCAATTCCATTGGGTCAGTAAGGGTCAATGACTGAAAGGTACCCATGGTCCGTGATTAGGAAGTCAGCAGCCATTCAGCAGATGTCTGGTGCACTCTGCTACACCAACAATCTGCAGAATACAATTGCACAGTCTGTAGGTGTGCCTCACCATTCACTGCAAACCAACAGCCCCCCACCCACCCCATCCATAGCAATGACCAGGTGAATAGTTTCTCATTGGGCTGGTCACTGTTCACCACCCTGAGGCAGGGACTGACCAGTTGATGGTTGGTCATGAACTTCAGATTAATCTTCTGCTGATGAGTCACTGGAGAAGTGCCTCTTAGATACAGAATCATAGAATCCCTACAGTGCAGGTAGAGGTTATTTTGCCCTCCAACTCTGCACCAACCCTCGAAAGAGAACTTTTACCCTATCCCTGTAACCCCACATTGGCTAACCCACTGAGCCTGCACATCCCTGGGCACTCTGGATAATTTAGCATGGTCAATCCACCCTAACCTGCACATCTTTGGAGTGTGGGAGGAAACCGGAGCACCCACACAGGCACGGGGAGAATGTGCAAACTCCACACAGACAGTCACCCGAGACTAGAATTGAACCCGGGTTCCTGATGCTGTGAGGCAGCAGAGCTAAGTCTAAAAATGACGCTTGGGACACTGCCTGGATTTTCTTTGGGAATGTTTGCTGCAACATAATGTTAGGGGGCCAGGGATTTGAAAGGATTGGTCTGTAGTCAGCCCAGCATGTACTGATGTGAGAGTCTCTGTGCAATCAGGAGCTGAGCATTTTATTATATTGCACTCTCTGCTAGGGAGCTGTAAATAAAGTGTGTTCAGTAATGACTGTCTGCTGCCGAGCATGTGTTACAAAACATTTAGTGTGATACAAAACATCTGTAATGGTTGATTTAAGTGTTTTACTGACTGTAGTGGTAATAGTGGACCAATGATGTTAAGTCCCAAGTTAATACCCTGAAGCTAAGGTTTACATCCTAACACAGTTAACTTCCACTTATAAATCAGGAAATGAAACATTGTTTTGTTTTGTTTTAATTCTTTCATGGAATGTGTCTGTTGTTGGCTGGACCAGTATTTATTACCTGTCCCCAGTCGCTCCTAGTGGTGAGCTGCCTTCTTGAACTGCTGCAGTCCAGTCTCATTCATAGTGACAATAAACCGATGATCATTTGATGTCAAAACCCATGTTTAGGGAATGAAATCTGCCATCCTTTACCCAGCCTGGTTTACATGTGACTCCAGACCCACAGCATTATTGTCATTCTGATGATTATCTGTTGCAAGACTCACTTTTAGGGTATTTAGGGTTGGGCCTTGCCTCTGACACTTCCACATCGTGAAAGAATAATATTATCATTTAATGAATGGAGAACAACTATTCCACTGGACCTGTTGGGTGGGAAATGGGACTGAGTATCATGTGGTAGTCCTGGAGACATCTCTTTACCATGGGGGCCATCTTCATTTCACTAAATCCATGAGATTCCCAAGCACTAACCCTTTTGTTCAGTGTATTCATGAACTTGGAGGATAATGTGGGAATTTCTAATTCAGACAATAAGAGAAGTAAAGCAAAACATAAGTTTGATTTTGAAGCGATCTTTCAATAGGATTGGAAAACAATTATCTCCCAAATTAAAATAACAGCACAGCACAAAATGGTAATGTGTCCTAAAGACGGGTCACAGGACTCGAGGCTTTAACTGAATTTTCTCTGCAGAGATATTGCCAGACGTGTTGAGTTTCTCCAATAATTTCTGTGTCAGATTTCCAGCATCCACAGTTGTTTATTTTATAATGGTTGCTGAAAATGTGTTGCTGGAAAAGCGCAGCAGGTCAGGCAGCATCCAGGGAACAGGAGAATCGACGTTTCGGGCATAAGCCCTTCTTCAGGAATCCTGAAGGGCTTATGCCCGAAACGTCGATTCTCCTGTTCCCTGGATGCTGCCTGACCTGCTGCGCTTTTCCAGCAACACATTTTCAGCTCTGATCTCCAGCATCTGCAGACCTCACTTTCTCCTATTTTATAATGGTAACATGTTGACTGTTTTACTGCATTGTGATTTAGAATCCTGGAGTCATATAGAAACAGACTCTTCAGTTCAACTCGTCCATGCTGACCAGACATCCCAATCTAATCTAGTCCCATTTGCCAGCACTTGACCCATAGCCCTCTAAACCCTTCCTATTTATATACCCATCCAGAGCCATAAAATGTTGTAATTGTACCAGCCTCCACCATTTCGTCTGGCAGCTCATTTCATACATGCACCACCCTCTGTGTGAAAACAATTACCCCTCAGGTCCTTTTCAAACCTTGTCCCACTCACCTTAAACCTCTGCCCTCTAGTTTGGAAATCCTCCACCCTGGGAAAAAGACCTTGGCTATTCACCCTACTCATGCCCCTCATGAATAAACCTCTATAAGGTCACTCCTCAGCCTCCAATGCTCCAGGTTGCTTAGAATAGGCTGGTGCCGGGTACATGGTAACTCCTGCAAGTATGTCCATTAACACGCCTCCCTGCAGCTCGAGTCAAGCCTCTACCAATTAAAATAAGAATTTCTCCAAATTCTCTGAGGAAGCCAAAGTGGTTCTTCTTATTGAGCACAATGAAGGGGATTGACTTAGTAAATGAAGAATTCTTCTTTTATCTGATGGAGGAATGCACAACTGAAAGGATAGAGGGTTATCATTTCACAATTCCAACTAACTCGATTAAACACAAGTCTAGGCAAGGCTTCGTTATGGGAAGACTTGCAACGCAGCCTGTAGAATCTGTAAGTGCAGAGTACATTTTGATCTTTCAGTACTTACTAGGTCACAAGGGTTTGGTGGAATGTGGAATAAATGACATTTAAGATTTCAAGGAGCTAACAATAGTAAAACAGAATCAAAATAACTGTTCCAGTATCTTTGCATCTGAATCAATCTAACTTGAATTGATTGAGGTTTTTTTTTCAATTATTGAATTTCCCACTCGATAAGTGCTAAACAAGAAATGCTGTTTTATTTTCTCTCCATAGCTTCACGAGATGTTTCTGGATCAGAAAGAACTCCCTGATATTACCCTCACAATATATCTGAGCAACTTTCAAACTCCCTTCAGTTTCTTCTACTTTATACCTGTTGGGTTTTTTTTACAAGAAACAGGTTAGTACAAGTTAGTTGTTCATTCTGACAGCAATATTTCACTGTAAAGCTGTACTGACATCTCCCTCCTCCTATCTTCATGATAAAGCTAACTATATCAAAATGTCACTTTCATAAACATATACAAGTACATCATGATTAATAAAAGAGTTTCTTTAATTCTCACTAGAGAGAGATATATATATTTCTATATATTTGACAAATCATTTCCAAATTACTGAATGAAAATGTAAATTGTACAGTGAATGTAATTGGCGTGTGTTGGCATTCATTGTCAACGATGTTAGCTTTAGACCAAAAGCAGACTGTAAGCAAATTCCATCCCATGATGTACCAATGAATAGCTGCAGCAGATCTGATTGCCCTAGGCCTGAAAGATTGAAGGCTTCTCCCTGGGTGCTCCGGTTTCCTCCCACAACCTAAAGATGAATTGACCATGCTAAATTGCCCATAGTGTTAGGTGAATTCATCAGGGGTAAATATAGGGTGGGGAATGGGTCTTGGTGGGTTACTCTTTGGAGGGTCGGTGTGGACTTGTTGGGCCAAAGGGCCTGTTTCCATATTGTGGGGAATCTAACCATCCAACATGCCCCTGTATACTATGTAACAATAGAATCCAGAGGATCTCAATTTATCCCTGGGAACATACTGACATCATAAGATGGTCTTTTAATAGTGGCTGAGATAACACAGCATTTTTTAGTAAAGTTTTCACTGACCTTTACAAAACATTTCCTAAATCTAGAGTTTTCAAATTAGCAGCATACATTCCCCTTTGGAGTTTTTGAAAGAGATCACAATGTGATCCAGGGCAGCAACAGAAAATATTTTTAAGGAAAGAGAGGACTGTGCTCAGGTCTGGCTCTTAAACCTCAGCTCTGCATGTTACACACTCCCTGTCGATCTTGTGGATTTACCATCGTACACTCATTTCTGCTGGACTCTTAATCTTAACATCACCAGTCTTTGCTTTCAGACTACATTCTAATATCTTCCATTGTTTAACAATCAGAAACCAATGGTTTATAAGGATAGCCTGCTTTCAAACAGCAAGCTGTCGACATTTTTCGCATCCCCAGTTTTGGAGTTTATGCATTGTCCTCAAAATTTTCGCATCCCCAGTTTTGGAGTTTATGCATTGTCCTCCTTAAAATTTTCGTTTTGAAATACTCCTGCGTTCCTTTAACCCCTCTGTAAGAACAAGGTTGATAGTCACAGGATTCTGTCCAACTCTGCTGTGACCTGAGGTGGTCAGGAGGAGATTGCTAATAGTTTCCAACTGCTGATGGGAACATTGAAATGAATGACTTGCTGAATGACACATTTGTGATTATAAACCTTTAATTGCAGAAGACAGGTGATAGTGGAATGACCAGACAGAGATCATGAGAAGGTTAATAGTGTAGTTATTGAGAAGATGTTTCAGCTTGAAGGTGATCTCCTAACTAAGGCCAGAATATAATGGTCCAGGTATGAGTGGGGAACTGCAATCACTACTGGGTTTTCAAGCTCTGTATTTCTAGCGGTGAATTCCCATTGTGGCTTTCTCAGACACAAACAGCACACCAAGTGGGCAGAGTGAGTGGGGCAAGTGGATAGACTGGTTACATGTGTGAGCTGGCAGCTGGGTAAGGTGGCAGGTGGATAGGAGGTAGGTGGGTAGTGTGATGAGGTCAGATCAGGTTGACTCAGAGCAGTAGGCAGCACTGGACATTGGAAAGGTTTAGAGGGAGGAGCTGGACGATGGAGGGGTTTCGAGGGAGGAGCTGGACGATGGAGGAATTTTGAGGGAGGAGTCAGACGATGGAGGGGTTTTGAGGGAGGAGTTTTGAGGAAGGAGTCAGGCGATGGAGGGATTTCAAGGGAAGAGTTTCAAGGGAGGAGTCAGGCAATGGAGGGGTTTTGAGTGAGGAGTTGGGCAAGGGAGGAGTTTCAAGGGTGGAGTCGGGCAATGGGCGGGTTTCGAGAGAGGAGTTGAGTGATGGAGGAGTTTTGAGGGAGTTATGAGCAATGGAGTGGTTTCGAGGGAGGAGTCAGGTAATGGAGGGATTCGAGGGAGGAGTTGAGTGATGGAGGGGTTTCGAGAGAGTGTCAGGTGATGGAGGGGTTTCGAGAGAGTGTTGAGCAGTGCAGGGATTTCTGGGGGGTTCAGGGAGCTCAGGTGTCAAGTGAGTGGGATGTCGATGGTAGGTGGGTCCAGTTTGGAGGGTGAGAGTGGAGGAGAATCAGAGGTTGGGATGGGGGGAATTGGTCAAGCTGGGGGAGAGGTGAAAGGTGTTGTGAGGTAGGTTAAGAGTAGAGTCTGGGGTGGACTATATAGCAGTACAGTTACCTTGGAGGTTGACCAGGATATTTGTGTATAACATTTTCTGGGTAATTGTCCAAATAGAACTGTTGAAATCTTCCAACTCTAACATATGTTTTCTCAGTTTCCAGGGATCAGGGCAGGGCCTATTAAACTCTCCTGGTAACACTCCCAGAGTCCGTGTTTGAGACTTCCACAGGGTCTCTATGTGTACCTTGTGTCTATCCTTCAGATAGTCAGCGTCTGGAAGATCTGAGCAAACAGAACGGCAAATAAATCCAACCAGCAATTCAGGAGAAGCTCCTTTCTCCTGGGAGTGGTGAGGGTGCAGGCACAGCAATCAGAGGGGAAGCTCAGGGGTGAAAGGAATTGATGGACATGCTGACAGTGCTCTTGTGGAGTATACACACTGAGCTGGGTCTGTTGGGTCAGCTTGCCCATTTCTGTCCCGTAAATACCAGGTTAACCAGGTTCCTGGCCAATTATCAAGCAACAGACTGTGCTGTTCCCATGGATGCACAACCTTCATAAAGTCATAGAGTTGTACAGGACAGAAACAGATCCTTCGACCAAGTTGTTCATGCCGAGGGGATGGGACATGGTTCAAATAGTTAAAGAAATGCAAATGGAAGTTTATAAATTGAGGAATATAATAAGTGAAGAGATCATGTTAAGACTTTGTAAATGATGGGTTAGGCCTGAGATGGAGCATTGTAGACACAATAAGAACGACAGTGAAATCTTTTGAAGAAATACAGAAGGGGTGAGGGATTTTGATGACATGGGGAGGGTGGAAAATATCAGACCATTTTATGTAGAACAGAGGTGAGCTAATTTAGGTTGTTAAAAAGTTTGAATTAAAAAGATTGAGAAGAAGTGACTCAACAACGAGAGTGTGGATTTAAAACCACTGACGAACGAGAAATGAAAGCTTCTAATCACTGGAAATTTTCAAGATATGGAATGCTCCATCTGAAAAGGTGGAACTTAATCCAATAAATTATTTTCAAAGAGAGTTGGAGAAATTCTCGAACGTGGGAAACTCACAATATTTCTGGACAAAAGCAGGAATGTGAGATTGAACTCAGTGATTTTTAGAAAATCCATGACAGGGTGATTGGGTGGAATGTTCTTCTGGGCTGTTTGTTTTGTTGATTCTATGTTGACATCAAAACTGTTTCAACTCTGAGACTGTAACGTTGGGAACTAACAGAACAAAACCTTTATCCATCCAAAACCACAGCGTATTTATTCTATCGACTGTGATTGAAAGACTCGACAGTTTATCATTTCCAGCCTTTTCTTTACATCGTAGTCAATGGGTATGGGTAAACCTTTACCGAAATTTGGAAAGGGACCCAAGAGGAGTGCAAAGCATTTTCTCTCTGCACGAGAATAGCTGCAGGATTCTGAGGCTCACAGATTCAGAATGATTAACTCAATATTCATTGATTTGATCTGTAGGGTAAACAAATGGTACAAAATATAGCCATGCATTCATCAAGTTCCAGCCCTGAGCATCTTTTGTATACTTTGCTGTCATGATATGATGATTAATTATCATCTAATAAATGATATTGAGTGAAAGCTTTCCCAATTAAGTGTTGGGAAGGTGAAAGTTCACCTCATCCAGTCCAACAACCCAACAAGATATCAGCATTGGTCTAATTTCTTGAACATCCACTAATATAACTGCAGCATTATTAATGGTCTTCAGTTGCCTGGGCCTTAAACCCTGGAACTCCTTCCTACAAATCTTTCCCTTCCAGCCCACTTTCCTCCTTTAACATGCAGATTAAAACCTGCTTTTTTGATCAAGATTCTGATTATCTGCCTGAATATGCATGACATTACAGACAATGTATTAGCAGGTATAGTTAATTATTAGGGGGCAGAGAGAGGGGTTATATGAGTGCTTTTCTGGCTAGTGGTGTGCCTCAGGGATCAGTGTCAGCAATGCAATTATTTACAATTTCAATAGATGATTTGGAGTTGGGGAACCACGTACAGTGTGTTAAAGTTTGCGGATGACACTAAGATGAGTGGCAGAGCGAAGTGTACAGAAGACTATGAAATGTTGCAGCAGGACATCGATAGTTTCAGTGAGTGGGCAAAGGTCTGGCAGATGGAGTACAATGTTAATAAATGTGAAGTCATCCATTTTGCTCAGAGTAACAGTCAAAAGGACTATTACTTGAATGGTAAAAAGTTGCAGCATGCTGCTGTGCAGAGGGACCTGGGTGTCCTTGTGTATGAATCACAGAGGGTTGTTCTGCAGGTGCAGCAGGTAATTAATAAGGCAAATGGAATTTCATCCTTCATTGCTAAAGGGATTTAATTTAAAAGCAGGATGTTATGCTGCAGCTGTACAGGGTGCTGGTGAGGCCACCCCTGGAGTACTGTGTGCAGTTTGGGTCTCCTTACTTGAGAAAGGATGTACTGGCACTGGAGGGGGTGCAGAGAAGGTTCTTTATGTTAATTCTGAATTTAAGGAGGTTGGCTTATGAGGAGAGACTGAGTAGAGTGGGATTATATTCATTTAAATTTAGAAGAATGGGGGGGAATCTTATAGAAACATATAAAATTATGAAGGGAATAGATAAGATAGAAGTAGAGAGGATGGTTCCACTTGTAAATGAAACTAGGACAAGAGGGCATAGCCTCAAAATTAGAGGGAGCAGGTTTCAGACTGAATTGAGGAAGGACCTCTTCACCCAGAGGGTTGTGAATCTGTGGAATTCTGCCCAGTGAAGCAGTTGAGGCTTCCTCAGTAAATGTTTTTAAAGCTAAGGTAGATAATTTTTAGAACAGTAAAGGAGTTAAGGGTTATAGTGAGAGGGTGGGTGAGTGGAGCTGGTTCCACAAAAAGATCAGCCATGAGCTTATTGAATGGCAGAGCAGGCTTGAAGGGCCAGACGGCCTACTCCTGCTCCTAGTTCTTATGTTCTTATGTTCTACATGAAGCTCTTTGTCAGGCTTTGTTGTACATCACTCTGATAAAATGCCTTCGGGCGTTTTATGATGTTAAAGGCTCTATGTAGATACAAGTTGTTGTTGTGATGAAGCATTGCTGACACCTGGTGGATCAGTATTGATATTGCATCATTTGCTACAGTCTCTGAGATTGGAGTTTTCAAGATGAACAGCACAGAGACAAAGTCACATCCATACCAACCAGATATCCAAAATTTATCTAGTCCCATTTACCAGCATTGGTTCAAATTGTTTGTTTTTGAGACCTCCTTTTGCTGTCTGAGAAAAAACCCACAGAATGTCTGCATTTTTGTTCGATATGAAACATTATTAGAAAATGATACATGCATTAATTGTTTTAATTACTTACTGTGAAAGTCATTGCAGGTGTTTTTGCCTAAGTTGAAGACTCAGGATAATGATGTGTTGTTATTGAGTTTTCTTACATCTGTCTGAGCAGTGAAGCTCCCTCACTGACCATCAGCTGAATTGAATTGTTAAGGTACATGACCATAAAGGTCCAAACTTTTACAGACACAGAGGTCCACACATTCTGTGGTTATTTCTCCAGAACCTGCATGGCCCATCAATGGATCTCAAACTGAAAATACTTCTCCACTCAGTGTTACAGTTCACTGTTCAAATCGCTATGATTCCCACAGAAATCAGTTACTCCCATAAACCTGTGGAGATAAGGCTTTCCAGCTGAAATGGCTTACTTTTGCTGTGTAATTCATAAAGTCTCATGGAATTAATCAGTTTTTATTTAGACAGTGGACTCAATTAACTTGAAATTTCCATGTTGCTTGTGTTTGTTTCTTCAGCAAACTTTCTCAAAATTGTTAAAACCCGCTCAAAACAAAAACAGCATTTTAGGCAGAACTCATGGTCAGTAGAAGGTTTGAGGATATTTGCACCAATTTGTTCACAGTATGTAGGGACTAGCTCCTTGCAAAATAGTGCCTACAGTTCCAGCTTGCTGATTGCACTAAACTGGAAACTCTAGGTGAATACCCCAACTACTGAGTCTGGATCTGTGTTTATGATCAGGACTAAAATAGCAAGAGATTAAAGTAATTCATATTAAAGTCTTTTTTCATTTATTCCTTCAGGGGATGTAAGCATCATTGGCTGGGCAGCATTTAATGCCTCTCCTGAATTTATCCAGAGGGCAGTTCTAAGCCAACCATATTGCTATGGATCTGTAGTCACAAATAGACCAGACCAGATAAGGACGGCAGTTCCCTTTCCTAAAGAGCATTAGTGAACCAGATGGGCTTTTCCTGACAATCAACAATAAATTCACGTTCACCATTAGACGCTTAAGTCCAGACTTACATTGAATTCAAATACCACTCTCTGCCCTGGTGGGATTTGAACACAGGTTCCCAGCACAATCCCTGGGCTGCTAGATTAACACCTCCCCTCACTTGCACGTCACCAAATTACCTTCTGTATCTCTGACTAACAAAAGTCACACAACCAGTCATAGGGTTATAAAGATTGACAGCACAGAAAAAGGCGCTTTAGCCCATCGTCTCTGTGCTTGTCAAAAACAATCACCCACATATATTAATCCCATCAAGCTGTTTTACATAAACTGAGAGGGAAACTCATAGTTGTCTCAGGATCATAAACCAATGTGATTCAAACGGAACTGGATTACTCAAAACAAACTTTCGGAAAATAGGCTACTGATAAACTTTAACCCTTGTGTCCATTATATACAATAATCCCTCTAGTGGCCACCAAATATAGGAAGTCTCAAAGTACTCAGCAGACTGCAGTATACTCTGGGCACGGACAGTAACAATACTCAGCAGACTGCAGTATAGTCTGGCAGGGACAGTAACAATATACTGCAGAGTGCAGTATAGTCTGGGCAGGGACAGTAACAATACTCAGCAGACTGCAGTATAGTCTGAGCAGGGACAGTAACAATACTCAGCAGACTGCAGTATAGTCTGGGCAGGGACAGTAACAATACTCAGCAGACTGCAGTATAGTCTGGGCAGGGACAGTAACAATACTCAGCAGACTGCAGTATAGTCTGGGCAGGACAGTAACAATACTCAGCAGACTGCAGTATAATCTGGGCAGGGACATTAACAATACTTCATTCCTGATGAAGAGTTTAGTCCGAAAACATCGATTCTCCCACTCCTCAGATGCTGCCTGGCCTTTGTGCTTTTCCTGTGCCACACTTTTCAATAGGATTTATAATTTGGTTAGGGATAGTCAGCACGGTTTTATGAAGGGTAGGTGGTGCCTCACAAACCTTATTGAGTTCTTTGAGAAGGTGACCAAACAGGTAGATGAGAGTAAACTGATTGATGTGGGTGTATATGGATTTCAGTAAGGTGTTCGATAAGGTTCCCCACAGTAGGCTATTGTACAAAATGCAGAGGAATGGGATTGTGGGAGATATAGCAGTTTGGATCAGTAATTGGCTTGCTGAAAGAAAACAGAGGGGGCTGGTTGATGGGAAATGTTCATCCTGGAGTCCAGTTACCAGTGGTGTACCGCAAGGGTCGGTGTTGGGTCCACTGCTGTTCGTCATTTTTATAAACGACCTGGATGAGGGCGTAGAAGGGTGGGTTAGTAAATTTGCAGACGACACTAAGGTTTGTGGAGTTGTGGATAGTGACGAAGGATGTTGTAGGTTACAGAGAGACATAGATAAGCTGCAGAGCTGGACTGAGAGGTGGCCATTGGAGTTTAATGTGGACAAGTGTGAGGTGATTCACTTTGGTCGGAGTAACCGGAATGCAAAGTACTGGGCTAATGGTAAGATTCTTGGGAGTGCAGATGAGCAGAGAGATTTCAGTGTCCAGGTACACAGATCCTTGAAAGTTGCCACCCAGGTTGACAGGGTTGTTAAGAAGGCATACAGTGTTTTAGCTTTTATTAATAGAGGGGTCGAGTTCCGGAACCATGAGGTTATGCTGCAGCTGTACAAAACTCTGTGCGGCTGCACTTGGAGTATTGTATACAGTTCTGGTCACCGCATTATAAGAAGGATGTGAAAACTTTGGAAAGGGTGCAGAGGAGATTTACTAGGATGTTGCCTGGTGTGGAGGGAGGGTCTTACGAGGAAAGGCTGAGGGATTAGAGATATTGAGATTCTGCAGAATTTAAAGCTTAATGAGGGAAGCATAATGAGGTAAGGGAGACATGGCAAGAGCATTAATGCTACCTGCAAGATCTAACATCACATGACAAGGTCTAAATAGGACACAGTATTGGAATATGGAATATGATTAGATTCCCTACAGTGTGGAAACAGACCCTTCAGCCCAACAAGTCCACATTGACCCTCCGAAGAGTAACCCACCCAGACCCATTTCCCTCTGACTAATTGACCTAACATTTACCATGACCAATTCACCTGACCTGCACATCTTTGGACTGTGGGAAGAAACCGGAGCATCCAGAGGAAACCCACGCAGACACAGGGAGAATGTGCAAACTCCACATAGACAGTCACCTGAGGTTGGAACCGAACCTGGGACCCTGGTGTTGTGAGGCAGCAGTGCTAACCACTGAGCCACTGTGCCGCCTCAGAGAGATATCCTGGAGAACGGCTGCAAATGTAAATACTAAAGCACAAGCTGAGCAAATAAATATAGAATTATGTTCAATAGGACTTACAGCAATGATCTTGTAAATCACCAAAATATAAAGAAGGCACAGATATTTTTGAAAAAGATCTTCCACATTTGACAATTGCTTTAATAAAGACTAAATATAAACTAATGAAAGAGCAATATTGGACATCAATGTTCAACATTGAAGAGAAATGGTGGATAATTTCATGAATAATCTCCACAGCTGAGTTATCACAGGAGCACAGCCGAACCTACTTCCGTTACAAGGAATAACCATTCTAAGGTCAGAGGTGACAAGCCAAAGAGTTGGCCAAACAGCAGAATACTGTGAGACAAGAAATAACCTCAAAAGCAGAAGCAATGCCCAACTATAACAGAAGGATGACACCGCTCTAAAATTGTTGCTAACTTCCAGAAGATGTGCAAAGTAGGACACACCACCAGAATTAGTAAAGATACTCATTCCTGGAGGAAATTAGCAATGCAAATTATCCTATTTTGACAAAACAAGTTAATATCAATCCATATCCACCTTAATCTTAAGCATGATATAAAGGGTGTTTGCAGTGAAACAAGAGAATAAAGCTGTGCAGACTGAAAATGAGAAGTGTGCAAAGAATATCCAAAAACACTACACTCAGGCAGCTAATGGCTGAATCCAAGTGACACATCAGAGAGATGTATTAATGAAACAAAAAGCCTCTGTGCTGCAGAGATAGTCAGAAATATAAGCTCACAATGATTGATTAACCAAAGAAAGCTTTCTGGTAAAATAGATGAATTAAAACCTAGACTTTCAAAGAGCAAAACCTGATGAGAGAGAACGGAAGTCTTCAATCACAAAGATGGCCTACAGAACAACCTCGGAAATTCAAGGAGATCCGCAAATCGGAGTATGACAAATCGAATTTCCTAATGCTCCCGCTCCAGCAGTCCATTGTGTTGTCTATAATGGTCACAACCTCCCTGTCAGATGGATTCTCTGAGATGTCATTATCTATATCTCAGCAGCCTCACGCTGCAGGAAGTGTCAAAGTAACACCTTTCTCCAGTTTCCCAGAAAGAGAAATTCCTATCTTAGAAGTAATGGAAAAGTCTTCATTTCTTCTTGCCAGCAGTGTCACAGCATAAAAACCAGTCATCACAATAAGCTGTTATCCCACAATGTGGGCAAGTGCGAGATTATGCACTTTGGTTGGAAGAATAGATGTGCAGACAATTTCCTTAACAGGGGAAGCCTTCAGAAATCTGAAGCCCAAATGAGGAATTAAGAGGGCTAGAAGGGGTCATAGCTGAAAATGTGTTGCTGGAAAAGCGCAGCAGGTCAGGCAGCATCCAGGGAACAGGAGAATCGACGTTTCGGGCATAAGCCCTTCTTCAGGGCTTATGCCATTGCTGCGCTTTTCCAGCAACACATTTTCAGCTCTGATCTTCAGCATCTGCAGACCTCACTTTCTCCTCCTAGAAGGGGTCATGAAATATCTTCAGCAAACAGGGTTAAGGAAAATCCCAAAGCCTTCTTTTCTTTTATAAAGAGCAAAAGGGTAGCTTGGGAAAGGGTTGGCCCACTCAAGGACAATGGAGGGAAGTTTTGCATGGAGTCAGAGAAAATGGGTGAGATTCTAAATAAGTACTTTGCATTGGTATTCACCGAGGACAGGGTCATGACGGATGTTTGGGTGAGGGATAGATCTTTGAATACTCGAGGTCAAGTTGGTATAATAAGGGAGGAAGTGTTGGTTATTCTAAAAGGCATTAAGGTGGACATGTAGGAGAAAGTGAGGACTGCAGATGCTGGAGACCAGAGTTGAAAAGTGTGGTGCTGGAAAAACACAGCAGGCCAGGCAGCAACTGAGGAGCAGGAGAATCGACGTTTCGAGCATAGGCCCTTCTTCAGGAAAGTTGATCAATTGCCCAGGTCAGGATGAGATCTATCCTAGGTTACTGAGGAAAGCGAGAGAGGAAAACGGTAGGGCTTTAACAGATATCTTTGCTGCATCCATGAAAATGGGGGAGATCCCACAGGACTGGAGAATTGCTAATGTTGTCCCCTTGTTTAAGAAGGGTAGCAGGGATAATCCTGGTACTGACAGACCTGTGAGCCTGACGTCAGTGGTAGGGAAGCATCTGGTAAAGACACTGAGGGATAGGATCTATTCTCATTTGGAAGAAACTGGGCTTATCAGTGATAGGCAACATGGTTTTGTGCAGGGAAGGTCATGTCTTACCAACTGAATAAAATTCTTTGAGGAAGTGACAAAGTTGATTCGAGTCATAGAGTCATAGAGATGTACAGCATGGAAGCAGACTCTGCTCTCTAGTTCTGGACTCCCCACACCAGGAAAAAGACCTTGTCTATTTATCCTAACCATGCCTCTCATGAATTTATAAACCTCTATAAGGTCATCCCCCAGCCTCCGATGTTCCAGTGAAAACAGCCCCAGACTATTCAGCCTCTCCATTTGGCTCAAAATAAGGGCTATAGATATCATATACATGGACTTCAGTAAAGCATTTGAAAAGGTTCCCCATTGTAGGCTGATGGAGAAACTGAAGTCGCATAGGGTCCAGGGGATACTGGCTAGATGGATAGAGAACTCGCTGGGCAACAGGAGACAGAGAGTGGTAGTGGAAGGGAGTTTCTCAAAATGGAGACCTGTGACCAGTGGTGTCCCACAGGGATTCGTGCTGGGACCACTGTTGTTTGTGATATACATAAATGATTTGGAGGAAGGTGTAGGTGGTCTGATTAGCAAGCTTGCAGATGACACTAAGATTGGTGGAGGCGCATTGGAGAACTTTGACTCTGTACTCAATGGAGTTTAGAAGGATGAGGGGGGATATGATAGGAACTTACAGAATACTGAGAGGCCTGGATAGAGTGGACGTGGAGAAGATGTTTCCATTAATAGGAGAGACCAGGACCTGAGGGCACAGCCTCAGAGTAAAGGGATAACCCTTTAGAATGGAGATATGGAAGGAATTTCTTCAGTCAGAAGGTGGTGACTCTGTGGAACTCATTGCCTTGTGGAGGCCTCGTCATTGAGGGTCTTTAAGACAGAGTTAGATAGGTTCTGATTAGTAAGGGGATCACAGGTTAATGGGGAGAAGACAGAAGAATAGAGTTGAGAAGCACATCAGCCATGGTCGAATGGCAGAGCAGACTCTGTGGGCTGAATGGCCTTATCCCACTCCACTGATACATTTGTGCTCCAAGGAAATGATAAGACAGCAGGTACGTCCCACACATTCCCAATGAGAACCAGGAATGCTGTGAGAAACAAGCATTCTCTGATGAATAAACAGACTTGTGTAGGTGAGGGGGGGGGGGGGGGGGGGGGAGGGGCAGTGGCACACAAGAGGTTGTGGTTAAATATTGGGGGTAAAGTGGGGGGGGATGTAAAGGGAATAGTATCTAGTCTCCAAGTATAGCTACTGAGCATGTGCAGAAGGAGCTATGTTATCGTGACATCAAATCACATGGAACTGGAGTACAGGTCTGTCAGGTTCCAGGTAAGATGCCTTCTCTTACCATCCGCTCAATATCGTTATGTTCATTAAACGCTGTTGCTTTTCTTTAACAGAGTGTAAAGCTCACATTATGAAACAGATCGTGACTGACCTTGACTGCAGCTGGTTATCTTTCTGGAATGGCGGGAAAAGCACAGCAGGTTAGGCAGCATCCGAGGAGCAGGAGAATCGATGTTTTGGGCATAAGCCTTTCTTCAGAAAGGGAGAATAAGGAGCTCTATGTTTCGGCTAATAAAGGAAGCAGCACCAAATTTGCGAATTAGAGGTTGCCCCTGGCATTCACAATTTGAGCCAAATATTGACTGGAACAGTTTGGATACAGTCGATAGAGTTTGTTGCAAAGGGCAGGAGATCCTGAAAGAGTGGCCAGACTTAGTGCTTGGGATTAAACAGACACTGACTTCAGAAACGTTCAGGGATCTCATTTGCCAAGTTGCTGCATAAAAATCAGAGATGTTAATCAGATTCCCTCCTCATGCACAGCTGAGTATGAAGTACACATTCTGACAGAAAACCTCGAAAAGGAGGATTGTGCACAAATACAATTGAAAATTTTTTATCCAATTATCAGGAGTTTTTGCCCCTCTCTGCCTTCAGTTTTAGGTTTAAGGTTATCACTACTTACAAGATCCAGTTCTTAAACTCCAAATCAAACCTTTTTTTGTCATAAACTGGTTTCAATATAAAATATCTTTACCTCACAAATTTAATCACAATGATAACCTGATGTCTTAACATCTGATAAAAATCAACTATTATTTTTAATTGGCCATACTGTTATGGAGAGATGATGTCTAGTGATATTATCCCTAGACTATTAATCATGAAACCCAGGAAATTGTGGAACTTAATTTTTAAAATTCTGGAGTTTAAGAGTCTAGTAGTAATCAGGAACCTATTGTAATTGGTCAGAAAAAAAAACTTATTTGGTTCACTCATGTCCTTCCAGGCGGCACGGTGGCACAGTGGTTAGCGCTGCTGCCTCACAGCGCCAGAGACCCGGGTTCAATTCCCGCCTCAGGCGACTGACTGTGTGGAGTTTGCACGTTCTCCCCGTGTCTGCGTGGGTTTCCTCCGGGTGCTCCGGTTTCGTCCCACCATCCAAAGATGTGCAGGGTCAGGTGAATTGGCCATACTAAAAATTGCCTGTAGTGTTAGGTAAGGGGTAAAATGTAGGGGTATGGGTGGGTTGCGCTTCGGCGGGTCGGTGTGGACTTGTTGGGCCGAAGGGCCTGTTTCCACACTGTAATCTAATCTAATCTAACCTAATCTAATCTAAATCTGCCATCCTTACCTGGTCTGGCCCACATGTGACTCCAGACCCACAGCAATGTATTCTAGGTGATTCTTCACCGCTCTCTAGGTGGTTAGGGATGGGTAATAAATGCTGCCCTAGCCAGTGATGCTCTTATCCCGTGAATTTTTTTTAAGAATACTCTTCAGGCAATAGTTTTCACTGTATGAACCATTTAGCATGGCTGTTCTGTTGGTATTAGATCTAGGCAGCAGAATGGGAGTCACAACACTGAGATAATTGAGTCAGGGATGTCTAAGGTCAAAATAGATGAGCTGATATCTCGGATGGTTTTGGAGCTGGGTGAAGATACAGAGGAAGGGAAGGGTCCAGTGAAGCTGGGAGAAATTATATAAGCATGAGATTTTCAATTATC
This sequence comes from Chiloscyllium plagiosum, assembly GCF_037043375.1. Taxonomy (NCBI): domain Eukaryota; kingdom Metazoa; phylum Chordata; class Chondrichthyes; order Orectolobiformes; family Hemiscylliidae; genus Chiloscyllium; species Chiloscyllium plagiosum. The sequence continues at coordinate 2,185,284 of NW_028270161.1, forward strand.
AATGTTCAAGGAGCCAATGCAGGCAAGTGACTGGAGAATGAGACTTAGCATAGAGAAGGCAGCCCTTTAGATAAGTTTGCTGTTATTACAGGTTGAAAAATGAGAAGCCAGAACAGCTTTGAAGCAAAACTCTAACACGTTTGAGTCAATGTCACACTTAGATCTTTCACTTTGGATCATAATCTAGCAATCAGAAGCTCAGGCCTCAGTTATCTCTCCTGCTGTTGGAGTTAAGATCATTGAGGATAACTGCAATCATTAAGCGCTGACCTGTGAGGACCCAGCTAAATCAGGGCAGGCAACGGACTAATCCAAAGGTTTTCCAAGTCTGTGTGACTCAGTTACAAAGCATGTGGTGTCACTTAGCCAATGAACCATTTCAAGACCACAGCTCTCTACTTTTGTTAAGTTTTCAGATTTAACCAATGTTAAGTTTTCTCAATTGGCTTACCCGCTGTTTGAGATGATAAACGTTCATACTTGGAGACTTCAACATCATTAAAGCATCAGGCATATTCCTTGAGATTATTTTTTCCAGCATAAAATATGATTGATTTTTCACAAAACTGTACTTAAGACTATTTGGAGCGCAACTAGACTCAGAATGAATATAATTATCCAGAAGGTAATGCACAGGAAACCTGCTGACTAGCATAACAATTGTACAATATGTTTTCCATCCCATTATCAATTCTTTTTAAATAGCTTGTAAACTTCAGCTGTTTCACATCATTCTATGAAATAGTATGTTATTTCCATGAGAGATTTTTTTCTCTTTCATGAAGAGAAGCTAACCAGAACAATGCAGCATGTTACCGCATTGACTTCACAATGATGTAACTGAACAGGGATTCAGCAAAGTATCTGATCACCCCAGTGTGTGTGTCCATTTAAGTGCAAGTGGTTTTAAAACAAATAAAAATAGAAAATGCGAGAACAAAGAACAAAGAAAATTACAGCACAGGAACAGGCCCTTCGGCCCTCCAAGCCTGTACTGATCCAGATCCTCTAACTAAACCCGTAACCTGTTTTCCAAGGATCTGTATTCCTTTGCTCCCTGCCCATTCATGTCTCTGTCTCGATACATCTTCAATGACACTATCGTACTCACCTTTACTATCTCCGTTGGCAACATGTTCCAGGCACCCACCATCCTCTGCATAAAGAACTTTCCACGCATATCTCCCTTAAATTGTTCCCCTCTCTCTTTGAACTCGCGACCCCGAGTAATTGATTCCCCCACTCTGGAAATAGCTTCTTGCTATCCACCCTGTCTATACCTCTGATGATTTTGTAGACCTCAATCAGGATCTCCCTCAACCACCGTCTTTCTAATGAAAATAATCCAAATCTACTCAACCTCTCTTAATAGCTAGCACCTTCTATACCTGGCAACATGATGATGAACCTCCTCTGCACCCTCTCCAAAGCATCCACATCCTTTTGGTAATGTGGCGACCAGAACTGTACAGTTATTCCAAATGTAGCCGAACCAAGTCTTATACAACTGTAACATGACCTGCCAACTCTTGTACTCAGTATCTCGCCCAATGAAGGAAAACATGCTGTGTGCCTTCTTGACCACTCTACTGACCTGCGTTGCCACCTTCAGGGAACATTGGACCTGAACACCAATTTTCCCCAGGGCTTTTCCATTTACTGTATAGTTTGCTCTTGAATTGGATCTTCCAAAATACATCACCTCGTATTTGCTTGGACTGATCTCCACCTACCGTTTCTCTGCTCAACTCTCCTATCTATCTATATTCTGCTGTATTCTCTGACAGTCTCCTTCACGATCGGCTCCTCCACCAATCTTAGTGTCATCTGCAAGCTTGCTAATCAGACCACCTACACTTTCCTCCAAATCATTTATGTATGTCACAAACAACAGTGGTCCCAGCATCGATCCCTGTGGGACACCACTGGTCACAGGTCTCCATTTTGGGAAACTCCCTTCCACTACCACTCCCTGTCTCCTGCTGTCCAGCGAGTTCTCTATCCATCTAGCCAGAACACCCTGGACCCCATGCGACTTCACTTTCGCTATCAGCCTACCATAGGAAACCTTATCAAATGCCTTACTGAAGTTTATGTATATGACATTGACAGCACTTCCATCATCAATTAACTTTGTCACTTGGTGTACCACAAGGATCTGTTCTGGGGGCACTGCTGTTTGTTATTTTTATAAATGAGCTGGATGAGGGTGTAGAAGGATGAGTTAGTAAATTTGTGGCTGACACTAAACTCAATGGAGTTGTGGACAGTGCGGAAGGATGTCGGAAGTTACAGAGGGACATGGATAAGCTGCAGAGCTGGGCTGAGAGGTGGCAAATGGAATTTAATGCGTAAAAGTGTGAGGTGATTAACTTTGGAAGGAGTAACAGGAATACAGAGTACTGGGGTAATGGTAAGATTCCTGGTAGTGTAGATGAGCAGAGAGATCTCGGTGTCCATGCACATAGATCCCTGAAAGTTGCCATCCAGGTTCATAAGGTTGTTAAGAAGGCATACGGTGTTGTAGCTTTTAATAGGAGAGAGATTGAGTTTCAGAGCCATGAGGTCATGCTGCAGCTGTACAAAACTCTGGTGTGGTCACAATTGGCGTATTGCATATAGTTCTAGTCACCGCATTATTGGAAGGATGTGGAAGCTTTGGAAAGGGTTCAGAGGAGATTTACTAGGATGTTGCCTGGTATGGAGGGAAGGTCTTATGAGGAAAGGCTGAGGGCCTTGAGGCTGTTTTCATTAGAGAGAAGAAGGTTGAGAGGTGACTTAATTAGATATACAAGATAATCAGAGGATTAGAAAGGTTGGACAGTGAGACCCTTTTTCCTTGGACAGTGATGGCCAGCACATGGGGACATAGCTTTAAATTGAGGGATGATTGATATAGGACAGATATGAGAGGTAGGTTCTTTATTCAGAGAGTATTAAGGGCATGGAATGCCCTGCTTGCAACAGTAGTAGACTTGCCAACTTTAAGGGCATTTAAATGGTCATTGGAAAAACATATGAATAATAATGGTATAGTGTATGTTAGATGGGCTTTAGATTTGTTTCACAGGTCAGTGCAACATCGAGTGCTGAAGGGCCTGTAGTGCGCTATTATGTTCTATGTTCCTCAAAGAGTTCTACTAAGTTGGTAAGACATGACCTTCCCTGCACAAAACCATGTTGCCTATCACTGATAAGTCTATTTTCTTCCAAATGTAAGTAGATCTTATCCCTCAGTATCTTCTACAGCAGCTTCCCTACCACTGATGTCAGGCTCTCCAGTCTATAATTACCTGGATGATCCCTGCTACCCTTCTTAAACAAGGGGACAACATTAGCAATTCTCCAGCCCTCCAGTACCTCACCCGTGTTGAAGGATGCTGCAAAGATATCTGTTAAGGCCCCAGCTTTTTCCTCTCTCGCTTCCCTCAGTAACCTGGGATAGATCCCATCCAGACCTGGAGACGTGTCCACTTTAATGCCTTTTAGAATATCTAACATTTCCTCCCTCCTTATGCAACTTGCCCTGGAGTATTCAAACATCTATCCCTAACCTCAACATCCGTCAGTTCCCTCTCCTTGGTGAATACCGATGCAAAGTCCTCCTTAAGAATCTCACCCATTTTCTCTGACTCCACACATAACTGCCCTCCTTCATCCTTGAGTGGGCCAACCCTTTCTCTAGTTACCCTCTTGCTCCTTATTTACAAATAAAAGGCTTTGGGATTTTCCTTAACCCTGTTTGCTAAAGATGTTTCATGACCCTTTTTTGCCCTCTTTATTTCTCGTTTCAGATTGGCCCTACGTTCCCGTAATTCTTTGAAATAAAATGGATGTGCACAGATTACATAAATCTGCACACTATGTCTTTTTACATAGGAATACTATTGGGCAGTAGCTACTGTACAGGTCTGGCTGAACTTGCTGCCTTCATGCAGTATCACAATGATTTGTAGGTTGATTATTAGTGCTTAGTCACTTCATGAAGTCACATTCTAAGGCATTAAGTCTTGGAGTGGTTCTGTAATTACAAAATGTGCTGAGTGAATGCGACCAGACAGAAAGGTTAACCACAGCCAACTTCCCATCTTCTGTGATTCCATGATACACAGCCTCAGCTGAATAAATGTGGGCATATGGCATTTGGGATTGGCTCCTGCTAATGCAGGTGGACTGGATAACAGAGGAGAAAGTGAGGTCTGCAGATGCTGGAGATCAAAGTTGAAACTTTATTGCTGGAACAGCGCAGCAGGTCAGGCAGCATCCAGGGAACAGGAGATTCGACGTTTCGGGCACAGGCCCTTCTTCAGGAAGGCTGGATAACAGAGTCAGGCTGAATGGCTTCCTTCTGCATTGAACTGAATCTGAAATTCTCAGATTTTGTGAATGTGGTTATTCAGCCTTACAATAATGATCATTGCTCAATGTTTAGTGAATATCAACTCAGTCAGTTACAGGTTAGAAAATAAGTCACGCTCCAGAGAAGACTAAACGGTGGTAAGTTAAGCAGAATACTGACGTGGGATTTTTGGAAACAGTATTACTGGTTTTGCTGTACAGAAATTTCTCTGAAATTATAGTTAATTTCTAACTTTGAATTCAGTGACACTGAAGAAACAGCGATATATTTCCAAGTCAGGATGGTGAGTGACTTGGAGGGGAACTTGCAGGGGGTGGTGTTCCCATGTATCTGCTGCCCTTGTCCTTCTAGATGATAGAGATAGTGGCTTTGGAAGGTGCTGTCTAAAGCACTTTGGTGAATTTTTGCAGTGCACCTTGTAGATGATACATGTTATTGCAAGTCGGATTAACCACATTCACAGAATCTGAGAATTTCAGATTCATTTCAGTGCAGAAAGAGGCCATTCAGCCTGGCTCTGTTATCCAGTCCACTTCCATTAGCACAAGCCAATCCCAAGTGCCATATTCCCACATATATTCAGGTGAGGCTGCGTGTCATGGAATCACGGGAGATGGGAAATTGGTTGCGGTTAACATTTCTACAACATTTCTCCTGTTACTGAGAGTCAGTGAGGAGGGAGTGGATGCTTGTGCATGTCGTGCCAAGTTGCTTTGTGCTGGATGGTGTAAAACTTCTTGAGTGTGGTTGGAGCTGCACCCATCCAGGGCAAGTGGGGAGTACTCCATCACACTCCTGACTTGTGTCTTGTAAATGATGGACAGGTTTTGGGATGTCAGGAGGTGAGTTACTCACTGCAGTGAGTAACCTCTGGTCTGCTCTTGTAGCCACTGTGTTTATGTGGTAAATCAAGTTCAGTTTATGTTCAATGGTAACCCCCAGGATGTTAATAGTGGAGGATTCAGTGATATTAACAGCATTGAACATCAAAAGCTGATGATTAGATTCTCATTCGTTGAAGATGCTGCCTGCCTTGTCAAGAATCTTATAAGATTTTAAATGTCAACTCTATTTGTCTCCACAGGTAGAGGACCCATTGAGTTTGTGTGTCATTGCCTGGCACAATCATCACTTGCCACTTGTCGGCCTGAAGCTAGATACTGTGCAGAGTATGCTGCATTTGAACATGGACTGCTTCAGTGTCTGACGACTTGTGAATGATGCTGAGCATTGTGCTGTCATCAGCGAACATCCACACTTCTGACCTTATGACAGAGGGAAGGTTATTGATGAAGCAACTGAAGATGGTTGGGCCTCAGACACTACCCTGAGGAACTTCTTCAGAGATGTCCCAGAGTTGAGGTGCCTGACCTCCCACAACCACAACCATCTTCCTGTGTTCCAGATATGATTCTAACCAGCAGAGAGTTTGCCCCCGATACCCATTGATTCCAGTTTTGCCAGGGCTCCTTGATGCCACACTCAGTCATAGAGTCATAGAGATGTACAGCATAGAAACAGACCCTTCGGTCCAACTCATCCATGCTGACCAGATATGCCAGCCCAAGCCAGTGCCACCTGCCAGTACCCGGCCCATATCCCTCCACTCTCCAAACCCTTTCTATTCATATACCATCCAAATGCCTTTTAAATGTTGCAATTGTACCAGTCTCCACCACTTCCTCTGGCAGCTCATTCCATACACGTACTACCCTCTGTGTGAAAAAGTTGCCCTGTAGGTCTCTTTTATATCTTTCCCCAAACAATGCAGCTTTGATGTCAAGGACTGTCCCTCTCCCCTCCCCTCTGGAATTCAGCTCTTTTGTCCATGTTTGACCCAAGGCTGTAATGAGGTCAGGAGCTGAGTGACCCTGGCAGAACCCAAACTAGGCATCACTGAGCAGGTTATTGCTGAGCAGGTGCTCCCTGATAGCTCTGTTGATGACACCTTCCATCACTTTATTGATGATGGAGAGTAGACTGAGGGGGTGGTAATTGGCTGGGTTGGATTTGTCCTGCTTTATATGAACAGGACATACCTGGGCAATTTTTCCCATTGTTGGGTCGATGCCAGTGTTGTAATTATACTGGAACTGCTTGACAAAAGTGCAGGGGATCACTGGAGTAGACTGAGATGGACCATCCACTGAGCACTTCTGGCTGAAGGTGGTTGCCAATGTTTCAGCCTTATCCTTTATACTGATGTGTTGGGCTCTTACATCATTGAAGATAGAGATATTTGTGGAGTCTGCTGTGCCAGTGAGTTGTTTAATTGTCCACCACCGTTCACGACTGGATGTAGCAGGACTGCAGAGCTTAGAACTGAACCTTGGATTGTGGAATTGCTTAATTCTATCACTTACTGCTTATGCTGTTTGACATGTGAGTCGTCCTGTTTGGTAGCTTCACCAGGTAGACATCTCATTTTCAGGTATGCCTGGTGCTATTTCTGACATGCCCTCCTGCACTCTCCATTGAACCAGGGTTGATCCCTTGGCTTGATGGGAATGGCTAAGTGAGGAATATGCCGGGCATATAGTTGCAGTTTTTACTGGAGTTGATAACCCCAGCACCTCATGGATACCCAGTTTTGAGTTGATTGATCTGTTTGAAGTCTATCCCATTTAGCACGATGATGGTGCCACACAACACGATGGAGGATATTCTCAATGTGAAGGTGGGACTTTGTCTCCACCGTGCGGTGTTCACTCTTACCAATGCTGTCATGGACAGATATATCTGCAGCCAGCAGATTGATAAGGACGAGGACAAATTTTGTTTTTCTCTCTTGTTGGCTCCTTTACCACCTGCCGCAGACCCAGTCTAGCAGCTATATCAAACTTAAGGAAGATGTCTATGATTGCACAAAGACGATTGGCAGATTAGGTGATTGGTCAGAATGTGAAGAGTGTCAGAAAATGTCTAAATGGTGAATGTGGAGTAAGACATTAGAATGTGAGAGGAAGCTAGCTAGCAATGTAAAAATGGATAGCTAGAGTTTCTACAGGTATTTAAAATGGAATAGAGCAAGTTAAAAATTGAGTGTTGATCTTGCAGAGAGTGAGAATGGACAGTTAATAGCAGATAATATGGAAATGACAAATAAAGTGAACAAATGCTTAGCTTTTGTTTTCATTTTGTCAATGCAGGTATGTGTAGTATATACAAGCCTCCTCACAGCCTACTCTGTCTCACACCTCTGTGTGTGCAGCCTTCCTAGCCAGCTTCCTCTAGACTGCTCTGTGTGGTCGTCAGTTCCCTAATCGCAGCACTCTCTGGGTCAATTTCAATCCCCATTCTGAACCATCAGTTACCATGATTTCTGGGCAGCACAAGCCTCGTTAAGATGAGTTGCTATTTCACAGATGACTCTCAATCTCCGAATGAGCCAATACAAATCAGTCAGAATTGCTCAGATTGCATGGAGACATTTCAGGTAGCTGCAGCCCCCAGTTCAAATGATAAATCTGAAAGGTGGTAAATCACAGCCTGGGAAATGTGCCTGACAGGTAACACCAGCCATCTCAGTCCAGGATAAAAACTCAATGCTTATACAACATCAAAGCAGCTTTTAAATGAACACGACAAAAACACATTGAACATGTGCATAAAGATTCAGTGCAGACCATTCACAGCAGCTTTAACTTTGAAGTGCCAGATTGAAATACTTCTGTGTTTATAAACCAATCAGGTTTAATTGTGCATGTAAAAAACAGCACATAAAGTACTTCTGCATAGACTGATCACAACATTACCTTTGTTCTCCTAAAACCTCCCCGAGTTGGTGTTCATGTAAAATGTCAACATTGCAGTCAAGGCTGAAAATGTGTTGCTGGAAAAGCGCAGCAGGTCAGGCAGCATCCATGGAGCTGGAGAATCGACATTTCGGGCATGAGCCCTCCTTCAGGAATGAGGAATGTATACTACACATTGCAGTCAATCCAGGAGAGCACTGGGGTGGGTGAGAATGGGGCGATGCTACCCTGAATTCAATGGAAATGACTAATCACTATGGTTCCTCCTTCACCATGGAGACTGGACCTAACAATGGCTGGCTGCATTGCCTCAAGTTAAGCATGAAGATGGAGATTGACATCCACTCACAACCATAGGGCCCTGTGTACAATTTGAGGACAGTATCAGCAACAGTCTGGAACATACACACCCTGTCCAGCGTTGGCTCATGCTCCAGAGAAAGAGGATCCCACAGGCAGTTTTAAATCATTTTCTCAAGACTGGTTGAAGAAGCTGTTGCTCTGGGATCTGCAAATCTACCCTCAGCCAATATTCCTGCAGGCTCCTTAATCCTCAGGAGATTACTTCATTTCCGGTGCAGATTGCGAGAAGTTAGGCACGTGAGGAGGAGATTACAACATTCCTCCAGCAGCTCACTGATCAATGCTGAGAAGACCTGGACCTGATAATGACTGAACCTCTGGCTCAGAGTATTGAGTGTCCAGGTGATTTACCTAACCAAATGATCATCCTGAACCCTGCACCAGAAGCAAACACACTGATGTCTATCGGTTGCACCATACAGTGGGCCCCTGATTTATGAAAACCAACTTATGAAAACTCATACTTAAGACCATGATCCTACACAGTGGGTAATTTTAAAGACCCAACATAAAGAACATTTCTGTGCACTTACAAATAACTCCTTGACATTGTCTTGCATTGTGTTCTGACCTGTGTACAAACTATCCTGTGAACAGAGTCCAGAACAAAACACATTCACAACTCAGGCACAGCACATACTGTTGCTGTTAATCGATCGTGTTTTATATGAGTCACTCTCTCGAGGTTTGGATACTGGATTTGAAATGTTAACTCTGTTTCTCTCACCATAGTACGAGTGTCTGCAACATTTTTTGTTTTTATTTCAAATTACCAACATTTGCAATATTTTATTTTTATTGCTGTTGACTATTACCTAATCCAGAATAGGCACATAAAGAAAGGCAGGCAGATATCCTGTATCCATTAGAGTCTACCAGGACATGAAATGCTGCTTTCCTGAAAGATGCAGAGCAAGATTTCAGCTTCAGAAACATTGAGAATGAAGTGGGATGGCAGGAAGCAGCTGAGCACCCTTTATACACCCCAATCAAAATTTCATTGGAGTAGGGAGAGTGACAGAACAACCATTACTGCCCGTTCCCCACAAAGTCAGAAATCTCAAGACACGAGGTTATAGTCCAACAAGGTTATTTGAAATCACAAGCTTTCAGAGTGTAGCCCCTACACTTCATCTGACAAGGGGGGTGTGCTCCGAAAGCTTGCGTTTATAGATAAACCTGTTGGACGATAATCTGGTGTCATGTGATTTCTGCTCTTGTCCAGCCCACTCCAACATCTGCATCTCCACATCATTCCCCACAACTTCAACAAATTTAAAATCATTCACTTATTGGTGAAATCAGAAAGAGAGAAATTGCTACACATTTCATCAAACTGCATCAATAGATTGGTTCAGTGTTTGCTGTCACTTGTTTCATCATTATACCTGACCCAGGGATTTTTCTGCTACATTATTCCTTTATTCAGGTCCCTCAGTGCAGTTGTTAGCTCTTGTCCCCTCAGAGCCCTGTTCACAAAATGCTGTAGGAGTAGCCTCTTCAAAACTCATGTACAGACAAAAGGTAAAATATCACACAGGACAGTTTTAATTCTGAAAACAAAAAAAAACACTCCACAGAAGGACACCTTACCTCCTCATGAAGTTCATCTCGGGAGTGCTGAACAAACCACTGGATAGACGCCTGTTGGGATTTGGGGATGCACTCCAGGAAAGTGGAGTTAAATTCAATGCCGAAAATCAACTTCTCTTCAGCTTTGTTGCTCATACCTGTCGATCATAAACCCTGACATCAGTATGAGGTTTGCAGTAGGGAATTAGTGTGGTAGAACAAATCCTATTCACCAGTTCATGTGTGTTATGAGCTCAGTCAGTATTTATTGTCCATTACTATTTTCCCATGAGGTTAAAACCACCCACCTTCTTGAACCATTACAGTCTGTGTAGTGTAGGAGCAGAGTACTGTTAGCAAGAGAGTTCCTGAATTTTGACCCAGTCTCTAAACTGACCCAGCCTCATGGGGGAGGCAATGGCTTAGTTTATTATCACTAGACTGTTAATCTAGAGACCCACATAATGTTCTGGGAACGGGGTTTCAAATCCCACCATTGCAGATGGTCCAATTGGAATTCAACAAAAATCCAGAATTAAGAGTCTAATGATGACCACAAATCCATTGTCAATTGTTGGAAAAGCCTGATGATTTACTGATGTCCTTTAAGGAGGGAAACTGCCAGCCTTATCTAGTCTGATCTACACGTGACTCCAGACCCACAGCAATGTGGTTGACTCTTAACCACCCTCTGGGCAATTAGGGATGGGCAATAAATAGTCACCAATGACACTCTCATCCCGTAAATGAATTTTAAAAATTAGTCAAATCTATCAGGGCTGTTACTGTGACCAAGCCAAAGATTCCAAGCCTTTCCTTATGAGGGTTTGTTCTCATTGGAAAGAAGAAGGCTAAGGGAAGATTTGATAGAGACATACAAGATGATCAGAGGATTAGATAGGATAGATAGAGAAAGACTTTTTCCTAGGATGACGACATCAGCTTGTACGAGGGGGCATAACTACAAATTGAGGGGTGATAGATTTAAGACTGATGTCAGAAGCAGGTTCTTTACTCAGAGAGTGGTAAGGGCGTGGAATGCCCTACCTGCTAATGTAGTCAACTCAGCCACATTAGGGAGATTTAAACAATTCTTAGATAAGCACATGGATGATTTTGGGATAGTATAGGGTGACGAGCTGAGAAAAGTCTACAAGTCGGCGCAACATCGAGGGCCGAAGGGCCTGTTCTGCGCTGTATTGTTCTATGTTCTATGATTAATATAAACAGTTCACTCTCAGTTGGAGCTGATTTGGATGATTTCAGCCACTGTCAGTCAGTTCTTAACATTTTTGAGTAGAGAAAAGTAATATGCAATGAAAAGCTCTGTTTATTGAGGTGCTATCGGTATTAAAGTTTTCTCTGCATTAACTGAAAACAGAAAGAATAACCCAGGAAGAAATCAATCCGAAACTGGATATTGTTTTTAGGAAAATAAATGAAGAACTATGATAGCTTCCACAATGAGCAGGAAACAACATCTTGTATAATTTGTCTTTATGCAACAAACTGCACTGGTCTGTCAGTCTCACCTGATTTAAATGCTAATGATCCGCTTAAAAAACGATAGGCAATAAAGCATTGAGCCAAACAGATTTCCTCAGTACTTGGCTGGAGTTATATTTGACTGGTTAGCACCACATGTTAGTCTGGTGATTTTCGGACAATCATTAGTGGTTTGATCTCACTCAGCAACAATGTTTAATGACAAATCACAGACAAGAATTGGGAAATCTGTAGAGTCCCTGTTAGCTTATAGTCAGAATACTGGACACCAAGCGTCAAAAGTTCAACATGTCCCCTTCCCTTCTCACCTTCACCTTGTTTAGGATAAAACAAAAGTGCATTTGATACACAAACTGTCAAGTGTTTTCCAAGTGCCTTTCAGAGATCCAAGTTACTTGCTTTACCTCTTTGAGTGAGAAACACCAAAGATTGAAAGAACGGCAATGACAGTAACATTGCTGCAAATTCTTACCCGATAAGAAATGTGCAGTGATGGGATGTTGTGAATTTGTTTTGAAAGCTAATTTCAATGGACATGAAAAACGTAATGACAGGTTTTGCTTCTTTCACTGTATCCTTCTGAACCATTGATATCAATGGTGGCAGTGACCAGCACTCCTGTCACTGAGCCATAAGGCTCCAGGTTCATGCCCCACTCCAAGACTTGCCCAGGAAAGCCAAGCCTGACCCTCAAATGCAGTGCTGAGGGAGTGCCACACTGTCGGAGGGTCAGTACTGAGGGAGTGCTGCACTGTCGGAGGGTCAGTACTGAGGGAGTGCCGCACTGTTGGAGGGTCAGTGCTGAGGGAGTGCCGCACTGTTGGAGGATCAGTGCTGAGGGAGTGTTGCACTGTCGGAGGGTCAGTGCTAAGGGAGTGTTGCACTGTCGGAGGGTCAGTGCTGAGGGAGTGTCGCACTGTCGGAGGGTCAGTGCTGAGGAAGTGCTGCACTGTCGGAGGGTCAGTGCTAAGGGAGTGTTGCACTGTTGGAGGGTCAGTGCTGAGGGAGTGTCGCACTGTCAGAGAGTCAGTGCTGAGGAAGTGCTGCACTGTCGGAGGGTCAGTGCTGAGGGAGTGCTGCACTGTCGGAGGGTCAGTGCTGAGGGAGTGTCGCACTGTCGGAGGGTCAGTGCTGAGGAAGTGCTGCACTGTCGAAGGGTGATTGCTGAGGGAGTGCTGCACTGTCAGAGGGTCAGTGCTGAGGGAGTGTCGCACTGTCGGAGGGTCAGTGCTGAGGAAGTGCTGCACTGTCGGAGGGTCAGTGCTAAGGGAGTGTTGCACTGTTGGAGGGTCAGTGCTGAGGGAGTGTCGCACTGTCAGAGAGTCAGTGCTGAGGAAGTGCTGCACTGTCGGAGGGTCAGTGCTGAGGGAGTGCTGCACTGTCGGGGGGTCAGTGCTGAGGGAGTGTCGCACTGTCGGAGGGTCAGTGCTGAGGAAGTGCTGCACTGTCGAAGGGTGATTGCTGAGGGAGTGCTGCACTGTCAGAGGGTCAGTGCTGAGGGAGTGTCGCACTGTCGAAGGGTGATTGCTGAGGGAGTGTCGCACTGTCGGATGGTCAGTGCTGAGGGAGTGTCGCACTGTTGGAGGGTCAGTGCTGAGGGAGTGCCGCACTGTCGGAGGGTCAGTACTGAGGGAGTGCTGCACTCTCGGAGGGTCAGTGCTGAGTGAGTGGGCATTGTTGAAGAGTCAGTACTGAGGGAGCGGCGTACTAACACAGGGTCAGTGCTGAGGGAGTGCCGCACTGTCGAAGGGTCAGTGTTGAGGAAGTGCTGCACTGTCGAAGAGTCAGTGGGAGTGCCGTACTGTTGGAGCATCAGTGCTGAGGGAGTGCCGCAGTGTCGGAGGGTCAGTGGTGAGGGAGTTCCGCACTGTCGAAGAGTCAGTGCTGAGGCAGTGCCGCACTGTAGGAGGGTCAGTACTGAGGGAGTCCCTACTGTCAGAGGGTCAGTGCAGAGGGAGTGCTGCACTGTCGGAGGGTCAGTGCTAAGTGAGTGGGCACTGTTGGAGAGTCAGTACTGAGAGAGCGGCGTATTATCACAGTGTCAGCACTGAGGGAGTGCCGCACTGCCGGAGGGTCAGTGCTGAGGGAGTGCTGCACTGTCAGAGGGTCAGTGCAGAGTGAGTGGGCACTGTTGGAGAGTCAGTACTGAGGGAGCGGCGTACTATCATAGGGTCAGTACTGAGGGAGTACCACATTGTCGGAGGGTCAGTGCTGAGTGAGTGCCTCACTGTCAGAGGGTCAGTGCTGAGGGAGCGCCACAATGTCAGAATGTCAGTGCTGAGGGAGCGCCGCACTGTCAGAGGGTCAGTGCTGAGGGAGCGCCGCACTGTCAGAGGGTCAGTGCTGAGGGAGTGCTGCACTGTCGGAGGGTGAGTGCTGAGGGAGTGCTACACTGTCGGAGGGTGAGTGCTGAGTGGGTGCTACACTGTTGAATGTGCTACTTTTCCAATGAAACATTAACCTGTTGCTCTATGTGCCAGCTTATATGAATATGTAACATCCCATTGTCCTATTTTAAAGAAAAACAGAAGAGCTTTTAGAAGAGTCTTGGCTGTGGTTTATCTCCCAACATCAGAATAAAGGTGGGTAATCTGGTTCCTATCACATTGTTGTTTATGGAGGCTGTGTTTGTATGTGTGAAAATCAGCTGCCTGTGTATCTATATTGATGCAGTGACCCACCTCAAAAATACTTCATTGGCTGCAAAGCCTTTTCTGGAAAACTCTGGTGCTTATGCAAACCCTGATATAAATGTAAATACTTCTTCAGTTTCAAAAGCAGTCACCCCATTGCTGGTTTGTTGAAGCTCATTCTGGAGTTAAATGTTTGTGTTATTCATTCTCAGGATTTGGGCTTTGTTTACTGGTCCAATCCCTGATTGCCCCTTGAGAAAGTGGGGGTGAGCTGCCTTCCTGAAACCACTGCAGTCCATCTGCTGTGTGCTGACCCACAATGCCCTTTGGGTGGGAATTCCAGGATTTTGACCTTGCGACAGTGAAGAAACGGCGATATATTTCCAAGTCAGGACGGTGAGTAGCTTGGATGGGAACTTGCAGGGGGTGGTGTTGCCATGTGTCTGCTGCTTGTCCTTCAAGATGGTAGTGGTTGTGGGTTTGGAAGGTGTTATTGAAGGATCATTGGTAAATTTCTGCAGTGTATCTCGTAGGTGGTACGCACTGCTGTTACTGAGCATCAGTGATGAAGGGAGTGGATGCCTGTGGATGTGTGCCAATCAAGCTGGTTGCTTTGTGTCAAGTTTCTTGAGTGTTATGAGCACTGCTTCAGATTATCTCCATATCCTGGAGTGGGTCCATAATCTGATAGCCTGTATTTTAATGCCAAATCCCAGCCATCTATCGTCATGATTCCTGATCAAATGCTGCCTGAATTTTAGAATTCTCAGGCTTGATCTCATCGTCTCCTATTTCCAACTTCCTCCAGTACTATAAGCCTCAAGAACCTCTGCCCTCCTCCCATCCTGAACCCTTCTGCTTTTCTTGTTTTAATTACTCTACTATTAATGGCTGTGCCTTCTGCAATCTGGGTCCTAAAGTTCTTCAGTTCCCTCCCTAACCCTTTCCCCTGCACTACTTTAAGACACTCCATAAAATCTATATCTTTGACCAAGCACTTTTCATTGTCCCCAATATCTCCTTATATGGCTCAATGTCAACTTGGTAACACTTAGGATGTTTAATGATGTTGAGTGAGCAACAAACATAATTTATTGGCAACTAGGGAAGATGTGACCCTGAAATCCCCGAGAGACTTCACTGAACTTTGCAACGTCATTGGTCCTTTACATGTGGGAATTCTGAAGGAAGAGTCAAAAACTGAATAAAAACATCAGAAGTGTTCTTATGTTTTGTTAGATGTTTTATTCTGGAGTTAGAAGTAATTTGGACAATGACGTCAATTTTGGCTGACTTATAACACAGTGGTCAGACCACACTCGCAAGGCTATGCACACCACATCACAAAAAAGGACTTAAATACAGAAAGCAGAGGAAACAAGACAGATCCCAAGTGTAATAAGGATCAGCCATGAGGGAAGATTAGAGGATTTAGCCTCCTCCACCACTTGTGTCAATTTCCCACACTCTCTGTAATCTCCGTAGAAGTGGTTTCCTGGCCTTTGATTGGATTAAAAAGTGGCTTAGCAACAGAAAACAGATGGCTTCGATAATCAGGGAAGTGTTCTCACATGGGGCGATGCTGAGGAATCTCTCTGTGAATCCTCGACATGGGCCTGTGCTGTCCTCTGTCGAATTTCAGGCAGGAACACAACTCTGAGTGAATATCTAATTTTGAGCATGTCTGCTTTACTCCATTGGTAACTTAAGTTGCCAGAAACATCTGAATAGAAAGTTCATTTAGAGGCATGTTTTTTTTTATATATCCCCTGAATTCAATCACTGTCTTTTTTTGTCCCAAAACAGTGAGTGGCTCACTTTGAGGCAACTCCTGAGCTCACTGTGCAGTCAATAGGGGGGAGACTGGAAAGCTTAGAATTCAAATGGTCCTCCGTCTTCATACAGAAATGGCCACTATCAGCATGATCAGAGATTAGAAACTCATTAATGATTATGCTCTTCTGAAACATCTCAGTATGTGTTAAAGGCACTACACAATGCAAGTGGGGGTTGGCAATGTTGAACACACACTCACAACCATCAGCAGTGGCAGGTCTGAACCCTAGCCCCCTCTGAACCTGGGTTACCACTCGTTCTAACCAGCACCTGATGTTCCTCAAAGCTGTCGGAGTCAACACATACTTCGTGTTTTATTCAATTCTAATTCTCTTTGAAAATGATAAGATTTCTTCAGCTCTTCCATTTGTCCAGTATTCTGTAATCTCAGAGCTGCAGACTTGGTTACATTCAGGAATCCAGGTATTTTCAAATTTTCGGAATCTTTGTAACATAATAAATGGTAAGTGCAGACAAGGGTTCCTGAGTTTATTCAAGATGTATATCTAACACTTAAAGCTAATTTGACCAAAATCTAAGCCAGATTTTCACTGACTCTCAATCCCCAATGTTTGATCATGTTGAACATACAGTATTTCTTACACTAAGAAACACAAAAGCTGCATGAAAACTTATAGTCTCTAAATTCGGAAGCACTTAATATTCCTCAGAATAATTAAACAATCTGTATTCATAAGTGAAATTCAAATAAAACTTCTAGTGCTGTGGCTTCAGATATAAAATATTATTGACTGCCTTCCTTCTAAACACTTTTACAAGACAACATCTGCAGTAAAAGACGTAGAAAAAAACTTACTCTCTTCCAGATCCCAACACTGGCTGATGGGGTCCCCATGTTTTACATCTTGACGTCTAGTCCGCCTGTACAAACATCATAAATGCCAATGAAATATTCATCACAGTAAAGCTTGCTTTGATCAGTTAACAAAGGGCAAAAAAATCTCTGAAGCAAAATGTTTTTGCAGTTTGCAGTTGTGAAATTGCTCGCCATTACAATAAGGGCTGCTATTTTATTACACTTCCTTTACCAAGCGTGACTCCATCAGCACAGTGTGTCAAATTGCAGAGACTCATTAAGTCATTCCTCAGTGATTAATCATTATTTATCTATTGCTTTGTGTTCTAGCATGCAGAGGGGAATGATGAATGGAGCAGCTCTCTTACACATTGGCTTAAAACATTTTTTAACCACAAAGTCTGCTGTATAAGTAATTGGTTACATTAATCATACATCACTTAATAGCTACCACTCAATTTGCCTTGTCTGCTTTCCTACTCATTGTCACCTTGGTAATATTTTCCACTGTAGACTATGCACTTCACCTAAGTCTTTGGATAAATAAATAGATGTTTAAATCTGCTGCATTGACAGTGCCATTAATACTGCTCAGGTGAAATGGTTGTGAAAAATTGAAATGTGAAAGGGATTTTCCAGTACACTCTGAGACTGCCATCTGGTCATATCACACAGGTGGTTGTTAGCCCTCAGTTCACAATAACATTCACTCTCTCTTAAAGGTACAGCTCACACTTTCAACTTCATAACACCCCTGACCACCACAATAGACGCCAACACCAACAGCCCCCGACCACCCCAATAGCCCCTGGCCTGACTACCATCCTGATCACCTAGTAATCACCCTCCCCCACTCTGTCCATCTCACCCACCCTGTCCACCTTCACCCACCCTATCCACCTTCACCCATCCTGTCCATCTCACCCACTCTGTCCACCTTCACCCATCCTGTCCATCTCACCCACCCTGTCCATCTCACCAACCCTGTCCACCTTCACCCATCCTGTCCATCTCACCCATCCTATCCATCTCACCCACCCTGTCCACCTTCACCCATCCTGTCCATCTCACCCACCCTATCCATCTCACCCACTCTGTCCACCTTCACTCATCCTGTCCACCTCACCCACCCTATCCATCTCACCTACCCTGTCCATCTCACCCACCCTGTCCACCTTCACCCACCCTGTCCATCTCACCCACCCTGTGCCCCTATCCATTTACCCATCCACATAGTGTTCCATTCACTAATAAACAAAGAGTGGACCATTACTGCACTTGCCATTGTCCAATAAGTGTAAGAGTTTGGGCATGCCTAGTCTTCCCCCAGCTCTGCTGGAGTTCCCTAAGGGACAGTGTACTTTGCATTGCTGTGACCCCTGGGTGGGATGGGGAGGATCTTGAAGGAAAGCTGTCACGGTGTTAGCTCAGGAGAATCTCGGCGTTTCAGCAATCCCATCATCATCACCACTGCTTGGGAGATTCAGGCTGCTTTCTGAAGCACCCATCCACATTCTCCAGTTCCTTTGACTTCTTGACACTAATTTTCCAACATCTATTCATTTCTTTTGCAAGGAGTTAGATTTTCTGATCCTATCAATTTCTAATTGGTATTACTGTCCCAACAATCCACTAGTAAACAGTGCTCAGTAAATCTCAGGAGCCCTCAAAGGACTTTGTTCAAATTTCATGTTAAGGTTCGGATGATGATCACACCAAAGCATCAAGGTTCAGCTGGCCAAAGGTAGAGATTTTTGTCACTGAGCCCAATGTGACTTTCCTCCTTTACACTGCAATATTCCAGACTAAAACTAGTATCAATAACCACAGCTTCAATGGAGAGCAGGTATACACTTAAACAAGACCATTACTCAATGCCAATATTCTGAACCAAGGCCTGTAACTGCTATAAGGCCATGAGCTCAGGCCTGTTTCTGAACAGTGCCTTTCACTGCAATCACTGAGTGCATGATGCTAAGACTAGTAGCTGTGACTGATATCTCTAAGAGGATGAATTGCTGTGGTATTTTCCCAGATGACCACTACTGGTATTTTATGGTATTTGCCATCTCTACACTGTGTGGTACTGGGTAAGGATTGTTTGATTAGTTTGCTGCTACCAATCCTTATTTGTCTTGGCCCTATTTTATGATTAAGACCATAATACCATAAGAAATAGGAGGCGAAGTAAAGCCATTCAGCCCATCGAGTCCACTCTACCATTCAATCATGGCTGATGGGCATTTCAATGCCACTTACCCGCACTCTCGGATATCCCTTAATTCCTTGTGAGATTAAGAATTTATCAATCTCTGCCTTGATTAGTGTTAAAGGATTTACAGAAGGTTTATTGTCTGACATGTGGTCAGGTATAATTATCAGGACTTTAGCGACCTGGATACATCTGCTCCCTCTTACAATTACAGAAGATCTCCTTCCTTGATCCACAGGCTTTGTGTGACATTACTAGAATGAGTTGAGCCTATATAACTTAACCCTTTCAGAACCCATTAACTTATACAACACTTCCTATCCTTATTTCTAAATCAGTCCATGGTCTCATCCCTTCTGTCTTTCTCCATAACTTCAAACATCTCTGCAATCTCCTGCGGTGACTGTAAACTCATAGTTCTGGTTTCCTGCACATCCCCTTATTTCTTTGTTTCATTATTTGCAGCCTTATCTTCAGCTGGATGGGTCTGAAGCTCTGCAGTTCCCTCACCTAAATCTTTCTGCTGCTATATGGCTCTCTCTTGCCTGTTCTAATACTTCCATCATCCTTCACTACACGAATGCTCCTACACACCTGAACCTCTCCTGCCTCCATTAGCTCAGTATAAAATGTTGTTTGATAATGCATTTTGGGCCAATTTGCTTCTTTAAAGGCTCTCTATTAATGCAAGTTGTTGTTGCAGTACTTGGATTATTTTTGGGCAATTGCTCCAAGTGGCTATAGTTGCAAATGGGCGTCCACCATCTAGCGAATGTTAATGGGAGGCCCTGGGTTTCCCTGAGCCATGGTGCAAAGCACTGGTGTGGTTGTCAGTCAGCTCCAGGCACGACCATACTTATCCCTACAGTCCCTGACAGCTCAGGCAATTAAACTGAATTAAACTCAATGGCATGTTCCACCCTGAGCTGGAAACACATTTGTGGAGAAAACAATTGGAGGCACTTTTTAGTTTGGCCGCATTATTGGCGACCTGACTGTCCTTTGCACTGATTTTAACAGAACAGAAGATCAATCCTGCTGCATAACAGGCATCTATTCTCAGCACGAGATCCCACTCATAGCCAAAGGAAAATTCATTATCGCTATTTTAAAATCACTGCAGTTAATATTAATATGCAAAATTAGGAATCACATGTCCTCAAATCAACAATTTGAAGCATGCATGCTGAGCTGAGGCCTCAAGTTGAACAGATTTGAAGGTGATCATTAAGTTGGTAAAGGATGTGTATCTGAAGGACTCACACATGTGGTTGCAGAATGATCACTCATTTCCAACATTGTACAGTATGTGTATTGCTAATTATTATTATTTCAATGAAGTTCAGGGAATGTGGGATGCATCATTTTTGATCTTCGCTCTCTGTTGAGGTATCCAATTTAATCACTGAGTGCTCTATTCACTCTCTGGATTCCTAGATTTCTCTCTCCTCATTGCACTCTAGAAACAAAAGTGAAATGCTGTAGGGCTGGATATCAGAAACAAGCACAGAGACTGCTGGAGTAACTGGAGTAACAACTGGTGACATGTTAACTGTAATTTTCCAGTGTTCTGTGTTTGCTGTCTAGAAATCTCTGTTCAGGGAGAGTATGCTTGCTTGAAAGAGTTAAATCTCAGGTGTGGTGCCTCACACAGTCTTTTTACAATCTGTGCATCGGTGAATCCCTTTCATTTCAGGCTATGCACCCCAGTCTTGGTACTAAACAATTGCTAGCAGCCAGAAAATAAGAGAGCCCAACTTTTGCGAAGGGCTGAACAATGTGGAGACAGTATGACTTTGCAGCCCAGAGTATATTAGACCGTTAACCAGCCCCATGAGCTTGCTCCACTGTTCAATACCATCATCTAACGTTTCTCATCTCCATTTCCCCGTCTTTTCCACATAACCCTTAATTCCATGACTGATTGAAAATCTATCTGTCTCAGCGTTAAATTACACAAGGTCTCTGCCCACCCCCTACATCCCCACAGCTCTCTGCAGCAAGGAGTTCCAAAGACTCAACTCCTCATCTCAATGTCAAATTGGCACCTCTTTACACATTGCAAAAAATGAGGTTGCAAAGTCAGAAACCAGAAGGACAGAGATTGGATGATTACCACAACAGAAAATGATCCCCTGATAAATCACTTCAAGAAAACTTGGAGCGAGATAAGAGCCGGGTTGCATGCTACACAAGTATAATATGATGGAATTTTTTGGTAAAGTAATTGAGTTATCTTTGGCCTTCTCTCAAGCAATGCAACTTTAAGAGAAAATGTAAACAGCCTCCAGCAATCAATAAATTCAAGAAATATGAAAGCAAAGGCTTCTGTTTCTTTGTAACTGTTACCAGCTGAATACAGCTGGCTACAACCCACCTTTTTGATGCTGGGGCATAACGGGAACATGAGCTGCCATCCCAGGCACAGTAGGGGTCTCTGGCTAAACAGCATTCAGTACAAGCCTTGCCGTAGATGTCACATCGATGCAGCCAGAGCTGGACCAGACCATCACGTGAACCGACGTATAATTGCTGCTGTCATTAAAAAGTGAAACAAAAAAAAAAAATCAACTGCTGTTTCCCTAGATTCCTGGTGTTACATTTTCCTCTGGATAGGAACAATCAACATAAATTAACATAAACACTTTGAAAGTTTACCTGTTTTGAAGATATCGCCATGTTTAAAATTGGAGAAGGAGCCTGAGAAAATAAGGAAGAAATTTCAGATGTTACATATTTAAGTTCAGCCTGTTGCCAATTATAACAATAAAGGATCAAAGGTTTTCATTTGTATTTTGTCTGAATGACCCAGCAGCCAAAATCAGATGCTCAACACTGATGGCATTCCCACTGTATTCTGGACCTAAATACAGATGAAGATTGTTGGGTAGATTTCATGAATCAAGCTCCCCAGAACAGAATCTCACTGGATGGAAGGAGCGATCTAAAAACACTCACAGGTCTCAGTAGCTGACCAGGGGCAAAGCGTATTACAGAGATTTTATGGATAATAGTTTTTGTAGACTTATATTGGAAGGATTGGGGATAGCTAGATTTTCTTTTCAAGAGGTCAGCTAAAGGGCTTTGGAACTTTGTTTTTAAACAAGCCATTTCTTGGTAGTCATATGCGTTGTAATAACTGCAAGGTTTGTGAAGGTTTGTAGCTCAGGTTGAGGTTTAGGGTGTAGGTCTGCTCGCTGAGCTGTAGGTTTGATATCCAGACGTTTCATTACCTGGCTAGGTAACATCATCAGTGGCGACCTCCAAGTGAAGCAAAGCTGTTATCTCCTGCTTTCTATTTATATGTTTGTCCGGGATGGGGTTCCTGGGGTTTGTGGTGATGTCATTTCCTGTTCGTTTTCTGAGGGGTTGATAGATGGTATCTAGATCTATGTGTTTGTTTATGGCGTTGTGGTTGGAGTGCCAGGCCTCTAGGAATTCTCTGGCATGTCTTTGCTTAGCCTGTCCCAGGATAGATGTGTTGTCCCAGTCGAATTGGTGGTTTTTTTCATCCGTGTGTAGGGCTCCAAGGGAGAGAGGGTCGTGTCCTTTTGTGGCTAGCTGGTGTTCGTGTATCCTGGTGGCTAACTTTCTTCCTGTTTGTCCTACATAGTGTTTGTGGCAGTCCTTGCATGGAATTTTGTAGATGAGGTTGGTTTTGTCCATGGGTTGTACTGGGTCTTTTAAGTTTGTTAGTTTTTGTTTGAGAGTGTTGGTGGGTTTGTGTGCTACTAGGATTCCGAAGGGTCTTAGTAGTCTGGCTGTCATTTCTGAAACTTCTTTGATGTATGGTAAGGTGGTTAGGGTTTCTGGCTGTGTTTGGTCTGCTTGTCATGGTTTGTTCTTGAGGAATCTGCGGACTGTATTTTTTGAGTATCCGTTCTTCTTGAATACATAGTATAGGTGGTTCTCCTCTGTTTTCCGAAGTTCGTCTGTGCTGCACTCACTGCAGAATCCCTGTTAGAAGAATGAAGCTGCCCATCTCAGTTCTCCTGTATCTAGAAAAGGACACTTAGTGTGGATCAAGGGTGATAAGCTGGAGGCGTGGTCCACAAAGTGTTTCTCAATATTTTCTTAATGACTGCATTTACAATAGTCACCAGTGATAACTGCATGTGTTCAATGATATCTGCCTTTAGTTGTCAAAAAGCCATCTATACTCCTCACTCCTTATTGTATTTACCTTCAAGAACAAAAACTTATTGGCTATTTGTGGTGCTTTTAAACTCTGCAGAAAAAAAATCATGATCTTATTTTCCCTTTGTATATCTCTTATGTGGTTTTTAGGTTATTCAGAGGGATAAATATTTCTACTTTCATATTACAAACTCTGTACGTTAACCAGTTTTGAATGAGATGGAAAAGTTTCTTTTTCAAATAAATCAGCAAAGTTATATTTTTTAATAAAACTGGATGATGAATCTTTTTGTTTTAAGTTTAATGCAGAGAAAGCACATTATTGGCCAACATTGGGTAAGACAATTCCATTTGTGTAGTGACTCCTGGAATTGTGAGAGTGCAGAGCAACAGTGCCCCTCCCCCCACCACACCCACCCCCACCCCCCACCCCACACAGCCTCTACTGGTCAAGGAGAATGGAGTAGGATCTTTTCATTGCCAAACATACCCATGTATTTGTCACAATCCTTAAACCGTAACATTTTTATCAATACTGAATTAAATACAGATAGTCTTCATTTAGGATTGCCTCAATGCTTGAACATTTTTATTTGTAGGGCCAATTTCTTTGAGTTACATTTGCATTTCTGGTTTTATGTCATGCCATGCAAATCACAGCAACATTGCAGATTGACGTTTAGACCCAGTCAGGGCTGAGAAAACTCGGGGAGTTCTTCAGGAGGAGATAGAGACACATTAAAGTCTGTGAATTTAGGAATGTGAATTTATAAGGTATTTCTGTTATATTCAGTGGTTTAATTTGCCTTGAAAGGTATTCCATCCAGTAACGTATAGTGCCGCACATGCAGGTTATAACATTTGAACTTGGGCATAGGTTTCTCGAAATGCAAAAATGTTCGAAGGAATCTAACACTGGCTTTAAGCTTTGATCCTGTTAGGGACCCATGCTTCAGTTCACTTATATTAACAATTGTTGGTAACAGAAACATGACTTTAAATTAAGATTACTTATAATTTAAATTACTGCATCATATGCAGACATTATCAAGTCTTTGAAATTGATACCAAGGAATTCCTAATTGGAAAAGTTCAATTTCTTTTCACTTGTGCCAGCTAATGTAAAGTCAGCCATACTTTCTGCTGTTACGTAAATTTCTTTTGTGAAGGCTTTTAGATTTTTCATCTATTGAGACTGCCTCCAACAAAAGCAACATACCAGCTCAAGAAAGATAATGGCAATGAGTGAGGGGCTTCTCCAATGTAAATCTGTCTTCCTGTATTACTGGATTACTGTTGTAGGCATCCTAATGTGGAGAGATACTGGAGCAACTGATTTTGGCAGCTGACTGCGTGACTCACAGTCAGAAACGAATTCTGCTTACCAGCCTGTATTGTGCTCTGGACTGAACCATTACATTTTTTAAACGCTGACAATTTAGAATGAAATGCTTCAATACTTGGAAAAGTTTATAAACACCCAACTGTCCCAAATAGTGATCTGTTAATCTGTTTTTAAAGGAGATTTCACAATGTAGATAGCCTATGCACAAAAAGACCATGGGTTTTACCATGGGTTTTAATGGCATTCCCCTTCAAAGTCTGGTGGAGAGCTATTTCCAAAGTTATACTGTCACCCTTCAATTGATTTTTTAAAATCTGCATAAAATCACTAGAATTCTCTATTGCATTTAATCTAAATAATTCCACTATGCATAAAAATTTATAACAAAGGCTGGTACTGATAATACAGAAAGTCTTCTCTACAGCGTGACCGTTGTGTTTTCATCCACAAAGATAGCAAGTATTATTAGAGCTTGAAAATACATGTTTTAAAGTTTGATTTTCAGAACTGTTTCGGTACCTTAAACACCTGAAGTTCCTCCAGAACAAGCTCTTCTGTAACCCAGTTTTCTTTTGTCACACTCACCACCTTTAAAATTGTTCCAATATCTGAGGGGAATATAGACATTAACATATATATTTTAAGAAAACAAAAAATATAATAGTAACCTTTCCCCTAGAAAATGAGGCAACGTGTAATCTGAAATTGCAGGAAAAGCTCAGCAGATCTGGCAGCATCTGTGCAGAGAAAGCAGGGTTAACGTTTTGGGTCCAGTAACCCTCTGCACAGCTTCAGAATGGCAATCTGAAGAAAGGTCACTGGATCTGAAATGTTACGCTGCCAGATCTACTGAGTTTTTCCAGCAATTTCTGTTTTTGTTTCTGATTTACAGCATCTGCGGTTCTTTTTTTTTCCCTCAATATACAATCTGCTTTGGTTAATAACTCTGACCTAATTCAGATAGCTGTGCTCCCTTCTAGCACTCTCACTGTCCAAGGGCATGACCCACCTAATCCTGGTCACTGTCACCTCTTCAGTGTAACTAGGGGTAGGAAATCAAGGCAGTTTAGCTCGTGACATTGACATTCTGAAAATAGAATGGGAATTATTTTAAAACCTCACACCAAGGCTGCAAGGCTGAGAGGCTTTTAGCTGGCATATCTGACAGTTATTTATTTCGACTGTAAACTAACGTTATTTCAAAGGCTAGTTAAAAACAAGACTGCACCTAGATTTATTATCCCAACTATAAATAACATAAGTCCTGCAATTAAAACCCATCCCTGTGCCACAGACACCCAGAGCAGGATCACAACGGACCAATAAGAGGCTCTGATCCAGCTCCCGACTCAAGGTTGTGACAGTACTGGCACTGGATATCTGCTTCTCTGTTTATTCCCTCCCTTGATGTACACAGTCCCCATCCTCGGTTAAACGTCCTTTCTCCCTGCTAATTACCTGGAGGAAGAACACCCTGCTGATTCAGGTGAATTATGGGAACTGATCCAGACTTCTATAAACAGTTGCTACAGTCCATAAAGAAACTCATTGTGTGAACACTTTTAATGTTTCGATTATGTACTGGAGTGTATTTAGTTTCTGATCTTATCACTGGACAGCACTAGGCTTTGGGCAGGTTCTCTCCCTGAAACAAAGCAAACTCAGGATGCCAATAAGGAAGCAATTAAGACAGAGTTAAACAGTCTAATCCAAAGCTGGGGCCCTCAGATAAACTACGATCCAATAATTTTTCATAATAATTGAAACTGGGTAGAACGAGCCAATCTCTCAAGTGGAAAACCTATCCATCGCAGCAAAAATAGGAACACAAATCATAAAGAAACAGGTTGTGTTTCCAAGAATAAAACATCTAATCTCTATTTCAACCAATGCTTTTATGTTTCCCTTTATAAAAATTCTCACTCTAATTCAGCCGATTAATTTTGGATATCCCACTTTATGTTGAAACTGGAGAAATTCCAGCAATGATTCATCAGAATAAGACTACAGAACTGAGTTCTACAGAGAGGTTAAACTTAAGTCCTGCATCCCAGAGGTAAGGAGGTTAAACCTCAAGCTGCCTGATCTGCTTTTGGAAAGGCAAGAAGTCATAGTCAGCATGGCTTTGTGCATGAGAAATCATGTCTCACTAACTTAATTGAGTTATTTGAAGACGTTACAAAGTGGATTGATGAGGGCAGAGTGGTGGATGTGATCTATATGGACTTCACTAAGGCATTCAATAAGGTTTCCCATGGGAGGCTGGTTAGCAAGGTTAGATCACACAGAATACAGGGAGACCTAGTTATTTGGATACATAACTGGCTCAAAGGCAGAAGACAGAGGGTGGTGTTGGAGGGTTGTTTTTCAGACTGGAGGTCTGTGACCAATGATGTACCACGAGGATCGGTGCTGGGTCATTTATATAAATGATTTGGATGAATTTAGAAGGCATAGTTACTAAGTTTGCAGATGACAATAAAATTGGAGGTATAGTGGACTGCCAAGAAGGGTACCTCAGATTACAACAGAATCTGTACCAGGTGGGCCAATGGGCCAAGGAATGGCAGATGGAGTTTAATTCAGATAAATGCGAGGTGCTGACATTTTGAAAAGACAAATCTTAGCAGGACTTATACACTTAATGGTAAGGTCCTGGGGAGTGTTGCTGAACAAAGAGACCTTGGAGTGCAGGTTCATAGCTCCTTGAAAGTGGAGTTGCAGGTAGATAGGATAGTGAAGAAGGCGTTTGATATGCTTTCCTTTATTGGTCAGAGTCTTGAGTACAGGAGTTGGGAGATCATGTTGCTGCTGTACATGACATTAGTTAGACCACTTTTGGAATACTGCATTCAATTCTCCAGTCTGAAAAACAACCCTCCAACACCACCCTCTGTCTTCTGCCTTTGAGCCAGTTATGTATCCAAATAACTAGGTCTCCCTGTATTCTGTGTGATCTAACCTTGCTATAGGAAGGATGTTGTGAAACTTGAAAGGGTTCAGAAAATGTTTACAAGAATGTTGCCAGGGTTGGAGGGTTTGAGCCATAGGGAGAGGCTGAACAGGCTGGGGCTGTTTTCCCTGGAGCATTGGAGGCTGAGGGGTAACCTTCAGGATTAACAGGTTAAATAGGATCTATAGGATAAATAGACAAAGTCTTTTCCTTGAGGTGGGGAGTCTAGAACGAGGGCATAGGTTTAGGGTGAGAGGGGAAAGTTATAAATGGGATCTAAGGGGCAATGTTTTCACACAGAGGGTGGTATTTGTCTGGAATGAGCTGCCAGAGGAAATGGTGGAGGCTGATACAATTACAACATTTCAAAGGTATCTGGATGGATACATGGACAGGAAGAATTTAGAGGGACATGGGCCATGTGTTGGCAAATGGGACTAGATATATATCGGATATCTGGCCAGCAGGGACGAGTTGGACCGAAGGGTCTGTTTCTGTGTTGTATATCGCTATGACTCTACATCCCCTGATAATCTTTCATCCCTTTATAATCAAGATTCTATCTACCTCTTTCTTAAAAATATTTAAGATTCTGCATCCACTGCCTTTTGAGGAATGGAATTTCAAAGACTCTCAGCCCTCAGACAGAAGAAAACATTTCCTCATCTCAGTATTAAATATTTAAATATGTTTAAGCAGTTCGGGAATCCCCTAGGAGAGAAAACATCCTTTTCACATCCACATGGTCAAATCTCTTCAGGATCTTATATGTTTTAATTAAATCAGCCCAGGAAGTACAGACCTAGCCTATCTAGCCTTTCCTCACATGGTATCCCAGGTATTCATCTCGTTGACATGAAGCCTTGATCTTAGACGTATGCCTAAAACAAGTTTCAAACAGCAATGCACTGAGGCTCTCCCAGCTTCTCACACTCCTCCAGCTCTCTAACTCCTTAATCACTCTCACACCTTTCTCATTGTTCATCATTTTAGTGACTGGATTGGTGGGGAGCATTTGGACCCCAATGTTGGGGTAAAAGGCAGTCCTGCACCTGTCACCAGTCTGCCCTTGCCTTCCATGAGGTAACTTCCAGTGGGTCACCCTTCCCCTCATGATTCCAGCCTGGGGAACGCCTGCCCCAGTGGAAGCCAAGCAGAAAGTCCAATGTCTAACCTCAACTCTGAGGAGCCCTCAGCAGCCTGCAGAGAATTCATTAATGGGGCCAACGTTAGTAAGGCCATTCAATTGGAGAGGATCCCCTTCAGCAGGAGAATTGACAGAAGGGCTCAAGGACGTTTGTCCAGCAGCTCCCTCTATTGTGCTGCAGTCTGCATCCAAGAGACCATTTTGAGTGAGGCAATGGTCTTCACAAGAGGCAAAGAGATACCAATGGCAGGTGTATACCAACACTAACACAAAATGGCCCCAGGCAGTGGGATTCAATCCCCTATATCTGCTTGTTTATGATGGTCTATCAAATCATGTCATTACTAAATATCATTTCTTTTTTTTAATACATGGGATGTGGCATTGCTGGCCAGCATTTATTGCCCATCCCTAATTGCCCAGAGGGCAGTTAAGAGTCAGCGACATTTGATTTTCCCCAACAATTAGCAATAATTTCATGGTATCA
This sequence comes from Chiloscyllium plagiosum, assembly GCF_037043375.1. Lineage (NCBI taxonomy): Eukaryota > Metazoa > Chordata > Chondrichthyes > Orectolobiformes > Hemiscylliidae > Chiloscyllium > Chiloscyllium plagiosum. Next base: position 2,214,407 of record NW_028270161.1, read on the forward strand.
TAAGACTCTTACTTCCAGAGTTTTACTGAATTCAAACTCCACCATCCTGACTTTCTGGATTTATAGTCTCGGGATATTAGCATTGGACCATCACCTCCTAGTCTATTTACCTGGTTGTTCTGTATGAAGTTCTGCCTGTGCTCTTATCCTGATTACATCACTATTCCCATTACCCTCTCTGTTTGAACAGTGTCCTGTGCATTGCTGAGGGAATGCAGCATTGTCAGCTGAGGTCCTGTCTACCTTTCCATTTCAGTTAAGAAGACACTCAACGCTAATTCAAGCATAATACACATCTTCCAACCTGCTTCTTAATGAACACCAATAAAATCGCGTTGTGTTTGCCTATCAAAAAACAGTGGCTCCTTTTACTGGAGACGGAGCAGTTTGGAATGTTACACAAATGCACAATTCTTCCTTTACTAAATCAATTGATATTTCAGACTGAAACTTCTTAACATAGTTTAAATCAATTCTACTTTGTCTTTCACAGGGATAAGATATTTGCATAAGCCCATTCTCATCCATTCTATAATTAAACAATGATCCTTCTGGAAGGATTCCCTCCTGAAATTAGATTTGATTCTTGGAATGACCTAAATCATATTCTTCGTTCAGTTGGCGAGCTTCAGTTCAATATGAACCAGTTCTGAAGAGCTAGCTCAACATGCTTTACATTAAAGCTTATGCAATTCTCTTTGGCACTGAGCACTAGCTCACTCTTAGGTTCAGAGAGGGGCTTTTATGAATTGACAACAGAAAGAAAGAGAAAGGAAACCTTCGATTTACGTAGCACTTTTCATGGTCCCTGGCCTTGCCAAACTGTCATCCAGGCAGTGTAAGAACTCTGAGGCACAGTCATTAATGTGGGCAGCACAGCAGCCAGAGAGCGTCCAGCCTGCTCTCACCGACAGACAGATAGACTGCAGTGTGACAATGATTCTGGGAAATACATAGCCAGGCCACTAGGGCCAAGTCCCCTCCATTTCCTTCAATTGTTCCCGAGGATTTTCTATAACCAGCAGGTGGCTTAGTTTATCATACGTCAATATCAAAGGAAAGGGCAACATTCTGAAAGTTTGAATTTCACACACGGAGATGAAGGGAGAAAAAGAGAAAGAGATAAACAGAGAGAAGAAAAGGAAAAGATGAAATGAAAAGGAAGGAAGAATAGATTGAGAAAGAGCTCCATCTACAGGACAAAAAGAGCAAGTGAATGTGCACAGTTCACACGTATAAGGGTCTGGATTTGGAACACTGTGAGCAGTTTTAGGCCCCGTGTCTGAGGAAGGATATGCTCGTGTTGTAGGGAGGTCCTGAGGAGGTTTATGAGAATGATCCTGGGGATGAAGGGCTCGTCATATGAGGAGTGGTTGAAGACTCTGGGTCTGTACTCGATGGAAATTTGAAGGATGAGGGGCGATCAGACAAAAACGTGTAGAATACTGAGAGGCCTGAATAGAGTGGACATGGAGAAGATGCTTCCACTGGTAAGAGAGACTCAGACATGAGGTCACAGACTCACAGTGAAGGGACAATCCTTTATAACTGAGGAATTTCTTCAGCCAGAAGGTGATGACTCTGTGGAACTCATTGCCAGAGAAGGCTGTGGAGGCCAACTCATTTAAAACAGAGATAGATAGGTTCTTGATTAGGAAGGGGATTAGGGGTTACAGGGAAAAGGCAGGAGAATGGTTGTAAAACATGTTAGCCATGATCAAATGGAGGAGCAGGCTTGATGGGCCGAATGAACTGCTCCTATCTCTTACGATCTTCTGGTTATATATTTCAATTTCTTTAACTTAAAATACTGTGATCAATGTACACAATCCAAATATGTTATCAGCCCACATGGCATCATTGGAGGATGGCTGGTGTAGGGGAAGAATACAAAATATATGATTAAATCACGAGAACCTCAGGTCCCTTTTTCAAATAGTTTAACAAAGAACAATGGGTGGATTTTGAATGCACCAGCAGTTTTTATTCATTCACAGGATGTGGACAATGTTGGCTACTACCAGTATGTATTGGTATGGGTCTGGAGTCACATGTAGGCCAGACCAGGTGAGGATGGCAGATTCCTTTCCCGAAAGGGCATTAGCTTTTGGACATTTGGGGGAAGACAGATCCAGTAAAGACATTTTCAGTCAGTCAGTAGAACTTTCAGTTACCTGTCCCAAGAAACATGACATCGTACTGTCCATCCTCAGCGACCACATGATCCACCACAATCTGTGTCAGTCGGTAATCAACATTGATCCTGGTAAACACTGGCCGTGCAGTCATCGGATACACAGACTTGTACATCACTGGATGGTACCTAATGAAGCTGATCACTTCATCTGGGAAATCTTTTGTAGACTTTATCAAGGGATCATATGTTTCACTGGGACACTGTGGGGAGAAAAGATTTTTAAAAATAAAACATGAGATTTTTCAAAAAACATTTCATACAAAGTAAATGACAAAAATAAATATAGATTCAACATCAGATCTGTCAGCCCCACCAGGCAGTTTGTCTTTTGGTGAAAGTACAATTTTCTCGTGTTCCCTGTACTCAGTCACATGGGCTCTGCAACTCCCACAACCCCTTCCCCCTTCGTTAAATTACATAAATATTTCAGCACATCGAGTCATTCAGCTGATCTGCTGGATGTCAGTATTTAGATCATGTTTACAGCCTCCGCTCAGCCTATTTGCTTATTGTTTATTCCTAGCTGGTTTCTGAAACTAGTTAGCTCCCCCCTGAATAGTTCAAGAGATAGCTAGGTCCACATTCTGACCATTCCATGGGCAAAGGTTTGTCGAGAATTGGACAGAACAATAATTACCACATTTTTACAACCAATTCCTCTTGCTGCAACCACTTCAGAATCTCTCCCTTTCATTGTTTTGGAATGTTGCTCCTCAGCTACTGTTTCATGTGTAACACTTTCTCTGTAAGGCATGGTTTGTGGAGAGAAAGCCATGTAAAGAAATTCAAAACTTTTCATGTGAAAAATAAGGTATAAAACACAAACAAGTCCAATTTTAGATTCAAATTCAGGATTATTGAACATTCATCCGAGTGCTGTAGACTGCAAGTCCAGTGACATTACCACAACATTGCCATCCTCCAAAATTTACCTCTTCCTCTTCAATCTACTGCTGTATTTGCATAGGCCAATGGCCTAATGATAGGCATTATCACTGTGTTGTCACAAGAACAAAAGAGATGTCCAGCACAGGAACAGGCCCTTCGGCCCTCCAAGCCTGTGCTTATCATCATGCCCTAACTAAACGAAAACGCAAACCTTCTGCCCTTATTCAGTCCGTATCCCGCTATTCCCTCCCTATTCATGTAACCATCCAGATGCCTCTTAAATGTCCCCAACGTACCTGCTTCCACCACCCCTTCTGGCAGTGCGTTCTAGGCTCCTCCCACTCTCTGTGTGAAAACCATCCCTCGCACATCTCTTTAATTTTCCTCCTCTCACTTGGAACCTATGCCTCCTGTAACTGAAACCTCAACCCTGGGAAAAAGCCTCTGACTATCTATGCCTCTCATAATTTTGTAAACCTCTTTTGTAGTCCTAGGATGAAATCTTCACACTGAGAATGGCTTCCATTGTGTTATAGACCTGCTAAATGGGATTGATTCAAAACAGATTGAAAATCTCACAACTACCTCACCCTGCAAACCCCTAGTATCATCAGAATTGTTTCTGGCCACAATCTGTAATCTCATGGCCTCACTCCACCATTACAGTCAATCCAGGGAAACAATCCTCAGTGAAATAAGGGACTGACTTACACATCCCTTCACAATCTTGATCACTATTGACTGTGTTTCAGTAGATGATGCTGACCTAGAAATTGAAACTACAGCATTTCCCTGAAAAACAAGAGGCTTTCCACAATGGAGACACCCTCTGCAAAATAAATCACAACTGAATGACTGATGTTTCTAACCGCTCCTCAATAGAAACTCAGAATTGTAGAATTCCAAAGACACAACCTTCCAAACCCAAGTGCTGTCACTCCCTCTAGTGTCCAAACAGATCAGTCTTTCACAAAACTCTCATCCTCTGCTGTTCTCAAGTACAAAATTATTTGGCAAAGAAACAAAGAGGGGTTCTTCCTCCCCAAGGGCTCATTTTTATTTTTCATCATTTCAAAATTAATTACACCCCCACACCGTGTGCCAATTTATCATGCATTTCATTACTTGGGGATTTTTCTTGATTTTTACAAGAAGGTCTCTGTTTTGAAGATTACAGAATTAATATCCATAAGTCTGCTGCTTCCAGAAATATATTTTTCAAAAGCTATGTTTCTCGATTTCCCTCTAATTACAATTACTGCTCCACTGAATGCTGATTGGGTGGGCAAAATTCATCACATAATAGCTGCCTAATGGTGTACTATCCAATCAGGAGGATTTTAAAATAAAATTCACCCATTACTTGTAATCTTCATCTAATTATGTGCTATGATTTTTTTGCTGACTGACAGAGGTTTCTAATCCATTTGACCCTCGATTCTAACAAGTGACTGCTAACAAGTAACTTGATCAGACTGAACGAGTTCTAATGGGAAATCTGCTCAAATTTGTCTGTGGCAGGTGGTGAAAGAACCAACAATGGGGAAAAAAAACCTCGTTGACCTCATCCTCACCAATCCACCAGTTATAGATGTATCAGGCTGTGGGAGGATTGAAACAGTGACCACTGCAAGATACCTTTGGAGATGAAGGGCTTTCCTGATGCAACGTTGATTTTCCTACTCCTCGGATGCTGCCTGACCTGCTGTGCTTTTCCAGCACCACACTCTTGACTTCTGGAGATGACATCCAGGACCTACATGGAGCCTGCCCGCTGCTGTGTTGTGTGGCTCTTCCATCTGCTAAACCTGCATTGACTCAGAACAGATTCAGCAGCCCAAAGTCTGAGTGTCCCTGAGACACTGTGAGGACCATCAGCAGCAGAAGAATGGTATTCAACCAGAATCTGTACCTTAGGGCCCAGCCAGCCAGCTCCGTGTGATTCACATGGCATTACTTTCAGCTGCTGCCTCATGCTCCATTTATGGAGCAAGTGGTCACATTTTCCCCAACCCATCCTTAACGGATTCAGCATTACCCAGACTTTCTGCGGAAGATTGGACCTCCACTTTCTCCACTTGGGTCGTTGCCATGTTGTGGTGAGTGATGTTTAGAAGTGTATGACTGAAAGCTGGGGCTGCTGTCAGTTTGTACATTGTACCATATGGACTAGAGGATTGCAAACAAATGGATGTGATTTTGAAGGTTTTGAGGCAATGAAATGTTTTGTTAGCTATCAGTCAATTCTGCTGTTTGAGGAGAATGTTTTCCTGCAGACTCATACATTAGACCCTAAGATATAGGAACAGAATTAGGCCATTCAGCCCATCCAGTTTGCTCTGCCATTCAATCATGGCTGATATGTTTCTCAGCCCCATTCCCCTGCCTTCTCCCTGTAACCCTTGATCCCCTTATCAATCAATAATCCACCAATCTCTTACTTAAATACACTCAGTGATGTGGCTGCCACATCAATGATTTCCACAGATTCCCCACCCTCTGGCTGAGGCAATTCCTCCACATCTCAGTTCTAAAGGGTCATCTCTTCACTCTGAGGGTGAGCCCTCGGGTCCTAGTCTCTCCTACTAGTGGAAATGTCTTCTCCACGTCCACTCTATCCAGGCCTCTGGAGATCCCACTCTCATCCTTCTAAACTCTATCGAGTACAGATCCAGAATCATCATCCACTCTTCATATGACAAGCCTTTCATCGCTGGGGTCATTCTTGTAAACCTCCTCTGAACCTCCTCCAACATCAGCTCATCATTGTTTAGGTGCAGGATCCAAACCTGTTTACAATATTTCAAAGGAGAAAGTGAGGTCGGCAGATGCTGGAGATCAGAGCTGAAAATGTGTTGCTGGAAAAGCACAGCAGGTCAGGCAGCATCCAAGGAACAGGAGAATCGACGCTTCGGGCATAAGCCCTTCTTCAGGAATGAGGAAAGTGTGTCCAGCAGGCTAAGATAAAAGGTAGGGAGGAGGGATTTGGGGGAGGGGCGTTGGAAATGCGATAGGTGGAGGGAGGTCAAGGTGAGGGTGATAGGCCGGAGTGGGGTGGGGGCGGAGAGGTCGGGAAGAAGATTGCAGGTTAGGAAGGTGGTGCTGAGTTCGAGGGATTTGACTGAGACAAGGTGGGGGGAGGGGAAATGAGGAAACTGGAGAAATGTGAGTTCATCCCTTGGAAACCCTCCAACCACAAGGGATGAACTCAGATTTCTCTAGTTTCCTCATTTCCCCTCCCCCCACCTTGTCTCAGTCAAATCCCTCAAACTCAGCACCGCCTTCCTAACCTGCAATCTTCTTCCTGACCTCTCCGTCCCCACCCCACTCCGGCCTATCACCCTCACCTTGACCTCCTTCCACCTATCGCATTTCCAACGCCCCTCCCCCAAGTCCCTCCTCCCTACCTTTTATCTTAGCCTGCTGGACACACTTTCCTCATTCCTGAAGAAGGGCTTATGCCTGAAACGTCGATTCTCCTGTTCCTTGGATGCTGCCTGACCTGCTGCGCTTTTCCAGCAACACATTTTCAGCTACATTTCAAATGCAGTCTGACCATAGTTTTGATCAGCTTTGGCAGGACATCCCTGCTCTTGTATTCTCACCTCTTGAAATGAATGCTAACATTGCATTTTCCTTCCTAAATACCATTGATTCTACATATTAACCTGAAAAGAATCCTGAACTAGGAATCCTAAATCCCTTTGCGCCTCAGATTCCGAAGCCTTTCCTTGTTTAGAAAATACGCCCTATTCTTCTAACCAAAGTGCATAAACTCACATTTCCATGCTGAATTCCATCTGTTGCTTCTGTGCCCACTCTCCTAACCTGTCGAAATCCTTCTGCAGCCTCCCCCATCCTCAATACTACTTGGCCCATCACCTGTCTATATGTCATCGCCAAACATAGCAACAATGCCCTCACAGCTACTTTGTCCAGATTTTTAATGTATAATGTCATATAGTTATACAGTCATAGAGATGTACAACACAGAAACAGACCCTTCAGTCCAACTCATCCATGCCGACCAGATATCCCAACTTAATGTAGTCCCATTTGCCAGTACCTGGTCCATATCCCTCCAAACCCTTCCTATTCATATTCCCATCCAGATACATTTGAAATGTTGCAATTGTACCAGCCTCCACCACATCCTCTGGCAGCTCATTCCATACACGTACCACCCTCTGCATGAAAACATTGCCCCTTAAGTCCTTTTTATATCTTTCCCCTCTCACCCTGAGCCTACGCCCTCTAGTTCTGCACTCCCCCACCCCAGGGAAAAGTCTTTGTCTGTTTATCCTATCCATGCCCTTCATGATTTGAAAACACTCCATGAGGTCATTCCTCAGTCTTCAATGCTCCCAGGAAAACAGCCCCAGCCTGTTCAGCCTCTCCCTATAGCTCAAATCCTCCAACCCTGGCAACATCCTTGTACACCTTTTCTGAACCCTTTCAAGTTTCACAACATCCTTCCAATAGGAGGGAGAGCAGAATTGCACACAGTATTTCAACAGCAGCCTAACCAATGTCCTGTACAGCTGCAACATGACCTCCCAACTCCTGTACTCAATACTCTGACCAATAAAGGAAAGCATACCAAACACCTTCTTCACTATCCTATCTATCTGCGACACTACTTTCAAGGAGCTATGAACCTTTTTTTTAATTTCAAAAATATACTTTATTCATAAAATACTTTGATGATCTGTACAGTTGGACATGCCATACATATGTAAACATTCCATTTGTTTGCATACCGAAAACAGAATAATCATTCCTATTTACAGGTCTGTACGATTACATTTTTAGCTGAGGCGTCAGCAGAGCCCAAATGACTGCGTGGGCCCCCTGTTCTTCGTTAGGCAGGCAGATGTTAGACGGTGGTCTTTCCCCACCGTGCCTTGGCGGCAGCTGCCCCAAGCTTCAGCGCATCCCTCAACACGTAGTCCTGGACCATGGAATGTGCCAGTCTGCAGCACTCAGTCGGGGTCAACTCCTTCAGCTGGAAGATCAGCAGGTTTCGGATCACCCAGAGAGCGTCCTTCACCGAGTTGATGATCCTCCAGGCACAGTTGATGTTCGTCTCGGTGTGCGTCCCGGGGAACAGACCGTAGAGCACAGAGTCCCGCGTCACGGCGCTGCTCGGGACGAACCTCGACAAACACCACTGCATTCCTCTCCAGACTTCCTCTGCATAGGCACATTCCAGAAGGAGCTGTGTGACAGTCTCGTCCCCCCCGCAGCCGCTTCGAGGGCAGCGTGCGGTGCAGCTGAGAGTCCGGGCGTGCATAAAGGATCTCACAGGCAGAGCCCTTCTCACCACCAGCCAAGCCATGTCTTGGTGCTTGTTGGAATGTTCTGGCGATGAGGCATTCTGCCAAATGGCTTTGACAGTCTGCTCAGGGAACCGCTCGATAGGATCCGCCCTCTCCTTTTCCCAAAGGGTCTCAAGGACACTACGTGCTGACCGCTTCCTGACGGACTTGTGGTCAAAGGTGTTTTTCTTCATAAACTTCTCCACGAAGGACAGGTGATACGGAACGGTCCAACTACTCGGAGCGTTCCGCGGCAGCAAGGCCAGGCCCATCCTTCGCAACACCGGGGACAGGTAGAGCCTCAGTACGTAGTGACACTTGGTGTTTGCATACCGGGGATCCACGCACAGCTTGATGCAGCCACACACAAAGGTGGCCATCAGGGTGAGGGTGGCATTGGGTGTATTTTTTCCCCCGTTGCCCAGATCTTTGTACAGCGAGTCCCTTCGGACCCGGTCCATCTTTGACCTCCATATAAAATGGAAGATGGCCCAAGTGACTGCAGCAGCACAGGTTCTGGGAATAGGTCAGACCTGTGCCACGTATAACAGCAATGACAGTGCCTCACACCTGATGACCAGGTTTTTTCCCGCAATGGAGAGCGACCGTAGCTTCCATCTGCCCAATTTGCTGATACGTTCCTCCCAAGACTTGGCGCACGCCCCAGCCTCCCCGAACCAAATACCCAGCACCTTCAGGTGGTCGGTCCTGACGGTGAAGGGGATCGAGGATTGGTCGGCCCAGTTCCCAAAGAGCATGGCCTTGCTCTTGCCTCGGTTTACCTTGGCCCCCGAGGCCCGTTCGAACTGATCACATACGCACATGAGTCTGCGCATGGACAGCGGATCTGAGCAGAAAACGGCGACGTCATCCATGTACAGGGAGGCCTTAACCTGCAGGCCCCCGCTGCCAGGAATAGTCACCCCTCTCAGGCTCGCATCCTTCCTGATGGACTCGGCAAATGGCTCTATGCAGCACACAAACAAGTCAGGAGAGAGAGGGCAGCCCTGCCTGACTCCAGATCTGACTGGGAAGCTATCTGATTCCCACCCATTGATTGAGACTGCACTGACAATGTTGATGTAGAGCAGTCTGATCCAATTGCAGATTCCCTCCCCAAAGCCCATTTTGGAGAGAACATCTCTCATATACGTGTGTGATATCCTGTCAAAGGCTTTCTCCTGGTCCAGGCTGATCAGGCAGGTGTCCAACCCTCTGTCCTGCACGTAGGTGATCGTATCCCTGAGGAGTGCGAGAATCTCAGCGATCTTCCTGCCCGGCACAGCACAGGTTTGGTCAGGGTGAATCACCGACCCCAGAGCAGACCTGACCCGGTTGGCGATTACCTTTGACAGAATTTTGTAATCCACATTCAACAGTGAGATTGGTCTCCAATTTTTGAGTTCCTCCCTCTCCCCCTTCCGCTTGTAGATGAGGGTGATGATGCCTTACCTCATGGATTCACTCATGGTACCTGCCCGAAGCATACTGACATACACCTCCAGCAGGTCCTGGCCGATCAAGTCCCACAGAGCGGAATAGAACTCGACCGGTAAGCCGTCGCTTCCGGGAGTTTTATTCTTTTCGAAGGACTCGAGGGCCTTGGTCAGCTCGTCCAGAGATAGCGGCTGGTCCAGCCTCTCCCGTGTTCTGTCGTCTAAGACCTCCGTGATAGAGGACAGGAACGACTGGGAGGCCGCGCTATCGGTCGGCTTCGCGTCATACAGACTGGCATAGAAGGATTTACTGATCCTCATGACGTCAGCCTGAGATGACGTTATCGAGCCATCTTCTTCCTTCAGGCTGCTGAGCACGGAGCTCTCTTTGTGCACCTTCTGGAAGAAGAAACGTGAGCACATCTCGTCCTGCTCCACCGAGCGGACCCTGAACCGGAAAATTATCTTGGAGGCCTCCGAGGCAAAGAGCGAGGCTTGCTGGCCCTTCACCTTCTGGATGTCCTCCGTGACATCCACCCCCATTGTCTGCAGCAGGAGCAGGTTCTGCATACTTTCCTGGAGCTGGGACAGTTTTCCCCGCCTCTCTCTCGCCTCCTGAACACCTTTGAGGATGAAGAACCTCTTGATGTTCCCTTTTACTGCTTCCCACCAGTCCGCTGGGGACTCAAAGAGGGGCTCCACGGTTCTCCAACCTGCGTAGTCCCTCTTGAGCTCCTCAATGTTTCCCGGGGTCAACAGCTTTGTGTTCAGTTTCCACGTTCCCTTACCAGCCCACTGCTCGTCCTGTAGGTGACAGCCGGCCAGCAGGAGGCAGTGGTCAGAGAAGAACACCGGCTTGAGGTCGGTGGATCTGACCGAGAGCGTTCGGGACAGAAACCGGTAATCTATCCTTGAGCGGACAGACCTGTCTGTCCGTGACCAGGTGTATCTACGCTGCGCTCCGTCTGCAGGGGTGCTGAAGACGTCATGCAGCTTGGCATCTTTTACCGTGTCCATTCGGGCTCTGGACGTGGTGTCCAGTTTACTGTCCCCCCCCCCTGCCGGATCGTCCATCTGCATCAATGATACAGTTGAAGTCTCCGGCCAGAATGACCGGTCTGGACATAGCCAGCAACAGTGGAAGCTGCTGCAGGACGGCCAACCATTCACTCTTACCCACTGGGGCATACACATTAATCAGTCTCAGGGGAGCATTCCTGTATGACGTCGGTGACGAGGAGACGCCCGCCCACCACCTCCTTAACCTCGGAGATGGTGAAGTTGCCTCCTTGCAACAGGATACCCAGGCCAGAGGCGCGGCTAACATTGCCCCCCGACCAAACTGACGGCCCATGGGCCCATAAGCTCGACCATCTCCTGTAGCTGCTGAGGTGCGGTATCCCACACTCCTGCAGGAACAGGACGTCGGCTTTAACGTTGGCCAGGAAGGCCATTGTAGAAACACATCGTGTAGCCGATTTGATGCTACGCACATTGATGCTGGCAACTCTTATCCCCATTTTAACAGTTTACAAGGTTAACTGTGTCCATTTGCTGCTGGTCTTGCCCCTCTGGGGTAGCTGTATGCATCCCCGTGGTGACGGCAAACTGCTGGACCCTCCCGGGGCTGAGGTAGCTGTCCGGCTCCATGCTGAAGCCATTTCCCCGCTCTGGTGTCTTCCGGTCGGGTCCAGGGTCCGCACAGTCCAGTTCTCCATCTGACAGCGGGGCTGTCACAGGACCATTGCTCCCAGTTACCTGGAGCTGTGGGCCGGTGGGTACCTCTTGGTTCTCACCGGGAGGGGGGAGGCCTTTACCCATCCCCTCAGAGGGATCGTCTTTTCCTGCTTGGGCAGTGCTGCTCTCCTTTCTCCCCGCGGCGCTCTGTCTCTTCCTCTGGTGACGGCCCTCCTTGCGCCCATCCTCACCGTCGGAAGAGCTGCCTGTATCCTCGTCGTGTAGGTGTCGCTTCCCCCCTCGCTGGGTGGCTTTGGGAGGTTTCCTCTTCCTGCTTTTCACAGTAATCCAATCCTCTGCCTCCTTTGTTCCCTTCTCTTCCATTTCCTCCGTCTGTCCTGAAGGAGCTTGGATCGGCTGCTGCCTCTCCCCGCTGTCTGCCGTCTGCTCCGCTACAGCCCGCCCTTCCTTCTGGGTGCCTCCAGACACCGTTCCCGTGCTGTTTTGTGGTATCTTGCTGGTCTTGGGCGGTCCACGGCTCATGTTGTCACCTCCGGCCATCTGTGCGTAAGTGGCGGCCCCTCGTCTTGGGCAGGCCTTGTACATGTGGCCCGCCTCTCCGCACAGATTACAATTCTTGGCCTCCTTACAGTCCTTGGTCGGGTGGTCTTCCTGTTTGCAGTTTCGGCAGACGGTCACCTTGCAATCCGCCGCCATGTGGCCTGACCTCCCGCAGGTTCGGCACACTTTTGGCTGCCCTGCGTATGTCGGGTAACCTCTGCTTCCTCCAATGGCAAAGCTGGAGGGTGGGTAGAGGATGTTCCCACAGGCATCGACCTGATGGTCTGTACAGTTGGCCATGCCATACATATGTAAACATGTACATACAGAGATCAGAATTTATCATTTTTATACAGGTCTGTACATTTTTCGATCATATGCCCATATGATTAGCTGAGGCGTCAGCAGAGCCCAAATGACTGCATGGGCCCCCTGTTCTTCGTTAGGCAGGCAGACTTTACACAGTGGTCTTTCCCCACCGCGCCTTGGCGGCAGCTGCCCCAAGCTTCAGCGCATCCCTCAACACGTAGTCCTGGACCATGGAATGTGCCAGGCTGCAGCACTCAGTCGGGGTCAACTCCTTCAGCTGGAAGATCAGCAGGTTTCAGACCACCCAGACAGCGTCCTTCACTGAGTTGATGATCCTCCAGGCACAGTTGATGTTCGTCTAGGTGTGCGTCCCGGGGAACAGACCGTAGAGCACGGAGTCCCGCATCACGGCGCTGCTCGGGACGAACCTCGACAAACACCACTGCATTCCTCTCCAGACTTCCTCTGCATAGGCACATTCAAGAAGGAGGTGTGTGACAGTCTCGTCCCCCCCTCAGCCGCTTCGAGGGCAGCGTGCGGTGCGGCTGAGAGTCCAGGCGTGCCTAACCCACAGCACTCCAGCAAAATCTTCTTCAAAAGCACTGTCCGATCGACTGGTGTGTGCTCCTCCACTTTCTTCACAGTCACCCTGACTGTGTTATGAATGCCCTGGCCAGGGCTGCGAGCGGCTGCTGAGGCCATAGCTCTGAGGTTGACTGGTACCTGAATTGGCGTTAGGCCGAAGCCAGCATAAAGATCCACCAAGAGCAGGTCAGCACAACCAAACAATCCTCCAATGGCCAATCACGATCCAGGGATGGTCTCCAGCAGCTCCTACGACTCGCAGCACGATCCCCGCGGTTTCTCCCCCGCCAGCACACGTCCGCTGCGTCGCACCGACAGCACTCGAGCAGAATCTCTTCCTCTGGTCCTCAGGAACTACACGTATTCCGAACCAAAAGGGAACCTGCACTCTTTGGTCAACAACACTCCCAAAGACCATTAAGTGTATAAGTCCTGCTAAGATTTGCTTTCCCAAAATGCAGCACCTCGCATTTATGTAAATTAAACTCCATCTGCCACTCCTCAGCCCATTAGCCCATCTGATCAAGATCCCATTGTAATCTGAGGTAACCTTCTTTGCTGTCCACTACACCTCCAATTTTTGTGCCACCTGCAAACTTACTAACTATACCTCTTATTTTCATATTTAAATCATTTATATAAGACAAAATGTACTGGACTCAGCACCGATCCTTGTGGCGTTCAACTGGTCACAGGCCACCAATCTGAAGAACAACCTTCCACCACCACCCTCTGTCTTCTACCTTTGAGCTAGTTCTGTGTCCCAATAGCTTGTTCTCCCTGTGTACCATGAGATCTAACCTTGCTAACCAGTCTGCCATGAGGAACCTTGTCGAACATCTTACTGAAGTCCATATAGATCACATCTACAGCTCTGCCCTCACCAATCCTCTTTGTTACTTCTTCAAAAAATTCAGTCAAATTTGTGAGAAATGATTTCCCATGCAGAGTCATGTTGACTATCCCTAATCAGTCCTTGCCTTTCCAAATAAAAGTACATCCTGTCCCTCAGGATTCCCTCAAACAACTTGCCCACCACCGAAGTCAGGCTCATCTGTCTATAGTTCCTGGCTTGTCAGTGGTACCACGTTTGCCAACCTCCAGTCTTCCGGCACCTCACCTGTGACTATCGATGATACAAATATCTCAGCAAGAGGCCCAGCAATCACTTCCCTAGCTTCCCACAGAGTTCTAGGGTACACCTGATCGGGTCCTGGGGATTTATCAACCTTTATGCGTTTCAAGACATCCAGCACTTCCTCCTCTGTAATATGGACATTTTTCAAGATGTCACCATCTATTTCCCTACATTCTATACCTTCCATGTCCTTTTCCACATTAAATACTGATGCAAAATACTCATTTAATAGCTCCCCCACCTCCTGTGGCTCCACACAAAGGCCACCTTGCTGATCTTTGAGGGGCCCTATTCTCTCCCTTTTTTGTCCTTAATATATTTGTAGCAACCCTTTGGATTCTCCTTAACCCTATTAGAGTTCAAGAGATGCACAGCATGGAAACAGACCCTTCGGTCCAACCCGTCCAGGCCGACCAGATATCCCAACCCAATCTAGTCCCACCTGCCAGCACCTGGCCCATATCCCTCCAAACCCTTCCTATTCATATACCCATCCAAATGCCTCTTAAATGTTGCAATTGTACCAGCCTCCACCACATCCTCTGGGAGCTCATTCCATACACGTACCACCCTCTGGGTGAATAAGTTGCCCCTTAGGTCTCTTTTATATCTTTCCCCTCTCACCCTAAACCTATGCCCTGTAATTCTGGACTCCCCAACCCCAGGGAAAAGACTTTGTCTATTTACCCTATCCAAGCCCCTCATAATTTTGTAACCTCTATAAGGTCACCCCTCAGCCTCTGACATTCCAGGGAAAACAGCCCCAGCCTGTTCAGCCTCTCCCTATAGCTCAAATCTTCCAACCCTGGCAACATCCTTGTCAATCTTTTCTGAACCCTTTCAAGTTTTACAACATCTTTCCGATAGGAAGGAGACCAGAATTGCACACAATATTCCAACAGTGGCCTAACCAATGTCCTGTACAGCCACAACATGACCTCCCAACACCTGTACTCAATACTCTGACCAATAAAGGAAAGCATACCAAACGCCTTCTTCACTATCCTATCTACCTGTGACTCCACTTTCAAGGAGCTATGAACCTGCACTCCAAGGTCTCTTTGTTCAGCAACTCTCCCTAGGATCTTACCATTAAGTGTATAAGTCCTGCTAGGATTTGCTTTCCCAAAATGTAGCACCTCGTATTTATCTGAATTAAACTCCATCTGCCACTTCTCAGCCCATTGGCCCATCTGGTCCAGATCCTGTTGTAATCTGAGGTACCCCTCTTTGCTATCCACTATACCTCCAATTTTGGTGTCATCTGCAAACTTACTAACTGTACCTCTTATGCTCGCATCCAAATCATTTACGTAAATGACAAAAAGTAGAGGACCCAGCATCGATCCTTGTGGCACTCCACTGGTCACAGGCCTCCAGTCTGAAAAACAACCCTCCACCACCACCCTCTGTCTTCTACCTTTGAGCCAGTTCTGTATCCAAATGGCTAGTTTTCCCTGTATTCCATGAGATCTAACCTTGCTAATGCCAAAGCTATCTCATGTCCCCTTTTTGCCCTCCTGATTTCCCTCTTAAGTATATATAGTCCTACTGCCTTTATACTCTTCTCAGGATTCACTCAATCTATCCTGTCTATTCCTGGCATATGCTTCCTTCTTTTTCTTAACCAAACCCTCCATTTCTCTCGTCATCCAGCATTCCCTATACCTACCAGCCATTCCTTTCACCCTGACAGGAATGTACTTTCTCATTATCTCATTTCTGAAGGCTTCCCATTTTCCAGCCATCCCTTTACCTGCGAACATCTGTCCCCAATCATGCCTAATAACGTCAAAATTAGCCTTCCTCCAATTTAGAACTTCAACCGTTCGATCTGGTCTATCCTTTTCCATCACTATTTTAAAACTAATAGAATTATGGTTGCTGGCCCCAAAGTGCTCCCCCACTGACACCTCAGTCACCTGCCCTGCCTTATTTCCCAAGAGTAGGTCAAGCTTTGCACCTTCTCTAGTAGGTACATCCACATACTGAACCAGAAAATTGTCTTGTACACACTTAACAAATTTCTCTCCATCTGAACCCTTAACACTATGGCAGTCCCAGTCTATGTTTGGAAAGTTAAAATCCTCTACTATAACCACCCTATTATTCTTACAGATAACTGAGATGTCTTTACAAATTGGTTTCTCAATTTCCCTCTGAATATTAGGGGGTCTATAATACAATCGCAATAAGGTGATCATCCCTTTCTTATTTCTCAGTTCCACCCAAATAACTTCCCTGGATGTATTTCCAGGAATATCCTCCCTCAGCACAGCTGTAATGCTATCCCTTATCAAAAATGCCACTCCCCCTCCTCTCTTGCCTCCCTTTCTATCCTCCCTGTAGCATTTGTATCCTGGAACATTAAGCTGCCAGTCCTGCCCATCCCTGAGCCATGTTTCTTAATTGCTATGATATCCCAGTTCCATGTTCCTAACCATGCCCTGAGTTCATCTGCCTTCCCTGTTAGGCCTTTTTCATTGAAATAAATGCAGTTTAATTTATCAGTCCTAAAGTTTTATCTGCTTTGTTCCTGCCTGCCCTGACTGTTTGACTCACTTCTTTTCTCAATTGTAGAGTCTCAGATTGATCTCTTTCCATAGTATCTCCTTGGGACCCAACCCAACCCCACCACCACCCCCACCGTACTAGTTTAAATCCTCCCAAGCAGAAAATCTCCCAGCCAGTATATTAGTCCCCTTCCAATTTGAATAGCTGCAGTCCCAACACGGACCTCTGCGGAACACCCCTAGTCACCGGCTACCATCCTGAAAAAGACCCCTTTATCCCTGCTCTCTGCAGTCTGACAGGCAGCCAATCCTCCATCCATACCACTACCTTACCCCAACACTATGTGCTCATTTCTATTTAGCAGCCTCCCGTGCAGCACCTTGTCAAAACCAGCCAAACTCTACATTTACAGCAGTGTCAGAAACTGGAAGGGGGACAAATTAGTTCTGCTGTTACCTGTAGAAGTGGAACAATATTGCACATTAAAGGTATTTTACCACCAGAAAACTGGAAAGACCAGATATTAAACTGGGAATGGTGGAGGAAATTCAGAACTTTAACTGTGTTTTGCTCCATGATATCAAACATTTGAAAATGTCTGTGGAGAATCCAACTTTGTTTCCCCACCTTCTACAGGTGAGGTAAATGTCGTTTGAGCAGCAGTTCTGAAACAGAGTGAAGGGTATCTTAAGGTTATGGATATCCTCACAAATTTGCAATGATCCACGTTTACTTGTATTTTCTTAAACCTGTCATCATTCAGATTCAGCCATGCCAAGCGCTGGAATTAATACAAACTATCCGGGGGGGGGGGGGGGTGGCATGGTGGCACAGCTGCCTCACAGCACCAGAGACCCGGGTTCAATTCCCGCCTCAGGCAACTCTCTGTGTGGAGTTTGCACATTCTCCCCGTGTCTGCGTGGGTTTCCTCCAGGTGCTCCGGTTTCCTCCCACAGTCCCACAGTCCAAAGATGTGCAGGTTAGGTGAATTGGCCAGGCTAAATTACCCATAGTGTTAGGTGAAGGGGTAAATGAGGGGAATGGGTCTGGGTGGGTTGCTCTTCAGAGGGTCGGTGTGGACTTGTTGGGCTGAAGGGCCTGTTTCCACATTTAAGTAATCTAATCTACCTGGTAGCAAAGGTCACATGGAGACAGCCGGGCTTTCTGTTTGTCTCTCTTACACTTTGTAAATGGCCTTAATAAAGCAGACAAATTTACTGAGATTGTTATTGGTGAATATTGGTGTATTGTTTACAGCTGAAGTTCATTTTGTTTAGGATTTTATGGTATGAGAGCAAGACTATCATAAAGTAATCACATTGTGAATGAAATACAATAACGTACTGATCCTGACTAGTTTCTGACCGTACTATTTTAATCTTTCTCTCAGGGAATCTAATTAAACTCGGTGAAACTTTTATCAGTTCACAAGGAATTAAATGTGCATTGAGCAGTTTTCCAGTGTTAGTTTACTTTCTTCCCTTTTGTGCTGAGCATGTTTCATTTTCACTCTGTTTTTTAACTGCATTTTTATTCCCTTGTGGATGGGGCCTGGGCCCAACATTTATTGTTTGTTCCTAGTTGCCTTGAAGACGGTGGCTGTGAGCTGCCATCTCATTTATTTCATTCACAGTGTCATTGGCCGGGCCAGCGTTTATTATCCATCCCTAATTGCCCAGAGGGCAGTTAAGCATCACCTGCATTGCTGTGGGTCTGGAGTCACATGTAGGCCAGACCAGGTAAGGATGGTAGTTTCCCTTCCTTAAGGACATCAGTGAACCAGATGGGTTTTACTGACAATCAGCAATAGGTTCATGGGCATCATTATACTCTTAATTACAGATTTTTATTGGATTTAAATTCCACCATCTATCATAGTGGGATTCAAACCCAGACCCCCACAACATTACCTGGCTCTATAGATTAACGTGCAGTGATAATACCACTGAATCATCACTCCTTTTAGGAAAGTTTATAGGGAAGCTGTTTTGGTGCCAGTTTTTATAAATAAGCCATCCTAAGCACAATGGGTATCTTTCCTTCAGTCTTATTATTAGGGCAATAACAGTGAAATAACAGAGGTCTGCAAAACAACTAATCATTCAACACAGAAAGATTATGAATACCCCCATTATTTCCACTAACAGCAGAAGACATTCACTTGCTTGCCTTTGGCCAACACTGTTGCACATGGGAAACAGTGTGCAATCTGGATTTCTAGTTGCCGCACAGTTATAACACTGCGCGTGTCAGTTCAGTCTTTACCCTTTCACCTCATGCCCTACACAGAGTAACAGAGAGGCCAATTGTCAACACAACTGCAGAATCATCCCTTTATCAATTCCATTTGGCTATTGGCTGAACATTGAAACTGCAAATGGACTCCCACACTGGGTTTCCATTTTGCAAACCAATCCTTGCCAACTTACACTTTTCTGCCAGTTATGCCCTAAGCCTCACAAAAGACTGCAATCATGTGAATATGTCTCTTGAGTCTCACTAAAGATAATCATGCATTTTATTTCCCGAAGCCACTGTTCACTCTCGATATTTTGCAGCTGTCTTCCGGACGAGGAAAGTCTAGAACGGTCTGAATGTGGGGGTGGGGGGGAAATGGGCAGTGCCATCCTTTCTCAACTTCAAATCAGTACAACACAAATTCTTTAACACCAGAGCATGGGTTGTGTGAAATATATAAAGGCACAAAATTATCCAAGAGTGGCGCACGTTGGAATGATAGAAGATTTTCTAGGTTCTCATTATTTTCTCCTGAGAAATATTACCTGGTATGGCACACTGTCCTTACAGCAACCGGTTTGATATAGTCCTTATTATTTTTAATGAAAATAACACTGACCGATGCACAAGAGGATCAGCTGACTGCGTTGTCTGTACACATTCTTCATGAGGTCAACAAAAAAGGTTTTCTATGTCAGAGGAGCAGACCAGCCCTACAAGTTACTTTCAGTCATGGTGGACTAGTTTCCTTCTCACCTACTCAACAATCTGACCAATTTCCCAGTCCACTGGGCAGTGTTGTCTATCTACCTTGCCCTGGAGTGATTCAAACTGAAGGTCACCATTTGCAATGTGTATACAATGATGTGAATATGCCTGCAGTTAATCTGCTGTGGGTCTGCAAGCTGTATATGCAGAAATCAACTGTTTTCTATAATGTCTGCTTTGTAACTATTAATGTGTTTTAAATCAATTAACACAGGTAGTTAATTAATCCCTGACATGTGACAGATTATTAAACATTATTATCAAGACAAGGGGAATCCCTTTAACTCTAAATTAAATGTAAATTCCCTTTAAATGCAGCCCTATTTATCTCTGCTACTAACATCAGTTTCCCTTCAGAGATATTCAATAAATTTGAGGTGTTGTCTCAGATATCCGAGAATTCTGACTGTACTGCTGTTGGGTCATTTTTCCTGTGGTTGAGTCTGCAATAGGATTTGTCCTATCAGAGACAACTTTGTCAAGTTAAAAAGGCACAATATTGCTTTGTTATTTGTGCAGAGACAGCATGTTTCCCATAAAGCACAGAAGTGTATGAAGGGCTCTCAAATTCCAAATTTAAAATGAAATTGCAGTCTGCTCCCAAAATCCTGTATAAAGAATTCCTCTGTCTTCCAGTCTATCAGAGGCACACTCAACGCCAGAGCCACACTTTTCCATTTCTCGGATGTTAGCTTTCTCCTCAGCAATGCGGCTTAATGACTTGTTTTCCAAGTAGCATAATAATCTGGTGCCATTTTGAGCAATTTCCAGCTCATAATGCCAGGGAAAAATTACTCTGTTTGTTATACATCATGAGGAGGTTCTGTGGAAAATCCACTGACAAGGACTGAAAGTTAAGACAGCATTTTATTTCATTTAATGGATGCTTCATATTCCCCAGACTTTTTTATTCCATCCAACCTGTCAATCCACAAATGAAATAGCCAGGGTTAGTTAGTGCCAAGTGTGGTTCATTCACCAGATTCATAGATAGTTGGTACAATGATGGGATCTAAAGGAGGGTTAGCTGGTTAGTTCCCTCATTATTGTTGAATATACTGCTGTAGATGCAGTACAGATTCCAGCCATTATTTAACACTGTCAGGTCCAGGTTTGACTCAATCTCCAGTTAAGTCTACACAGGACAGACCTGCTACAGCACCTCACTGAGTAAATAAATGTGCATATGTTGTGAGATCACAGAAAACACAATAAATATTTATATCAATTCAGATTACATACCCAGAGTTAGGTTAGCAAATAGTCATTTGGTTCAGAACTTGAGTGATTGCGGAACCAAGACTAATTTATCAAAGCATTTTATTTTGCACTCCTCAGGGCAATTCAGAAGAACCACATTTATACTACATGAGAGGACTGTGTTGATTTGTTGTCAAGTGGACTCTGATTGGTAAAGAAGGGCTGAAGAAGGGCTTATGCCCGAAACGTCGATTCTCCTGTTCCCTGGATGCTGCCTGACCTGCTGCGCTGTTCCGGCAACACATTTTTAGCTCTGATTGGTAAAGGCATTGTTATGAACCAGTTAATGATGACTGAGAGTTAACTGCCGAGCTTTGTTTAAATTTTAAACCAGGTTGTTCGATTCTGATCAAACATTGTGCTGAATAATGAACCAGCAAATGGCCGTCACCATTTTCTGGTCCAATTGAAATAGGTGCACAATTTGTTTGCAAAAATCAATGCCCTGTGTATTAATCTATATAGTTTTCAATACACACAACTGTATATTGATAATCGCTCAACCTCCAACTTGGCTGTCAGCTTAATTCCTCACTTACTTGGGATTATTTGGCAAATAGAACCATAGAGTCATAGAAATGTACGGCACAGAAACAGACCCTTCCGTCCAATTTGTTCATGCCGACCCGATATCACAAACAATCTAATCCTGTTTACTAGTCTTTGGCCCATATCCCTCTCAACTCTTTTTATTCATATGCCCATCCAGATGCATTTTAAATGCTGTAATTGTAGCAGCCTCCACCACTTCCTCTGGCAGCTCATTCCATACACGCACCACACTCTGCGTGAAAACTTTGCCCCTTAGGTCCCTGTTAAATCTTTCCCCTCATACCTAAACCTATGCCCTCCAGTTCTGGATTCTCCCACCCATGGAAAAGACCTTGCCTATTTACCCTGTCCATGCCCCCTCATGATTTTATAAATATCTATAAGGTCACCCCTCAGCCTCTGACGATCCAGGGAAAACAGTTGCAGAATCATATCAAGTTGGATATTGTGTTCTGCACTTTGCAAGAATAGGCTAGTTTCCGTTTACTTTGGTACTTCTTGGGAAATGTTCTGATGAGTGAAATATGAAAGGTTTTGACAAAATGTGTGTTTATTCAGCAATACCTACGTAAGGTTAAATATTGCTTCATCCCAATACCAATCCTTAAGTCATCACTTCTCAATCATTATTAGAATACCAGCAAAATGATGAACTTGGATGGAACTGTGTTGCTCCAAAACTATATTTAAAAATTGTTGAAGTAATAACCCTTTGCATAAGCTCTAACCAGAGGCAATGACACAGTGCAATAATATCAGTTTAGGTTACCTTCAAGCATCAAACCCTTTGAACCCAAACCAAAATGCAGCTGTCAGTTCTGACCCGATACGGTAGATATAAAACTGCTCAAGGAAAGGTAATTTGGCACTGACATAAAACAAGTGAAAGAAGGGAACTGGAGCAGTGCCAACCTGTGATAAGGTCCATATGATGTGTCATGGCCTGTCACACACTGGCTGGAGCTAAATCTTGCAGATTGTGTGCTCATTGTCTGTACGTTCAGTCTGCCTCCTTAAATATTACCTACCAGCATGGAACAAATGTAATTCAAAGACAGCAATTCGGGTTTGTCTCTGAAATTAATGTCAGGCCGAGCAAATTTAAAACTTTGCAGCTTCAATTCTCCCATTTCATCACAATCTACCTGTGCAGGATTGTAACTGATGTCAGCAAAAGCATTCACAGATACAGATTAAAACCAATGCATGAGCACATGCAAATGTTCACATACAGGAATTCAAAATATATTCCTCTAGGAATCCCTCAGAAATAATTTGACTGTTTTTATGTAAAGAATCATTTTGATGTGCAGCGTTAATTAAGTTGGCAAATATCACTCATTTTGCATAAAAGATTTTCGGGATGAACCAATGAATCGGCTGTCTTGCTATAACAGTTGTTTCATGTTTGAATGATGACTTTGACTCTGCTCCTCCTTCACCACATTAACTCAAGTCCCATTTCAATTCCCTCCCTATTCCCAATTTCCAGTCCCTCTTCTCCATCCATTTCCAGCAAATTCCCAAAGACCTATTATTTCAACCAAACTCATTCTTACCAAAATTCCAGGGCAATTCAATCTCCTTTCAACTTCCCTTCTGCAAATACTCAGAATTTTTTTTCGACTGACTCCACAAGTGGTTTTGGTGTTCATTTGATAAAGTGTATCAGCTTGGAATAAGAAAACATTCAGCATTTCCTCAAATGGATAATGAGATCTGTCTCAACTACCCAGACACAATGATCAATGTGCAAATACAAACGTTTGTTCCTTCCCAAATGAACATCTTCCAAGTTGCTTGAATCGGTTTTGCACACTCGTGCAGGCACCTCTTCCCCTATCCTTCCCCGGTATTTCTGCCTAATGTTTCAGCCACTGTGCTGCTCATGCACTGAGCTGTATGTTATGATGTACAGACTGCTTCACTATATGAACTTATATTTGTTTAGTGCACTGTTTCCCTGATATTGTCCATCCCTTCATCAACAAAAGCAATTTTTATGAATAAGGCAAGAGTCCAATGGAAGTAAAGGAAAATTTTTCACTCAACATAGTATCACTCCCAAATGCAGTAAGCTTTCAGCAGTGGGTTTCCGGCCGTGTTGGTAATGTCAGTAGGAAACTCTACTGAGACAGCGAGAGAAAGGACTGCATGACTCTATATATGATACTAATATGACTGAAATATTTCTTGCTTGTCCTAAGCTGTGTAGAACAGAGAGTGATCAGCTTTTCCCCTTTAACCACTGTGGTCCTTGTGGTTTTGGTGTTCCCACAACACGGTTTCATTTTCCTGACCCAGATATGCATCATTTCCTATTTTTCTGTCTGCTCCTTGACACAATACTGACTCAGATGAAGAGAATGTTATTACAAGTGTGAGTTATTTTGGCTCAAAACCTGCCAAATATCATAGGAATAGCTACTGGAAGATATTAACAAGTGGGATGTCCAGACACATAGCTGATAAAATTCAGTGCACAGAATTCCAATGTGGCACATTTTAGAGCAAAGAACAAGGAGAGAGAATGTAATCTAAAGAGCACCAAGGTGTGGTCTTTGGCACAGCCAAATTCAGCTAATCATGAATGACCTTGCTTGCAATCCAAGGCCAGGACATCTGTTAATAATTTAACAGCATTCAGCAGCATTTTCACCCCACATTCTCAAACAGTATATGCCCATGTGGAGCAAGACCTGGTTAGGTCTAATCAGTTACAAGCAACATTCAAACCACATGAATGCCAGGCAATGAGCATCTCCAACATGAAAGAATCTAACCATTATCCCATGACTTTCAATGGTGTTATTATCACAAAATTACAACTACCAATATCCTGCGGGCCACCATTGGCTAGAAATTCAAATTAACTCACCATATGAATACAGCAGCTGCAACAGCAGGTCAGAGGCTGGGAATACTGCAGCGGGTAACTCACCTCCTGACTCCCCAAAGCCTGTCCACCATCTACAAGGCACAAGTCAGGAGAGTGATGGAATACTCCCCAATTGCCTAGATGAGTGAAGCCCCAACAACACTCAAGAAGCTTGACACCATCCAGGAGAAAAATGTTTGGCACCGCATTCACTACATTCAACATACACTCCTTTGGGAGCTGATGTTCAGTCACAGCATTGTGTACCACCTACAAGATGTACAGCAACAACTTGACAAATCTCCTTGCGCAGCATCTTCAAAACTTCCAACCATCAATATCTAGAAGAACAAGGCCAGCAAACGTACAGAAATAGCACCCCGCAAGTTTCCCTCCAAGTGACAACCATCCTGACTTGCCCCAAATTGCCATTCTTTCACTCTTGCCAAATCAAAAGCCGAAAATTCTCCTCCCCTACCTCCCAGCACTATACAATCGGTTACAGAGTCATAGAGTCATAGAAATGTACAGCATGGAGCAGACCCTTCGATCCAACCCGTCCATGCCGACCAAATATCCCAACCCAATCTAGTCCCACCTGCCAGCACCCGGCCCATACCCCTCCAAATCCTTCCTCTTCATATACCCATCCAAATGCCTCTTAAATGTTGTAATTGTACCAGCCTCCACCACTTCCTCTGGCAGCTCATTCCATACACGTACCACCCTCTGCGTGAATAAGTTGCCCCTTAGGTCTCTTTTATATCTTTCCCCTCTCACCCTAAACCTATGCCCTCTAGTTCTGGACTCCCTGACCCCAGGGAAAAGACTTTGTCTATTTATCCTATCCATGCCCCTCATAATTTTGTAAACCTCTATAATTTGTGCCAATGAAGATGCGATGGCCTAATGTTATTATTGCTGGACTGTTCATCCAGAGATCTAGACAATGTTCTGGGGATCACGGTTCAAATCCCTCTACGGCACATGGTGGAATTTAAAGTCAGTAAACAAAATTTGGCATTAAGAGACTAATGATGACCATGAATCCATCGTTGACTGTCAGAAAAACCTATTTGGTTCACTAATGTCCACTAATGGGAAGGAAATTTCCAAGCTTACCTGGTCTGGCCTACATGTGACTCCAGACCAATAGCAACGTGGTTGACTCTTTGCAGTTAGGGATGGGCAATAAATGTTGGCCTAACCAGCAATTCCTTCATCCTGTGAATGCATTAAATAAGACATGAACTTCAGGAAGGCAGCTCAAAACCAGTAATGGTTCTGGGTTCCTAATATCTTGCCTACATGTAACTCTAGACACACAGCAATGGCATTTAACTGCCCTCTGAAATGGCTGAGCAAACCACTCATTTGCAACAAACTTCTAAAAAGCCTTAGAAAAGTTAACAAACTAGACACTAGAACCTAGGTACTCCAACCCCATCAACCCTGCAAATTTCTCCTCACTAACATCTGGGGGCTAGTGCCAAAATTGGGAAAGCTGTCTCATAAACTAGTCAAGAACAGCCTGACATAGTCATACTCGCAAAATCATACCTTACCGACAATGTCCCAGACCCCACCATCACCATCCTTGGATATGTCCTGTCCCACCGGCAGGACAGACCCTGCAGAGGTAGTGGCACAGTGGGATAGAGTTGGAAGGGAGTTGCCTTGGGAGTCTTCAACATTGACTCTGGACCCCATGAGGTCTTATGGCTTCAGGTTAAACATGAGCAAGGCACCCTCCTGCTGATTACCACATACCATTCTTCCTCAGCTGATGAAAAAGTACTACTCCATGTTGAACAACACTTGGAGGAAACACTAAGGGTGATAAGGGCACCAAATGTACGTGAGTGGGGACTTTCACTGCCCACCACCAAGAGTGGCTCAGCAGCAGCATTACTGATTGAACTGGTCCAGTCCTAAAGGACATAGTTGTTAGACTGGGTCTGTGGCAGGTGGTGAGGAAACCAACAAGAGGGAAAAACATGGCTGACCTCAACCTTACCAATCTGTCGGCTTGGTCAGGATGTGACCACCGCAAAGTCCTTGTGGAGATGAAGTCCTGCCTTCACATTGAAAATATTCTCCGTTGTATTGTGTAGCAATCCTTAGTGGCATGGTAAAAAGACAACAATCTCTCCCTCAAAGTCAGCAAAATGAAGGAGCAGGAAGTGGAGTGGAGGCCACGCCCCTGTCTGTATCAGTGGGGCTGAGGGGGAGATGGTCGAGAGGGTCAGGTTCCTGGGAATGATCATCACCCACAATCTGTCCTGGCCGACCCACATTGACGTGATGGTCAAGACAACACAACAACATCTCTGCTTCCTCAGGAGGCTAAGGAAATTCAGCATGTCCACAATGACTCTTACCTATTTGTATAGATGTACCATAGAAAGCATTCTATCTGTTGCATCACAGCTTGGTATGTAACTGCTCTGCCCAAGACCACAAGAAATTTCAGAGAGTCATGAACACAGCCCAGTCCATCACAAAAACAGCCTTCCACACATTGACTCCATGTACACTTCCCACTGCCTCGGGAAGGCAGCCAACATAATCAAAGACCTCTCCTATCCCAGTTATACCCTTTACCACCCACTTCCATCGGGCAGAAGATATAAAAGTTTGAAAAAACGTACCAAAAGATTCGAGAACAGCTCTTCCCCACTGTTATCAGATTTATGAACAGATCTCTCATATATTAGAGTTGATCTCTCTCTGATCCTTCTCTATAGCTGTAACACTACATTCTGCACTCTGTTCTGTTACCCGGATGTACTTATGTAAGGTATGATTTATCTCATTAGCACACAAAACAATACTTTTCACTGTATCTCGGTATATGTGACAATAATAAATGAAATCAATTCGTCACCATGCTAAATGGGACAGGCTTCAAACAGATCTAACAACTCCAGTCTGGTGCACCCTGAGGTGTTGTGGTCCATCAACAGCAGCAGAACTGTACTCAAGCACAATCAATAACTTCATGACTCAGCATATTCCCCCACTCAATCATTACCATCAACGTTGGTTCAATGGAGAGTGTGGGAGGATATACCAGGAGCAGCATTGGGCATATCTGAAAATGAGGTGCCAACCTGGTGAAGCTACCAAAAAGTACTACTTGAATGCCAAACAACAAATGCAGCAACTGATAGACAGAGGTAAGTGACCCCTCAGCTGATGGATCAGATCGAAACTCTTGCAGTCCTGCCTCATCCACTTGTGAATGGTGATGGACAATTAAACATCTAACTGGGGCAGGAGGTTCCACAAATATCCCCATCCTCAATGATGGAAGATCCCAACACATCAGGGGGAGGGATAAGGCTGAAGCATTCTCAGCCATCTTCAATCATAAGTGCTGAGTGGATGATCCATCTCGGCCTCTTCCTGTGGTCCCCAGCGTCACAGATACCAGTCTTCAGCCAATTTGAGTCACTCCACGTGATGTTCAGTAGGAGCTGGAGGGACAACATTTTGTTGGACTGGCCAAATGGACTTTCGTGCTGCAACCATTTTATGAAAAGAACTAGCTAGCATCAGAAAAAAACATGTTTCGAGCAAGTGCATACTGAGGAACTTGAGGAGGTTGTAACTGTGAACTGGTGTGAGATATCTGATCTCAGTGAGGAGGAGATGGAGCTGCTCTCATTAAACCAAGTGAGGAAGAGGAAAGAACAAGTTGAATTCCCTCTCATTATCAGCCTGGGCCAAGACCCATTGGGAACAAACAGGTGCTTGGCTGTGATACTGTGAGAGCTCCCACAGCCTGCTGCCATTCACTGACCAAGGCCACAACAGTCACTTAGAGACGGTACCTGAGGGCAGCTAGGACCAAGGAACAGGAGGCAACAAACCAATAACTACCAGAGAGAAAAACTGACGAGAAAAATGTCAGAAACAGAATCAGAGCGAGACCTCTGCCCACTTTTACTGAGAATTCGCTCTCAGCCCAGTTACACAGTTCATTTCCTCCTTTGTTCAGTTCCAGACACTCTGGTTATGAAGTAAATAATTAAAACGCTGCAGAGGTTTTGGCACTGCTGATATTAGAAGCATTGATGGCAATGATACTTTTATTTGATGTAAACTCCACCTCTTGACTACAAACTGATTTTGCAGATATCATGATCATTTACTTTCTCTTTTAGAAAGAAGGTGAGTGTTAGAATTTCAGGTGGAGGTAATTATAATCAACCTGTGAAGTGATGCACCAAGGGAGAACATAGTAATAGAGGTAGTTAGCTGCTATGTTGAGGCTTGAGATTTTTAATAGCCCAATGTTGTTTACATCTTGCAGTGATTCATGATTGTCTCCCTTCACTCTGAGACAATAGACAATAGGTGCAGGAGTAGGCCATTCTGCCCTTCGAGCCATCACCACCATTCATTATGATCATAGCTGATCATCCTCAATCAGTATCCTGTTCCTGCCTTATCCCCATAACCCTTGATTCCACTATCCTTAAGAGCTCAATCCAACTCTTTCTTGAAAGTATCCAGAGACTTGGCCTCCACAGCCTTCTGAGGACATGACTGAGACAAGGACAGAATTATCCAGCAACCCCTACTGTTCACAGAAGAGAGTCCTGCATGCTCTCTTGGTTAAGTCACATTTCTATCTAAAAGCTGCAGTCAGGTTGTTTTGTATCTCATAAGAACCCAAACTACATATCATGAAAACCATCTTTCTCAGAACTCTCTGCATGATACAGATGGATGGCTGGTTTCTGATGTGGAGCGAGACCAACAGTATGGGTTCAATTCCCACACCCACTTACTGAGGTTACCAGGAAGAACTCTCCATATCAACTCTCCCCTCCCCTAAGGCATGGTGATCCTTAGGTTAAACCTGCTACAGTCGTCTCTCTCTAATGAGAAAACAGCCCCCTGGTCTGGGTGGGCTATAACGACTGTACCTTTTAATTTTATGTGACCCAGTATCATTTCAGACTGTTACTATCACAATTACATCTGGCATAGGCATTTAAAAGAGACTGGGAGAAAGTGAGGACAGCAGATGCTGGAGATCAGAGTCAAGAGCGTGGTGCTGGAAAAGCACAGCCAGTCAGGCAGCATCCGAGGAGCAGGAGAATAGATGTTTCGAGCATAAGTTCTTCATCAGGAATAAGGCTTATGGGCCAAGGGGGCTGAGAGACAAATGGGAAGGGGGTGGTTTTGGTGGGGTAGTAAGCTGAGAATGCAATAGGTAGATAGAGGTGGGGGTAATGGTGATAGGTTGGAGAGGAGGGTGGAGCAGATAGGTGGGAAGGAAGATGGACAGGTAGGGCAGGTCAAGAGGGCAGTGCTCAGTTGAAAGGTTGGATCCAGGATAAGATGGGGGTGGGGGAAATGGGGAAACTGGTTAAATCGATTGATCCCATGTGGTTGGAGGGTCCCAAGGTGAAAGATGAAGTATTCTTCCTCCAGGTGTCGAATGGCTAGAGTTTGGCAATGGAGGAGGCCCAGCACCTGCATGTCTTTGCCGGAGTGGGAAGGGGAGTTGAAGTGTTCTGCCACGGGGCGGTGGGGTTGTTTCATGCATGTGTCCTGGAGATTTTCTCTGAAACGTTCTACAATAGGCATCCTGTCTCACCAATGTAGAGAAGACCACACCGGGAGCAAAGGATACAGTAAATGACGTGTGGAAATGCAGTTAAATCTTTGTTGGATGTGGAAGGCTCCTGTGGGGCCTTGGATGGACGTGTGGGAGGAGGTGGAGGCGCAGGCTTTGCAATTCCTGCGGTGGTAGGGGACGGTGCCAGGAGGGGAGGGTGGGATGGTGCGGGGCGTGGACCTGACGAGGGAGTTGCGGAGGGAACGGTCTTTATGGAATGCGGATAGGGGCGGGGAGGGAAATATATCCCAAATGGTGGGGTCTGTTTGTAGGTGGCGGAAATGACAGAGGATGATGCGATGTATGCAGAGATTCGTGGGGTGGAAGGTGAGGAGCAGGGGTGTTGTATTCTTGTTGCAGTTGGAGGGGTGGGGTACAAGGGCGGAGATGTGGGAAGAGGAGGAGATACACTGGAGGGCATCGCCAACCTTGAGGGAGGAGAAATTGTGGTCTTTGAAGAAGGAGGGCATCTGGGATGTTCTGGAGTGGGATTGGTCGTCCTGGGAGCAGATGCGGTGGAGGCAGAGGAATTGGGAATAAGCGATAGTGTTTTTACAGGAGGCAGGGTGAGAGGTGACAGTCCAGTTAGCTGCGGGAGTTGGTGGATTTGTAGTAGATGTCCGTGTTGAGTTGGTCACCGTTAATGGAGATGGAGAGGTACAGGAAGGGGAGGGAGGTGTCTGAGATGAACTTAAGATCGGGGTGGAAGGTGTTGGTAAAGTTGATGAACTGTTCAACCTCCTCATGGGAGCATGAGGCGTTGCCGATATAGTCATCAATGTAGCAGGGGAAAAAGTGGGGAATGGTGCCGGTGTTGGAAGATGGACTGCTCCATGTAGCCAATGAAGAGATAGGATTGGCTGGAGCCCATGTGTGTTTCCATGGCAACCCCTTTGGTCTGAAGGAAGTGGGAGGATTCAAAGGAGAAATTATTGAGGGTGAGGACCAGTTCAGCCATATGAATGAGAGTTTCAGTGGAAGGGTGCTGGTCAGACCGATGGGAGAGGAAGAAACGGAGGTCTTGCAGGCCTTTGCATGGTGGGTAGCTGTGTACAGGGACGGGATGTCCATGGTGAAGATGAGGCATTGGGGGCCAGGGAAATGAAAATCGTGCAGGAGGTGAAGGGCATGGGTGGTAACCTGAATGTAGGTGGGGAGTTCCTGGACCAAGGGGAACAGGGCAGTGTCAAGGTACGCAGAGATACTTTCGGTGGGGCAGGAGCAGGCTGAGACAATGGGTTGACCGGGGAAGTCAGGTTAGTGAATTTTGGGTAGGAGGTAGAATCAGGCAGTGTGGAGTTCCCGGACTACGAAGTTGGAGGCTGTGGATGAGAGTTTCTCTGAGGTGATGAGGTTGTGGATGGTCTGGGAGATGATGGTTTGGTGATGGGAGGTGAGGTCATGGTCAAGGGGGCAGTAGGAGGGGGTGTCTGCGAGTTGGCGCCTGGCTTCAGCGGTGTAGAGGTAGGTGCGGCAAACTACTAAACCATCATGACAGTAGAATAGTTTATAGAATATCCTGGGGATAATGAATTTTATTAAAGGAAACCCAACCAAAAGGTTTACTGTCAATTATTGGATTCACTTTGTAACATGTAGAGAGAGGGAAAGGAAATGGCTGACTAGTCAAATACATCAAGTGCTGATGGTCCTTTGGAAGAAATCAAGCATTTGCTCAAAAGCCAGGAGGAAAGGAAGTGTCCTGGAAGTGTGAATGTTGCGTTGTGTTATTAACTGCAGGTGTAGTCAGGTATGCCCTTTCCCAAGATATTTGTCCAACCCTGTTAAACTGTAGATTCATTAATTTCTAATTATAAAACTATCAGCCACAAATTGAACACGTTTTACAATTCCCTTAAGAGTGGTTAAAGAAAACCATCAGTATAACAGAGAGGTAAAATATGTCCCCGATTATTCACTGGTGTAACAGCTGATGCATTAATATCAAACATTACATAAATTCTTCACAGATCGAGTACTGCTGTTCCGGGAAAAATAACTTTGACACATTATTTTCACGACAGTGGGAGAGAATCTCATTTCCAATCTGACATTTTTCAAAATGAAACAACTTTAAAGAATGTCAATAAACATTTGCAGAGACTCTTGAATTCAGGAAATCTTACCAAAGCACATCAAATTTTCAAGACAGATTAAAACATGTCTTATGTAACAGATCTGCAATAATTCCTGCCCTCATAAAGCAAGCTAAATACCAACGTATTCACTCAAGATTCGTCCCAAATAAAATCTGTCTATCAAAAGTGTGCTGGTTCCTTCAAAATTGACCCACAGCCAGTCTTCTGCACTTTACGGAAGACAATGTGATGGAAACTGTCTTTATAATGGCACAAAAATTAAATGTCTCCACCCTACATTCAGCCTGCTATAATTTTGAAAGAGAGACCAGACAGTAATAAAGAAAGAATGAAAAAAAGCAGAGGAAAGATTAATAAATTAATATTAATTAATCAGCATCAATACATTGCTGTAACAATTAAACTCATTTTGAGGAGACTTCCAATATTTACAATCATTTATTCCACTTCTTAATGGCAGGGTATATTGCTCTAAAAGTGCACAATGTTGCTGATCAGCTTTTGAATTTACCAGCTCAGTTGGTGCTTGCTGCAGTGCAGAATGAGCTGGAACTATGATCCTCGGTGGGCGATTGGTGGACCTGTATTAATTAGAGGAGAAACCCACAGCAGTGTGGGCTGTGATTCACCGCTGCACACTCTCAGTGTGTGGCCAAGTGTTTACAGGGTGTCTAACCTGAGTCTCTACCAGTGGGAAAACCTGCCAGATCAAATTCCACTCAGCCACTTAACAGCTTGACTTGTCTGGGCACTGACACTGAGCTGTGCCCCTGTCAGAAAGTGCCCGTCAATCAGAGGCTGCCAGCTCCCAGGAACCGAGGAGCCAGGGCTGTGCTACCATGAAGGACTGCAATGGGAAGAAAGGAGATTTTTACAGATTGGGTGAGGGGGGCTTTCAGGGAGGGAGGTTGGAGGCAAGGAGTGGGGAGTGGTGACTTTCAGCGGATTGGGGGAACCCACCGGACAGGCCAGTGGTATGGGGAGGATCTCATGTGATGTTAACTGACCAATTAAGGGCCCTCATTTGTGGCAGTTCAGGAAGATTCCCCAAGGACTTTCATGTCCCAGACTTCATTGCTGATGTCGAGGGAAGGGGCTGAATATCTCAGTGGTGCCAACTTACCTGACCACTTGTCCTGGCATTATCAGCTATGCCACCCTATCCCCACCCTATCCCCACCCCAACCAGTGGCTTTGTGTTAATTGGACTCAGTGATGGCATTGTGACTCAGTCAACTGCAGTTTGGAACACAGTTCACTATCACTTTCTCAAGAGGTAGTTAGGAACAGGAGTAAATGTTAGCCCAGCCAGCAATGCCCACAAGCCCTGAATGAATAAAATGGACAAATCTGACATTGAAGCAAAGAAATTAATTCAGATAAATTACCTTCCCATTGTTATTTTTCCATAATGACAGTGAAAAATTGCTCTTCTCGAAATAGGTTAATAACATGACTGTAGATAGGCTGGTGCAGACTCGATGATTCTATGAGAAAGCCTCTTGAAAATAAACAATAAAATGATTTATTTCTACATATACATTCACTGCAGATGGTGCAGTTTATCTCACCTCTCATGGTCCTACAGGGATTGGTTAAAACAGCAGTTCCCACACTGCTTTGAGCAGCAAGAGACTAACTCACTCCTCAGTGAAGTCACTGCTGACAGTGACAAACCCAATCCTTAACACTGCAAATAAACAGAACACTGCTTCCAAACTGTACTCACTGTCCCAGGTCGTGGGTAAGGGATCCTTCCATCATACTCCACCCAGCGATGGTCAGGTCCTTCCTTGTGAGCGTATGGTCCATTAAACGCAGCACGAATGTCAGCCATGCTGTACACACAGACTGCAGAGCCTTTAAAGATCGAACTGAGTAAAATAAAACAAGACACATTTAAATTGGTGATGTGTGGTTTTACGTTGTTAGTTTGGTCAATAAAAAAAATTGTTCGATACGTAATGTCAGACATGCCATTTTTAGCGGTTCCTTGGTACTGTGTTGTGAAAACAAGGTTCATGTCAAATAGACGTTAAAAGCTCACTTTTATTTAAACACGGGATGTGGGTGTCACTGGCTTGGCCAGCATTTCTTGCCCATTCCTAACTTCCCAGAAGACACTCAACAGTCACCCAAATTGCTGTGGGTCTGGTGTGCAGTGTGGGTCAGATCAGATGAGAACAGCAGGTTCTTTCCCTGAAGCACATTGGTGATACAGACAGGTTTTCATCTGACAACTGACAACAGTTTCACGGTCATCATTATCGTCTTAATTCATGATTTTTACTGAATTCAAATTCCATCATCTTCTACAGCAGGATTTGAACCAGGTCAGCAGAACATTACTTAGGTCGTTGGATTAATAATCATTCATTAATATCACTAGCCCATTGCCTCCCCTATTGTGTTAAAGAATGACGGGGAGACGTTAGTTTGGTGTTTGAAATGGTGTGTCTGTGAGTAGAGTGCTTGCTCTGTATAAGTATGGCAATGGGTACCATCTACATCAATGGGTATTGAGAAGGGGATCAAACTCTGTGAATAGGAGCTGCACAGGTTCCAGTCAGTTGCCAATTAGTCTGACACTGTGATTCCACAGCCAGTGTAAGGGATTGTACTGTCTAACCAAATTCACTTGCTTTAGCAGGATAATCGAGCATCGAAAAGCTGCCTGATCCAATTCTAAATGAATACTTTGGGAGCCAGTTCAGCACGGGGAGACTGAGATTTATTTTTGGAAGCAGCTTTATGGCACTGTCAGCTGTGGCTCAGTTGGTTGCATTCATACTACCGACCACAAGCAGTGCAGGTTCAATTCTCACTCTGGAGTGTGAGTACAAAGGAAATCTCTGCTGATACTCCAGTGTACTACCAAAGGGGATGTTAAGCCAAGGCTTTGCTAAGACTCTCAAGTGGAAGACCATGATGCCATAACACAAGTTCAAAGAATAGGATTTATGCACATCTGGATAGGAATAATGTGATCAAGGATAGTCAGCATGGTTTTGTGAAGGGCAAGTCGTGCCTCACAAACCTTATTGAATTCTTTGAAAAGGTGACGAAGGAGGTTGATGAGGGGAAAGCGGTAGATGTGGTATATATGGATTTTAGTAAGGCGTTTGATAAGGTTCCCCATGGTAGGCTACTGCAGAAAATACGGAGATATGGCATTGAGGGTGAGTTGGAGGTTTGGATTAGGAATTGGCTGGATGGAAGAAGACAGAGGGTAGTAGTTGATGGCAAAGTTTCTTCATGGAGTGCCGTCACTAGCGGTGTTCCGCAAGGATCTGTTTTGGGACCATTGTTGTTTGTCATTTTTATAAATGACCTGGAAGAGGGGTTAGAAGGTTGGGTGAGCAAGTTTGCGGATGATACGAAAGTCGGAGGAGTTGTTGACAGTGAGGAAGCATGTAGCAGGTTACAGCAGGATATAGAGAAGCTGCAGAGCTGGGCAGAAAGGTGGCAGATGGAATTCAATGTAGCTAAGTGCGAGGTGATTCACTTTGGGAAGAATAACAAAAAGATGGGGTACTGGGCTAATGGTCGGATACTTGGTAGTGTGGATGAGCAGAGGGATCTTGGTGTCCATGTACACAGATCTCTGAAAGTTGCCACCCAGGTAAATAGTGCGGTGAGGAAGGCATATGGCGTACTGGCTTTTATTGGTAGAGGAATTGAGTTCCGGAGTCCTGAGGTCATGATGCAGTTGTATAAGACTCTGGTACGGCCGCATCTGGAATATTGTGTGCAGTTTTGGTCGCCATACTATAGGAAGGATGTGGAGGCATTGGAACGGGTGCAGAGGAGGTTTACCAGGATGTTGCCTGGTATGGAAGGAAAATCGTATGAGGAAAGACTGAGGCACTTGGGGCTGTTTTCACTAGAGAAAAGAAGGTTTAGGGGTGACTTGATTGAGGTGTACAAGATGATTAGGGGGTTAGATAGGGTCGACAGTATGAACCTTTTCCCGCGTATTGAGTCGGGTATTACAAGGGGGCATAGCTTTAAATTAAGGGGGGGTAGATATAGGACTGATGTTAGGGGTAGGTTCTTCACTCAGCGAGTCGTTAGTTCATGGAATGCCCTGCCAGTAACAGTGGTGGACTCTCCCTCTTTATGGGCATTTAAGAGGGCATTGGATAGGTATATGGAGGATAGTGGGTTAGTGTAGTTTAGGTGGGCTTGGATCGGCGCAACATCGAGGGCCCAAGGGCCTGTACTGCGCTGTATTCTTCTATGTTCTATAACAGTATGGGATCTCTCCATGATAACCTGACTCTTAACCCTAAAAAAAAAAGATTTTTCTGGTCGTTATCATATTGTTGCTTTTGGAGGGATTGTCCTGAGCAGTTTGGTGCTGTATATTTCCTTATTATAACAGGGGGTTGAGTTTATTTTTTAAAAAGTACCTCATTGTCTGTAAAATAGTTAAGAGTGTCTTGATGTTGTGACAATGTTAAATAAATGTCTTATAGAGGACAGAAGTGATCATTGTTGTGGTTCTGTTCGCCAAACTGGGAATTTGTGTTGCAGACGTTTCGTCCCCTGTCTAGGTGACATCCTCAGTGCTTGGGAGCCTCCTGTGAAGCGCTTCTGTGGTGTTTCCTCCGGCATTTGTAGTGGTTTGAATCTGCCGCTTCCGGTTGTCAGTTACAGCTGTCCGCTGCAGTGGTCGGTATATTGGGTCCAGGTCGATGTGTTTATTGATTGAATCTGTGGATTCAATCCAAAAATTCAATCAATAAGCACATCGACCTGGACCCAATATACCGACCACTGCAATGGACAGCTGTAACTGACAACCGGAAGCGGCAGATTCAAACCACTACAAATGCTGGAGGAAACATCACAGAAGCGCTTCACAGGAGGCTCCCAAGCACTGAGGATGTCACCTAGACAGGGGACGAAACATCTGCAGGCAAATTCCCAGCTCGGCGAACAGAACCACAACAATGATCACCCGAGCTACAAATCTTCTCACAAACTTTGAAGAAGTGATCATTGCAGAAGTGATAGACATGGACTCGACTGGAGATTTGTGTCAACTATTCATTTATAAATCTTTGCAGAGCACCACTTTAATTGGGATGACACCAGATATCAATATTTCACACTCAAAAATTACAAAGCAAATTAATTATTGAAAACATTCTTATAAAATTCATCCAAAGAAGATCTGCTAGAAGATTTGAGCATTCTTTCCACTTTGTGTGTTTCATGTTATCAGCAAAAACTCCTCGGGTATATTGTAGTTAAGTTGTACAGCAAAGCTCCCTTTGCTCTGCTCCCTAAACCAACATCATCCTCAACCTCAACAGAGCACCTATTAGCGCACCAATGTGAGATTTTCCCATCGCTCTGTTTAGCATCACGATAGCAGTGGTGAGTGAGAGACCTGATTATGTGATTATCAACGTTGAGATGTGGAATTTATCCTAAACTTCAACAGATGGTTAAAAGAAACAGAGACTTTCATCTCATTGTGTGGGCTGGATACCCAGAGGATACAAGGCAATATACAAAATCCTCTTGAATACAGAATCTTAAACATAAACCCTCCAATGTGCAACATGTCGGAAACAATTCCGGAAAACCAAATTTAAGGTAATTCTCTAAACTTATCAAAGTGATATATGGTATAGAAAATAAACACACCAATTGATGATATAAATACTCTTGCTTCACAAAGTTTCATGATAATCTTAACAAAATAAAAACCTTTATTTTTGACAGTTTCAACCATAAAATGAATAGGAAAAGTATACTCTACTGAAGCACTGATGTATAATACTGTAGTTTTTATTTGTCTTTGTACAAATATTATGAATGCATTTTCGTTTCCCATTAAACACTTATTTTTGAATGTCTACATCAGTTTATTCAATGATACATCAGAGTGATATTCTTTCCTTTTATGCAATGATACATATGAGAGCCACTCAGTCTTTCCAGCTTGCTCTAACATTCAATGAGGTTATAGCTGATGGAATTACTCCACAGTCCTGCTTACTCCAGGAACCTCACCCCATTGATAATCCAGAAGCTAACTGTCATAAACATATTCAAAGACCCAGCTTCTATCTTATGAAAAATGAAGTTCCAATGACTCATGATCATCTGTGAAAAAAATAACTCTCATCTCTGTTTTAAAAGGGTGAAAAGTCATTATCTACAGTAACTAAATTCTAGATTGTCTCACAAGAAGAACCATTTTTTGGACACCCACATTGCCTAGAATCCTCATAATCTTCTACTTTAGCAGATACAATTGCAGCTTCTTCAACCTTTGCTCATATCACAACCCACATCCTCCAGTTATTCATCTAGCAAGCCTCTGAGCCAGTTCCAGTGCATTTAACAGTAAATCCTTCCATAAATAGAGTGACCAACAGAGTATATAGTACTCAAGATACGATCATGTCTACATCCTGTATAACTGAAGCATAGCCTCCTTATTTTTATATTCAATTCCTCTGGGAGTAAAAGATAAAATTCTATTACTCTTAAATACTTGCTGTGACTACATTGTAGCCTTTTATGATTCATGCATGAAGACACCCAGATCCCTCTGCATCTCAAAGCTCTGTGATTTTTCACTATTTAGAGAATATGCTTCTTTTTATTCTTCCTGCCAAAATGGACAATTAAACATGTTCCCACATTACAGTCCATTTACTTGATCTTTGCCCACTCAGTTAACCCGGTAATCTCCCTTTGTAGCCTCCTTTCATTCTCTTTGCAATGTACGTTTCTCACAAGTTTAGCAACCGTACATCAAAATCATTTATACACATTGCAAACAGTCCTAGCCCCAGCATTGGACCCCTGTGGCACACCACTCTTTACTTCTTAACAACAAGAAAATAACCCTGTCATGCCAACTCTCTGTTTCCTATTAGCCAGTCAGTCTTTCATTCATATCATTTTGTTACCCCTGCACCACAACCTTTTTTATTTCTGCAATTATCTTTGATGTGGCACCTTATCGACTGCCTCCAGGAAATCCAAGTTCTGATTGTCTACTGGTTCCCCTTTATCCACAGCACACATTACTTCTTCAGAGAGCTCTAATTAATTAGTTAAACATGATTTCCTATTTACAAAACATTGCTCACTCTGCCTGATTACTTTGTTCTCATCAAAGTGTCCTGTTATAATATCTTTAATAACAGCTTCTAACATTTCCCTCTGAAAGACATTGATGTAACTTGGTCTGTAGTTTCTTGGCTTTTTGCCTGCTCCCTTTTTGAATGAAAGAGTTACATGTGCCATTTTCCAATCTAACAGAATCTTACCCTATTAGGCAATTTTGGAAAATTAAAATCAACTCAGCAACTGTCAAATTAGCCATTTCTTTCAGACTCTGGATTGAAGTCTAGAACATAGAACATAGAAGAATACAGCGCAGTACAGGCCCTTTGGCCCTCGATGTTGCGCCGATCCAAGCCCACCTAACCTACACTAGCCCAATATCCTCCATATGCCTATCCAATGCCCGCTTAAATGCCCATAAAGAGGGAGAGTCCACCACTGCTACTGGCAGGGCATTCCATGAACTCACGACTCGCTGAGTAAAGAATCTACCCCTAACATCTGTCCTATACCTACCACCCCTTAATTTAAAGCTATGCCCCCTCGTAATAGCTGACTCCATACATGGAAAAAGGTTCTCATGGTCAACCCTTTCTAAACCCCTAATCATCTTGTAGGGCACTGGGCACTGGGCACTGTCAGCATTATAGCTCCAACAATTTACTCCATATCAAGTCCCTGGAGATTGTAATTTTCTTGAGTTTCTCTGTAACTCCTATTCCCTGATTTTATGGCTATTTCAGGGGCATTCTATGTATCCTCTGCACTGAATACTGATATTAAATTTTGATTCAATCTGACATTTCCTTAATCTCCATTACTCATTCCCAGACTCACTTTTTGTGGAGCCAACAATCATTTTGCTACCTCTTCTTTCTTTTTAAATATCAATCGAAACACTAACTATCTATTATTTATGTTTCTAGCTACCTTCCTCTCACACACTAATTTTCCCTTTATCGTATTGTATTAAACTTTTAGGCATTCTTTGTTGTTTTTAATTTTCTGTCCAGTCACTGGCCTGACACTCATCATTGAGCAATTATAGCTTGCTTTTTTAATTTTTATTTTACCTTTAACATTTTTCAACAATTACAGATGACAGGTTCTCCCTCTGAAATTGGACATGCTTGTCAGAATGTGTCAATTCTATGGATTCTTAAATACTTCCTTAAATGTTTGCCACTGTATACCTACTGACCTACCCTTTTACCTAGTTTACTAATTCATTTGGTAGCTCTGCCCTTGTGCTTTCATAATTTCCCTTATTTAAACAAAAATGTCCAGTTTTGCAGCCACATTTCTTTCCCCAAAAATGAATGTAAGATTCAATCATGTTATAATCACTGCTACCTAGGAGTGCTTTGACCATGGGGTCATTAGTAGATCCTCAGGGCTTGGTATTGGGACCTTTGCTTTTCATAAAATCATCTATAAATTGGTATACAAGGGACGGTTTCAAAGTTTGTTGATGGGAGCTGGGACTTTTATCATTGGACCGTAGGAGGTTGAGTGACGACCTGTAGAAGTTTATAAAATCATGAGGGATCTAGATAGAGATAATGGTAGTTTTCTTTTCCCTAGAATGGCCGACTTCAATACTTGGGGGCACATTTTTAAGGTGAGCAGAGTGATTTAAATAAGACACGA
Source organism: Chiloscyllium plagiosum (assembly GCF_037043375.1). Lineage (NCBI taxonomy): Eukaryota > Metazoa > Chordata > Chondrichthyes > Orectolobiformes > Hemiscylliidae > Chiloscyllium > Chiloscyllium plagiosum. The sequence continues at coordinate 2,255,205 of NW_028270161.1, forward strand.
GAGGTAATTTTTTTACACGGAGGGTGATTTGTGTGTGGAATGAAATTCCTGAGGTAGTGGTGGATGTGGTGCAGTCACAATGTTTAAAAAATATTTGGGTAAGTATATGAATAAGAAATGTCTGAAGGGATATGGGCCAGGAGCAGGCAGGTAGGACTAGTTTAGTTTGGGATTATGGTCAGCATGGAGTGCTTGGATTAAAGGGTCTGTTTCTGTGCTGTATAACTCAATGATTCTATGTTTTGGGAGAATTAGAAACTGTGGTAAGGACAGTATAGAACTTCAGTAGGACATTGACCCATTGGTGGAATGGTATGATTGTGGGTAGATGTAGTTCATTGTGGAGAACTGTGAGATGATGAACATTGGTACATCAAAGAGAGTCAGTATAAAACAAAGCAGTCTATTCTATAAAGTGTGTAGGAGCAGAGCGACCCAGGTGTAAATGTACAATAAATCATTAAATGTTATAGGTCAGGTAGAGTAAAATTTCAATAATGGATAAAGTATTTAGGCTTCAAAATAGTGGCATAATGAACAAGAGCAAGGGAGGTTATGTCAAACTTGTATGAGATGTGAGTTTGAACTCAGTTCATATATTATGTAGATTTGAAGGTGGTCATACTAAATAAAGAATGTGAATGCACTGGGAGAGTGCAGAAGAGGTTTAAGTGAATGAGACACTTCAATTCTGAGGATAGATCGGAGAAACTAGGATGGCTTTCCTCAGAAAGAAGAAGGCTAAGACAACATTTTATGGAAGTTTTCAAATTTGTGATGCATCTGCAGTGAGTACAACGGACACCAGCCGTCTAACCACACAATAATCCATTTCTCAACATTTTACTAATCACTTTATATATTGTTCCTTTCAAAATATTTCCCAAATTGTGTTCTGAAATAATGTAGCTTCCACCCAATAGTCAAGCCTGGTAAATGGTTATTTATGTTACTGTGACTGTGTGGTTTAAGAAAACCTTAACAACATTCTTTTCATTGTTCTGGTGAAAACCTTGTTTATAACCCACCATCCAATCAAAACAAGCTTTAACTATTCACTATGTCAAATCCTTTCATAATTTGATAAGGCAGATTGACAGTAGAAGAAACAAATTGGCAGTTTTTAAGAAAATATTATTCAACTGAAAACATATTTAAGTTAGAGCTATGTATCCAGACTACAAAATACAGACAGATAATTTATGTGCCATTAATTAATATTTACCTCGTAGTCGTGAAGACTCCGTAAACAATGGGATTCCTTTCGTCTTTTGTATGGAGCAGAAACACGTCTTCTGCAAAGAATAATGAAGCAATTAAAATTCGCAATTTGAGTGGCAGAAATGTGTTAGATTCTCTCTTACCAATGGGCAGCTTCTAAACACATTGCTGTTAATCCATTAACATATCAGTTTGCAAACAATATATGGACATTGTTGTCCCATTGTGTCTCCTATTCCAGAAAGCCTTTTGACCAGACCTTCTGGTCTTCCACTGCTCTTACTGTAAGGTGCTAATCTTTCGTAAGGCTGCTGATTCCACAACTCAGAGTATGACAATAACTTAGATTACTTAGATTACTTACAGTGTGGAAACAGACCCTTCGGTCCAACAAGTCCACACCGACCGGCCGAAGCGCAACCCACCCAGACCCATTCCCCTACATTTACCCCTTCATCTAACACTACGGGCAATTTAGCATGGCCAATTCACCTGACCTACACATTTTTTGGACTGTGGGAGGAAACCGGAGCACCCGGAGGAAACCCACGCAGACACGGGGAGGATGTGCAAACATTCTCAAGAGAAGATGGCAAAACTCCCTCAAAAACTGACAAGAGGTTTAGCACTGCCCAAACAGCAGGTCACACTGCTCAGCGCTTCAGGATAATCACCGAAATGTACAAGGCACAGGAGATGGAAAAAAGGAGAATTTATTAACAGCTAAAGGCATTAAGAATATTGCTATCAGGTTACTCATCGGCTTTCAAATGTACTAACTCAGAAAAGTATATTAGCCCAATCTAGACAGCTTGCATCTACTTATGCTGCACATTCCAATGACATTTTTTAGAAGGAGTGATGTGGCTAATCATTATTTTTATAAGATTGACAGCAAGACAATAATTCACTGAGCATTCCAGGACTGTAGATTGATGAAATCTGTTCACTGCTCAGAACTCTGTCGCCTGTCTGTTATTTTTTTAACTAGGAAAAGGTTTGTGACCTTATTTATTAAAATTTGAACCTGACCGATTCTGACCCCATCAAGATCAGTTGAGCAGATAGGCATAACAATGAGAGTAACACATCTATCATCACCCCAAGGAGAGCTGGAGAGAAGGGGGAGAAGGAGCTTTGTAGGATCTTGTACTACCAATGATGGAAGCCCTGAGAGGCTAACTGAACAGCAGTTATGTTTGAATTGAGAGACCGTCAGTCATAAAATTACAATCCTAATAATTTCTGGAATTATCAGAGTCATTGAGAAATACTGCTTCTTTAAATCTGTCTGTGCGGCTTGGCAGAGTCTGAGATGGGTCTGCACAAACAACCAGGATGAGTGGGGTAAGGTGCTGCCATCAACCTTCCTTTCTATGCTGTGTCTGAGACGCTATCGGTTAACATTGATAATGAATAAATTATCATGGAGCTGTAATAAGAAGAGGCACTTGTCTTACACAACTCAATGTAGTTAACTGTATGATAGCATCTTGTACAGGTTACACTGATTGGTTAGGCACAGGAGCAAGAGAAGATACAGCTATCTTAAAATCATAGAATCACTACAGTGTGGAAACAGGCCATTTGGCCCATTGGGTCTGCACTGATCTTCCAAAGACCATTTCACCAAGTTCCACTATCCCCACCCTATTCCCCTAACCCTGTAGTTCCCTTGGCTAATCCACCTAAGCTGCATATCTTTGGACTTGTCTGGGATCATGTACTGGACTGCTCCTTCTTCACCCAAAGACTGTGCAGCATCATCAGATTGGGTAGAGTTTAATGCATCTTCAGTATTAACTTTCAGAACCATCACCATTTACAAAGTGATCAATTGTTAAATCTACCACACATGCCTGGCTAAACCTTTAATGATCACCTTTTTACTTTGACCAGCCCAGTGATGCATTTTAAAGAAATCGCTGATTAAATTTCCATACTGTTAGCAGAGAGCAAATTCAATGAAGCTCTGCAGTGAAATTTTTACTTACGTAGTTCATCAAAATATGTGTCAACCCCATCAGGACCTGGGACAGAACACACCAGGCGGGCTTTAAGGAATGTTGTCCATTTATTGATGAGGCTGCGTTGTCCTCCAACATCATTCTGGAGATAAAGAAAGATAGAAGAATATAAATTTATAAAGATTTGGTCTGCTCTATGGCATTCAAATTATAGTGTCAAATTTGTCTCACATGAAGTTACCTATTGTGTGCATGTACAGATTCATCGCAGTTTGGAATTAGACATCGGCGACAATGCACTGAGAATTAATATCATGAGCATCAATAATTATCAAACCACACTCTGCCCATGTCTTAGAGAGTTGGCAGATAAATTGATTCAGAGAATTGGTAAATGTAGCTTTTTGACTGACTGCTGCCAAATCTAAGAGAGGAAACAACTGTAACTCTCACATAATGCTGCTCTACCTGACGACACTTCCCAGTATTTTATGCTTTTATTTCCTATTTCCAGTACCCACAGTATTTGGCCTCAATTTTGTAACAAAAGACTTTCCGACACCCAATATAGAGATGGAATCAAACCAGTTCTGGCTTCGAGCCCATATTTATAGTGAAACAATTCCAAATAAGTAAACATGGCTCAGAAATCATAAACATACACTTCAATCATTGACACAGATGCCACAAAGTTAGAATCCCACTCAGAAATTAATCAAGCTGGGATCTTTCACTTAATGAGGAGGAGTCCAAACAGACCTGTGCAAGGTAGAGTGGTGGTCTCTATGTGCAGACCAAGGATTAGAATTTTCATATGTAACAAGAAACCCACTCCAACAGGTATTGTTGGCACCAGTTTTGCCAGCTGTAGCAATTAGTGGATCCAATCCTGTGGTTGCCACGAACACATATGGGGGAATTAGAGAAGATTCTTTACCTCAGGGTTGCTGTTATACAACAAGGCGCAGTTTGTTTAGTTGGATTATCCTCTGCATTTAAACATCAATCAAACCATGACCATTTCTAAAGCAGACTGAGAGACTAATTGGCAAGTTTCCAAAGCTTGATCATTCACTCCATTGTCAGAATAAATAGGGCAATCACTCTCCTTCGTTCCCACCAGGGGATGGTGTGCTGTTCACTTGGCATTGCTTTATTACACTATGACTGAGAAGACTTGCTGTGCATAACAGGAACAAAAATTGGCATCCCACAGCCTTGGCAACCAATCTTTACAGCTTGTTAAATTGATATAATTCTACTTAATGTTCAATAAAAGCAAGCTGCAGAAATCATTTTCAGAGCTATTCTTTAATGGAAAGGATATATATTACAAAAGTTCTAAGGAGCACACCGCCCTCAAAGGGATCAAAGGATTAAATTAATAGACAAGCGTTTTATAAAGTTTATTAATGTTTAGCTCATTAACTGATGACCTCACCAAAAACTACTGATTCACTGAAAACTTTTGCTGTAAATTTCTGATGAGGTCAAAGGGTTAATTAGCTCTTGTAGAAAATCTGCACATGTACTGCCTTGGCAGTTAAACTTCCTCATTCATAAAATAAATTGAAAAACAATGAAACTGGCTATTCTTTTCCTGAAGGTGTCACATTATATACTGCATCGATCCTTTATTACACACAAATCAATCTTTTATTTACCAAATGTTGATCATCTGTTACACTTCAGACACCATCTAAAATATAACACCAGAAAGCAATTCCCTCTACATCCTTACTTTGATAATATTGAGGTCATTCAAAACTCTGTTGCCTTGTTCTAACTTTCACCAATTCTCATTTCCCAGTCATCCCCGAGATTCCTGACCTACATCAGCACCTGATTAATCAGCCACTCAGTTTTAATATTCTGATCCTTGTTTTTGCATCCTCCATGGTATCACTTCTCCTGATCTCTGCAAGCTTACAGCCCTTTGCAAACTCTGCAGTCCACCACTCTGAGCCTGTTCAGCATCTGACTTGCTCCACCATCCACTGCTGCATCATTTGTATTCATTCCCAGGATAAAGGCATCTCTGGCTAGGCAGCATTTATTGTCCATTCCACTTGCCAAGAGGCAATTAAGAGTTAACCACCTTGCTGTGGGTCTGGAGTCACATGGAGGCCAGACCAGGTAAGGATGGCAGATTTCCATCCCGAAAAGGTATTAGTGAATCAGATGGGTTTTATGGCAATCATTGTGGTAACAAATAGACTTCTTTAAAAATTCCAGATCATTATCTACCATAATGGGATTCAAATTTGTTTCCTCAGTTCTGGATTATTAGCCCAGTGACATACCATAATGGCCCCAGCTCCATCTCTAGTTACACTGACCGTAAGCTCTGAAATCCACTGTTTTAAACTTTCCATCTCTCCTTCTCTCATTAAGATTCTCCTTAAAACCTAACTCTTTGACCAAGCTTTTAGTTTTCTTCCATGTCTGTGGCAAATTTTCTTCATAACAATCTTCACTGTCAGTGGGACAAAATCCTGGATTTCCCTCCCCACACAGTGAGGGTATACCACAGCAACTAGAGCTTTGAAGAATATACGAGGACAGGGCTTTAAAAGCCAGTTTCAACTTCACTGAAGTGGACTAGTGGGACTAAATGTTTTTGTGTGCAGCAGCCTGTATTTGAGTGTCATTGTGCTATGATAATCAGAATTGATGAACTATTGCCCAGTTACCCCTATGTTGAAGGTAAAGACCAATTCATACTCTGAGAGCTAGATGGAGATAGCTGGCAGAACCAACAGAAGGGCAGCCTTGGTCACTCTGAGTGCTGCAAACCACTCAGTAAAAGAATCAAGACAACATAGAATCCCTACAGTGCGGAAGCAGGCCATTCCGCCCATCGAGTCCACACTGACCCTCTGAAGAGCGTCCATCCAGACCCACACCCCTGCCCTATCCCTGTAACCTCATATTGCCCATGGCTAATCTATTTAGCCTACACACCCCTGGACACTCTGGGCAATTTAGCATGGCCAATCTACCCTAACCTGCATATCTTCGGACTGTGGAAGGAAACCAGAGCACCCGGAGGAAACCCACACAGATGCAGGGAGAATGTGAAAACTCCACACAGACAGTCACCCGAGGCTGGAATCATGCCCAGGTCCCTGGTCCTGTGAGGAATGAGCTGACAAAGCAAGAATTTCAAAAGGCAACTGTGCATTTATCAATATCAAGGCTACAGGTCACCTCCACAGCAATAGGCAAAAGTGAGGACTACAGCTGCTGGAATCCAGAGCCTAGATTAGAGTGCTGCTGGAAAAGCTCAGCAGGTCAGGCAGCATCCGAGGAGCAGGAAAATCAATGTTTCGAGCAAAAGCCATTCCTGATGAAGGGCTTTTGCCTGAAACGTTGATTTTCCTGCTCCTCGGATGCTGCCTGACCTGCTGTGCTTTTCCAGCACCACTCTAATCTAGACTCCACAGCAATAGGTTTTACATTTAACTAAGACACCCATTAAGATTATCACAAATAATGAAAAACTATGAATAATTTCATTAATAAATCAGGGACTGCTCCATATTTTTTTTTAAACTTCAAGCCTTTTGGACTCAACCTTTTTCTCTAACCTGTGTGGATGTGCGTTGCATTATGAATCCTTCTTGCATTTAGTAATTAATAAATTCACTGGTTCATTCATGATAGTCTGATTAAATTGGATCCTTTTAAAACATATGTTCATTTCAGTCTGAGAGAAAATATCTGTGAGGAAAAGGATCCTTTTTAAATTCACCTTGTTGCTGTCAACTGAGGGGGTGGATGCATGGAGGAGGGAAGCCAGCTCATCCCTGCTCACCTGGGAGCTTAACAATATGGTCTTTCAGTTGGAATCAGAGTGAATCTTGAATGTTGCCAGGTGTCTGCTCATTGCAATAAGACTTATAGATTGTTTCAAAAACAAAGGATCTAACAAAGTTTACAAAATAACAATTCAAACCACATTAACCTCGTTTGGATAGTTATTGGATAAGATTTCTTCTCTCAGACGGGTGTGAGTCTTTGGTGCAGAGAGCTGTGGGAGCAGAGTTCCTGTGTATATTTAAGGCTGAGATAGGTAGAATCTTGATCAGTCGGGAAAATGCAGGAAATTGGACGTAGAGAAGATGTTTCCATTAGTAGGAGGGTCTTGGACCTGAGAGCTTGGCCTCAGAGTGAAGGACGACCCTTTAGAACTGTGATGAGAAAGAATTTCTTTTGCCAGAGAGTGGTGACTCTGTGGAACTCATTACTGCAGTGGCCGGTGGAGGCCAAGTCAGTGAGCGCATTTAAGACAGAGATAGGTAGATTCTTAATTAATAAGGGGATCAAAGTTTATGGGTAGAAGGTAAGAGAATGGGATTGAGACACATATCAGTTCTGATTGACTGGTTGACCTCATACAATAAGAGTTCCCTGATTGAAGCTGTTAATCTGGTCCAATCAGGGAGTCCTGGCTGACAGATAAAATACAAGTGTCAGTCTGACTCTGAGAGCTGGCTGTGAGGGAGCTGGACTGATATCAAGGACCTTCCACGTGTACGTAAAAGGTGATGGGATACCAGCCTCTGTGGAGTTATTTAAGACTCAATGGGCTGAATGGCCTAATTCTGCTCTTATATTTTATCATCTTACGGATGTGGGGAGTGTCAGATCAGCCATGATTCTATTGAATGATGGAACAAACTCGAGAGGCCGAGTCGTCTATTCCTGTGCCTATGGTCTTTAGGCCCTTACGGATAGAGCCTTCTATAAAAGTTTAATTTGTAATCATTTCTTACTAACTCAAAATTATACACTGCTGGAATATTTGACAGAAAATTTCTCATTTGACCAAACTGGCTCAGTTGGATTTGTGCTTCAGGTTTTGATTAGATTTCACCCTGAAGAAAATTCAGCTTGATCACCGTTATATTGTATTTCACAAGCTTGTCTTGTTCAATACCAAAGCTGTTAATGTGAGGACAATGGCAAATAGAATAGAAAATGTACCTAAAAATGCATTTAAGATGAAGATAAAATAAGAAGAGTGAGTACCTGGTGTATTTCACACTATCTATAACAACTTTGCTCAGCAGGGTTTCTGTTTTAGTATTCGGCCTCAGCTCTTGTTAAGTCAGTCCCAGCAATACCAAAACTGACAATAAACATCCATTGCAAGTTATTAAAGCCTAATTCAGGGTACCAAGGGAGGAAGAGAGAAAAAACCCAAACAATTGTAATGTGGTTGAATGCACACACCACAATTAACTAATGAGAATTAGAAACATTCCCACTCGTTTATGTAATAAGTAAATCATTCAACACAAAAACTGAATGATATTGCAATAAAAGGCAATGCAGACTATTTCAAAAAGGAAGTGAACACAGTTTGTTTTTCAGATGGATTATGTCTTACTGGGGAACCAACCTACTGGGAAAGCAATTCTGGAATGTTGACAAATAATCCCTTTTCTGAAGCTCTCTTTTATAATTTCCAATTGCTTTATTTTCCTTTCTCACTTTAACAAGCACCCAGAGTGCAGTTAACAAAATCACCTCTGCATATTAGAGCTGGTCCCAATGGATTCCAAACTGGGCGTCAGTGAGCAGGTGCTGCTTGATAGCACTGTTGATGACACCTTCCATCACTTTACTGTTGATGGAGAGTAGAATGATGGAGTGGTAATTGACTGGGTTGGATTTGTCCTGCTTGTTGGGTTGAGGACATATCCAGACAATTTTCCACTGTTAGGTAGATGCCAGTATTGTAACTGTATTGAAAGATCTTGGGTTAGAGAGTAGTTAGTTCTGGAGCACAAGTTTACTACTATTGCCCATAATCTTTGCCATCTTCAGGGTCTTGAAACATTTCTTGTTATCAAGAGTGAATGTTTCAAGTCCGTTGACTATTCATCAGATTGTAGATTGATCTACGTTGGCAATAAATTGTACAGGGGTATAATGAACCACGGTTGCAGGAGTTCAGGGGGCCAGGTTCACATGGACTGTATGAGGAGCTAAGCAGGTAGCCAGGGTTTAACATATGGCATTGTTTAGTGTAAATAGGGCATGAGGAGTGTGTTGGGTCATTGAGGGGCTGGGAATTCTTCTTATTTCTATTTTCAGTTGTCATAGCTCCGACAAAGTCCGAGAGCACTGAGGCCCTTCTCCTGCCTAGCACCTCCACCCATAACCCAATAACTCTGACCACCTTCTGGGACAGAGATCACCATTCCCACACACATCTGCACCTTCTCGCCCCTCTCCACCAAAATAAACATCCAAACTTCCAAGTTGCTTCCTCCTAGTTAGCTTTAGACAGCTTGGAATTGTTCACCCTTTGCAATCCCAGTGCTGGGGGTAATATTCAGACCCCACAATCTAAAACTGGGTCTAACAGGAGCTGTCACATTGCTCACACTGTCCTTTGAGGAAGAAAGGATGGCTCATTATATGATCGTTGTGCTACATCTTGTAGTGAATGTTTTTTGTTTGGTGAGTGGGTTTTTAAAGAAGCTAAGTTGGAGATCAGGTTACCTAAAGTGCATCTGGCATTTCAGAATTAATAAACGGACTGCTTTGACATTTGGTTTGAAGATGCCAATGACAAGGGAATGACAGGTCTCCAAGAGACTAAGATGCAGGCGTTAGCACTTTCCTGACAAGCTGATCTGGTCTTAATTCTCACTTTTATGGCTTTAAAGCAAGGCAGCCTTTATAATTATTATACTCCTTTAAGTTTTCTATATACTGGATTTAGCTGCATAATAACACGAATAGTGCTGTTGAACTAAAGCCATCCCAGGATTAGGTTAAGTCTGGGTGTTGGCTCAGAGGCCTCCGTGAGGAAAAATACCCATCAATCTATTTTCATAAGTCAAGAAGTAATGCCTTCAAAACTGAGAGAACAGAACAGCTAAAAGTAGGTTATGGAGGACTGCTCCCAGGTGCTAAATTTGGTTTTCTGAAATCTGAAGACTGTAAGATGTTGCTAAAATGCTGTTTGAATTAAATGCAATTCACACACCAGTTAGCAGGGTCTTACATATAAACTGTAACATACTTTTGCTGGTGCACTGATATCTGCACTTTTGAAGGTCGTGTAAATGTTTCTGGCATTAGAAACCTAATACTCACATAACGTGTAAGTCGTGTTATTTAGTGAAAAAGGACAGAAATTGCTGAAGGAACTCAGCAGGTCTGGCAGAATCTGTGGAGGAGAAAGCAGAGTCAATATGTCAAGTCCAGGGACCCTTCTTCAGAAGGGACTCAAAATGTTAACTGTTTTTTCTCCATAGATACTGCCAGATCTACTGAGTTCTTCCAGAAATTTCTGTTTATGCTTCCAATTTCAGCATTTGCAGCACTTTGTTTTATTTTTATGTTGCTTAGTGATACATATTGGGAAGGAAGATATTCAATTCATCAAATGCCCCTTGCTCAGAAATGTGAACAGTCCAAGTCACAGCAATGTAAAACATGTTCACTGACTCAGATCTGTCATAGGCTAAAAGGTCTTACAACTGCTCAGATTCCTTAAGACTGCCATAGCTAATTAAAATAAACACAAATTTATCGCATCCTATTTACAAAATATTTTTCAGGACTAACTACACTTGTATCCATTGTGGGGAAAGCAACACTTTACCAGACTCTGTCAATGCTTTGATATTATAAGGCAAAGGAAGCCACTCAACGGGGAAGTGGATAAATACAAGTGATTTTCTCAAGCTCCCTGTGAAATAATGTTGCAACGTCATTCATTCTTCCTCCAAATTTTGATTAAAGACTAGAAACTGACTGAGCAAATTTTCACCAGCAATCTGTGTTCACTCAGAAGCACACTTGAACTGATAGCAATATTCCTTGTTTTCCTTCAGGCTGTAAGAAGAGGATAGGAGCTGTCTAACTGCAAATAGAAATATTCAACCTTGCAATCATACAAATTATTAACAAATGTATTGATTTCACTAAAATCAAGGGGAGTTCTCCATTTGGGAGATAAGTTTACAGCAAAATATGGAATATGCACCATGTTGATATTTTTGGAAAACATTTCTGTAAATTTTATTTTAAATGTTGACATTGAGTCTTGAAGCCTAGTGAATGAATAATGTAGTGGCTGTGCAACTTGCTAAATATCTTCTTGCAGTACAAAGATATTGGAACAGACCATCCGAATATGGAGCCGTCACAGTTTCCAATCTTAGTGCCTGGAAATTAAGGTACATCACGCTTACTATTGTTTCCTGCTGTGTTCTCCCAATGGATAAGGAGCAGAACTTGTTTTCTCAAGTATTCCTAAACATGGTTTTGAAAGGAGTAGAAGCAACTTGAAGTGGGGTTACTCATTTCGTATTGAGCTACAGATAGTTTACAAAGATACTGAAAACTGCCAAACACAGGTCAATATGGATATGTGAACACAGCAGAGAAAAGAGATAGACATTCATCCTATGAGCTTATTACAGACTAAACCCAGTTGCTGTAATGCGACTAATTAATTTTGGAGCCTAATTTTGCATAAGAACTTGCCTTTGTTTGAACATAAGAATTAGAGGCAAGAGTAGCTGATTCAGCTCCTCAAGCCACGTAATACGATCATGTCTGATATTGGACATTAACAAAGTGATAACATCATTGATAGTTGAAGGGTGCAGTAAACAATATAGATTCATATTCAGCTTCATGCAGAAATTCTGACGATCTTCATTTCACTATTACCTTAGAAAGAACTTTGACATCCAACATGCCCTTTAGAAATTGTCTTTTTAATGGCTAGGTAGCTTTTTGTCCTTCCACTTATACAGATGAAACTAAACCTCTTCACCTCATAGCACAACTTGCATAATCTATTTCCAGTCATCAAATCTTAAAAAATGATGTTTTGGCAATAATAACATAAGTACTGCATCATCGCATTGGTTGTAATTTTTCAAATATTCCTTGGATTCTGGAGTACTGAAGGATTGGAAAATTGCCAGTGACATGCCCAATCAAAAAGGGGGTAAAATATTAGACAAAAAGTGGTAAATTTTGGCTGATTAACCTAACATCTAATGTTGGAAATATACTGGAATCAATGATTAAGGAAGTAATGGCAGAGCTTTTGGAAACTCAATCTAATCAAGCAGAGTCAGCATGGCTTTGTAAAAGGGAAATAGTATCTGACTAATTTATTAAAGACTTTCAAAGTAGTTTCAACCAGCATAGATAGAAGGACAAGTAGATGTGACATACTGGACTTCCTGGAGTCGTTCAACAAGGTACCTCACAAAATGTTAAGTCATAAGATAAGAGCCAATGGTGTTGGAGGGAGTATATTGATGAGGATAGACAATTGGCTCATGGGCAGGAAACAGCAAATGGGCATAAGGGATTCTTTTACAGGTTGGTGACCTGTGACCAGTGGGATTTCACAGGGATCAGTGCTGGGACCGTAATTGTTTACAATGTATATATTCACAACTTGAAGGAAGGAAGTGAATGTGCTATAGCCAAGTTTGTAAATGATACAAAAACAAGTGCAAAGGTGAGTTGTAAGAGAGACACAAACATGTAACAGAGGGACATTTAAGGTTAAGTAAATGGGCAAAAGTTGGCAAATAGAATATTGTGTGGGAAAATGTAAAGTTGTTCACTCTGGAAGGGGGCATAAAGGAACAGAATATGAGTTATATGGAGAAAAGCTGCAGAAAGCTGCAACACAAAGGAATTTAGGAATACTTACAGAAAGCTAACACAAAAATACAGCAGGTAGTCAGGAAGGCTAATAGAATGTTGTTCCTTATTTCAAGGGGTTTGTTGTATATGGGTTAGATTCGTGAACCGTGGATGACAAGAGAAATCGTACGACTAGCCAAGAGGAAAAGGGAAGTGTACATAAGGCCTGGGCAGCTAAGAACAGAAAGGGCCCTGGAGGAATATCGGAAGAGTAGGACAAGTCTTAATCGAGGAATCAAGCGGGCTAAAAGGGGTCATGAAATAGCTTTAGAGAACAGAATTAAGGAGGATCCCAAAGCATTTTATTCTTATATAAGCAAGCGGGTAACGAGGGAAAGGATTGGTCCACTAAAGGATAATGAAGGAAGGCTGTGTGTCAAACCTGAGAGAATGGGTGAGATTCTAAATGATTACTTTGCATCAGTGTTCACTGAAGAGTGGAACATGATGAATGTTGAGATTAGAGATAGACACAAAGATTGGTGGAGTAGCAGAAAGAATAGGGAACTGTCAGAGAATACAGGAGGATATAGATAGACTGGACAGTTGGGCGGAAAAGTGGCAGATGGTTTTCAATCCAGACAAATGTGAGGTGATGCATTTAGGCAAGACTAATTCTAGACAGAATTATACAATGAACGGAAGAGCCTTGGGAAAAGTTGATGAGCAGAGAGATCTAGGAGTGCAGGTCCATTGTACCCTGAAGGTTGCTGCACAGGTGGATAGAGTAGTAAAGAAGGAATATAGTATGCTTGCCTTCATCGGACGGGGTATTGAGTATAACAGCTGGCAGGCCATGTTAAAATTGTACACGATGTTGGTTTGGCTGCATTTAGACTACTGTATACAATTCTGGTTGCCACATTACTAAAAGGATGTGGATGCTTTGGAGAGGGTGCAGAGAAGGTTTACGAGGATATTGTCTGGTATGGAAGGTTCTAGCTATGAAGAGGGGTTGAGTAGGTTAGGTTTGCTTTCATTTGAAAAAAGGAGATTGAGGAGGGACCTGATTGAGGTTTACAAAATCATGAAGGGTATAGACAGGGTGGATAGAGACAAGCTTTTTCCCAGGGTGAAGGATTCAGTAACGAGAGGTCACGCTTTCAAGGTGAGAGGTGGAAAGTTTAAGGGGGATACACGCGGCAAGTACTTCACACAGAGGGTGGTGGTCGTCTGGAACGCGTTGCCAGCAGAGGTGGTAGAGGCAGGCACGGTAGATTCATTTAAGATGCGTCTGGACAGATGCATGAGTAGGTGGGGAGCAGAGGGATACAGATGCTTAGGAATTGACCGACAGGTTTAGACAGTAGATTTGGATCGACTCAGGATTGGAGGGCCGATGGGCCTGTTCCTGGGCTGTAAATTTTCTTTGTTCTTTGTTTTTATAAGAGTAGACATGTCTTACTGCAACTGGCCAAGGTGCTGATGAGATCACATTGAGCACTGTGAGCAGTTTTGGTCTTTTTATTTCAGGAAGGAAATCATTCCATTGGAGGCAGTTCAGAGAAGGTTTACCAGAAAGATCCCTATATAGAACACAGATTGGGACTCCAGTTACTGAAGTTTAGAAGAATGAAAGGTTATCTCACGGAAACATATCAGATTCTTAAGGGGCTCTCCTTTATTGGAGAGTCAAGGACCAGACAGCATAGTCTCAGAATAAAGGAGTGCCATGCTTAGATTGAGATGAGGAGGAATTTCTTCTCTAAGAGGGTTGAGGGGCTTTGGAGTCAATCTGTATATTTAAGGTTGTGATAGATAGATTCTTGATTAGTTGGGGAATCAAAGGTTATGGGGAAAGGGCAGGAAAGTGGATGTGAGGAATGTCAGATCAGGTATGATCCTATTGAATGGTGGAGCACGTTTCAGGAGCTGGATGGTCTCTTCTTGTTCCTATTTCTTTGGGTCTTATCACATAGTATCATACAGTATCAGATTGTGAAGTAATTTTGAATTATTCTAGCTAAATCCACTGATTGAACATCGATCATTTTGTACAGTTGTTCACATGCTTGGAACTCCATAACATTCAAATGGTCAACATGAGGCAATCACTTCAATGTGACAGTGTAGACTAGCATCACTACCTTGCATTAAATAATGTGCTATATTTGTACTGATCAATTTAAGTCACCCCTCTGTATATTTTGTTTCTTCATGCGATGAGAACTAGAACTAAGTTCTCCTTTTGTTTTTGTCAGGATGATGTTATTGAGTTCCATGAAGCAGTTGGCATCAGATCAAATGTTTATTCATTAACAATTGTGGAAAATAAGTTCCTTCAAGGTCACACATTTCCCAGAAAGAATTTGTTTGTCTGTTAAACTAATTGACAAGATCAAAGTTTCTCAGCACTGAAATATCCAGTAAACATTACAAGGATATTTCTGTACAACTGTAACCCTTGCAAAATGTATCATAAGCCAAGATAATAAAAATATAAGCACTTAAAAAAACAAGTCAACCACTCTGATATTTTATTGTCTGAAAGAATTAAATGTCACTGTACCTGTTACTGCACAACTATGAATGATGTACTTTGTCTTCATTTAGAATGACAGTAAAATGTGTTCCTACTGTTGCACATACCAATGTTTTCATCAGGCTTAAAGTGACAATATATTAACAAAGTTTATCAATGTATGAAAAAGTTTCATTTAGATTAGATTAGATTAGATTAGATTACAGTGTGGAAACAGGCCCTTCGGCCCAACAAGTCCACACCGACCCGCCGAAGCGAAACCCACCCATACCCCTACATTTACTCCTTACCTAACACTACGGGCAATTTAGTATGGCCAATTCACCTAACCCTGCACATCTTTGGATGGTGGGAGGAAACCAGAGCACCCGGAGGAAACCCACGCAGACACGGGGAGAACATGCAAACTCCACACAGTCAGTCGCCTGAGGCGGGAATTGAACCCGGGTCTCGGGCGCTGTGAGGCAGCAGTGCTAACCACTGTGCCACCGTGCCGCCCACTATGATGGCTCTGAAGTGTTTACTGCATCTGAACTATAATCTGAACCTGACCCTCACATTTTACTTTGCAAAGTTCCCTGACCAAATACCAACCAAACCAAAGTGATGTCGATCTACCAGGGAGAAGGCAATTCTGGATCTTGTATTGTGCAATGAACCAGAATTGATCAGGGATCTCGAAGTGAAGGAGCCATTGGGAAGTAGTGACCATAATACAATAAGCTTCAATCTGCAATTTGAGAGGGAGAGGGTACAATCGGAAGTGACAATATTTCAGTTGAATAAAGGGAATTATGGAGCTATGAGGGAGGAGCTGGACAAAGTTCAATGATGCAATACCTTAGCAGGGATGACAGTGGAGGAACAATGGTAGATATTTCTGTGTATAATGCAGAAGATGCAGGATCAGTTCATTCCAAAAAGGAAGAAAGATCCTAGGAGGAGGCATGGGTGGTCGTGGCTGACGAGGGAAGTTAAGAAACATATAAAATTAAAAGAGAAAAAGTATAACATAGCAAAGATAAGTGGGAAAACGGAGGACTGGGAAGCTTTTAAAGAACAACAGAGGATTACTAAGAAGGAAATACGCAGAGAAAAAATGAGGTACGAAGGTAAACTGACCAAAAATATAAAGGAGGATAGTAAAAGCTTTTTTAGGTATGTGAAAGGCAAAAAAATGATTAAGATTAAAATTGGGCCCTTGAAGACAGAAATGGGGGAATATATTATGGGGAACAAAGAAATGGCAGAGAATTGAATTGGTACTTCAGCTCTGTGTTCACTGGGGAAGACACAAGCAATCTCCCTGAGGTAACAGTGGCTGAAGGACCTGAACTTAAGGGAATTTATATTTGCCAGGAATTGGTGTTGGAGAGACTGTTAGGTCTGAAGGTTGATAAGTCCCCAGGGCCTGATGGTCTACATCCCAGGGTACTGAAGGAAGTGGCTCGAGAAATCGTGGATGGGTTGGTGATTATTTTCCAGAGTTCGATAGCTTCGGGATCAGTTCCTGCGGATTGGAGGGTGGCTAATGTTGTACCACTTTTTAAGAAAGGTGGGAAAGAAAAAGCAGGAAATTATAGACTAGTTAGTCTGACCTCAGTGGTGGGAAAGAGCTGAAATCTTTTATAAAGGATGAAATTACGACACATCTGGATAGTAGTAACAGGATAGGTTAGAGTCAGCATGGATTTATGAAGGGGAAATCATGCTTGACTAATCTTATGGAATTTTTTGAGGATGTAACTCTGAAGATGGACGAGGGAGATCCAGTAGATGTAGTGTACCTGGACTTTCAGAAAGCTTTTGATAAAGTCCCACATAGGAGGGTAGTGAGCAAAATTAGGGCGCATGGTATTGGGGGCAAAGTACTAACTTGGATTGAAAGTTGGTTGGCTGACAGGAAACAAAGAGTAGTGATAAATGGCTCCATTTCGGAATGGCAGGCAATGACCAGTGGGGTACTGCAGGGATCAGTGCTGGGACCGCAGCTTTTTACAATATATGTTAATGATATAAAGACGATGGTATTAGTAATAACATTAGCAAATTTGCTGACGATACTAAGCTAGGTGGCAGGGTGAAATGTGAGGAGGATGTTAGGAGATTACAGGGTGACCTGGACAGGTTAGGTGAATGGTCAGATGCATGGCAGATGCAGTTTAATGTGGATAGATTTATGGTTATCCACTTTGGTGGCAAGAACAGGAAGGCAGATTACTACCTAAATGAAATCAATTTAGGTAAAGGGGCAGTGCAAAGAGATCTAGGTGTTCTTGTACACCAGTCAATGAAGGTAAGCATGCAGGTACAGCAGGTAGTGAAGAAGGCTAATAGCATGCTGGCCTTCATAACAAGAGGGATTGAGTATAGAAGCAAAGAGGTTCTTCTGCAGATGTACAGGGCCCTGGTGAGACCACACCTGGAGTATTGTGTGCAGTTCTGGTCTCCAAATTTGAGGAAAGACATTCTGGCTATTGGGGGAGTGCAGCGTAGGTTCAAAAGGCCAATTCCTGCAATGGCGGGACTACCTTACACTGAAAGACTGGAGCGACTGGGCTTGTATACCCTTGAGTTTAGAAGACTGAGAGGGGATCTGATTGAGACATATTAGATTATTAAAGGATTGGACACTCTGGAGGCAGGAAACATGTTTCCACTGGTGGGTGAGTGCCGAACCAGAGGACACAGCTTAAAAATACGGGGTAGACCATTTAGGACAGAGATGAGGAGAAACCTTTTCACCCAGAAAGTGGTGGCTGTGTGGAATGCTCTGCCCCAGAAGGCAGTGGAGGCCCAGTCTCTGGATTCATTTAAGAAAGAGTTGGATAGAGCTCTCAAGGATAGTGGAATCAAGGGTTATGGAGATAAGGCAGGAACAGGATACTGATTAAGGATGATCAGCCATGATCATATTGAATGGTGGTGCAGGCTCGAAGGGCAGAATGGCCTACTCCTGCACCTGTTGTCTATTGTCTATTGTATTTACTTTGAACAGTTCAATGTCATTGGCCTTTAAGGAACAGAAGAGTGTAAACGTTCCTCCATTTATACAATCCATTGAAACACAGCATGCAACACTATAATAGTCCCAATACTGCAGAGTACAATGACCATTCTCACAGGAGATCAACTGGAAATAAATAAAAAAGACTTTGTAATGTGTCACATGCCAGATGCTAGAATTTGACTGGAAAAGAATATTCAGAAAAACACTTGAAAGCCAACATGTGGAAATTTCATCTGATCTGTGTCAGAAATTTACAAACATTTAAACTACCTTTTGCTTGCCTCCACAAGTTCACAAGAATTGAAGATCATCAATGTAGACAATGGGTCGATAGGAAGTATTTAAGCAGTGCCATTATAGGGCCAGGCCCTGGTAACACAACCTTTGCAGCTGTTATCCACACCCAGACTACCCACAAGCAGTAGCACAGAAAGTCCACTTATTGTCATCATAAAGTACTATTCAAGGGAGTCGGGTGAATCGGGTTATTACAGAGTCTACTTCTCTTAACATAACCATAATTTCTAAGTTTCTCGGAAATCTTTGCAATTACATTCAATCTATTGGAGATTCTGTTCTTGGGAGTCGAGCAGTGAGCTAACTTGAAAACCCGAAGTAATTATAATGTCAGACAGTCCGTTCACAATGTCAAGTTCAAAGACATTAATGTTGGAGGAAAGATGTAGGTGGCAAAAAAATCCAAAGAAAATTCCAGAACCATAATTACTGTATCCACTAAATATATAACAGCAGGTTTCACAGGGACCCTGGTAACAGTTGCATAGAGTGTTCTGTTTGGTATATACAGACTAATATTTCCATGCCTCCACAATAACACTTTTTAACTTTAATAAGTTAGTTTTTCTTTATTTTTTGATGCTAATGAGCATATCACTTCTGTTCAATGGCAGCATATTTGAAACAATATTGCACTTTGAGTTGTGATGATGTTTGGGGCAGAGGGTGGTGAGTAGGGATGGGGGTGTGTGCTGGGGCTTTCCAGCCAAGCAGACAGAGTGACCAGAGAGGCAAGACCAGCTGATCCCTGGAGAGATAGCGGCATATGGTCTCCCAGTCCAGAGCTGGCTAATGTTCCAAAGGCATGGGTTCAAATCCCACCACTGTGATGTGTTACCTAACCCTGGGGCTGGGTCCTGACAGAGAACAACTATCAGGGAAAATATGTATCAAACAACTAAATACATCAAATCTTAATTCCAGGTATTGGTATAGTCAGAGCTCAGGCTGGTTGACTGAGCGACTTTCCTGATTGATTAGAAATCAGCAATATCGATTCAAGAAGCTTGTGCCTTTATAGCAATATCATAGCATGATGGCACATTGATGCCCATTTGAAGATACATCCTGATGGTAAATAACTATCACCACAACAATCCCCCTTTCCTTCAGGGAATAGCATCTCTCCTTGTGGAAGCATGTGTGAGGATACAAATCAACAAAACAGGGCCATATTTACATATATAATCTCTACACATTGTGATAATACTTCAGATGATGTACAATGTGACAGGATCGTGTTCTTACACAGTTCCCACAATCCTGACACAGACATTCATATTGTTGTATACTAAACAAAAAATTCAAAGAACTGCAGATGCTGGAAATCGGAATCAAAAACAGAAGTTGCTGGAGAAACTCAGCAGGTCTGGCAGCATCTGTGGAGTGAAAGCAGAATGAACAATTCAGGTCCGGTGACCCTTCTTCAGAGCACTTGAGGAGATTGCGGGGCTGCACCTTACATATAGCTGGAATATACAGAACCATACGTTGCAGAAGTCAGAACAATTTACTCCCCTGCCTCCCCCCAACCCCCCCCCCCCCCCCAACCTCACCCACCCCTGACCCTGCCATACAAATGTGTCCAAATGTCACTGCCTATGCCCAGAGAGAGCAAGCTGACTGTTTAACTCAGAGACCAAGCCATACCTGGGAGGATTCCATCCTATCCATGAGGAGAGGGGAAGCAGGGTTTTTATTTTACTCTTCCCAGTAGCTGGATTCAGCCCATTCAACCCTGACTAGGAAACAATGAAAGACAGCACCAATGCCTGCCAACAAAGTTATACTGTGACCACACAGCACTGGAGGTAG
This sequence comes from Chiloscyllium plagiosum, assembly GCF_037043375.1. Lineage (NCBI taxonomy): Eukaryota > Metazoa > Chordata > Chondrichthyes > Orectolobiformes > Hemiscylliidae > Chiloscyllium > Chiloscyllium plagiosum. Next base: position 2,275,699 of record NW_028270161.1, read on the forward strand.
TGGTGAAGATATCGTAATGAATCACAGCCTGTTTCTCTGATAAAGATACATAATTCATTGTCCCGAGTACTGTTTATTTCTCTCTCGATTGTTACTATGGCTATAAAGTAGATTTATTTATTATAAGGGTTGACTATCATTAAAAATGGACAATCTGAATAGAACTCCATTGTTGAATTTATTCTTATTGGCTTAGTGCCAAGTAGACACAAGTTTACTGACTGTTTAAAGAGAAAAAGCTTTAGCATAAACCTGACTTTGTTCATGCAAAGCAATCCAAAGTCCAAAGTACAAGTACTTTAACGTACATATAGTGTTTTCCCTGATGAAAGGCTCTGTGTCCACTTAAAGACTTTCTGAAGAAAATTACTCTAAGCCACGCCATCAATACAGACTTCAGAAACAGGGCTTGTTGCGATATAATATTACATACCTTCATTACAGGAAAAATAAACCGGCCCATCAACAATTCACAGGGAAAAGAGAAAATGAGATTTCCCATTTTGCACTTGCATCAGTGTCCCACTAATTATTACCAGACGGGTAAAGTCAGTGACACTAAGGTATAACTTTCAGAAATGTATGCAGGGTCCTTAAAATGAACATAAGTGATTTACTTGTGTATCTTTGAAATTGAATAATTTTCAACAATGGATCAGTGAAAGGATCAATCTTATACTCAAACATTGCAATATAATCACCCCCTTGTGAGCTGTAGGGAGATGATGGGATAGTGTGATTGTTACTTGACTCACAGACCCAGGTGAGATAGGTTCAAATCCCATCTGGGCAGTTGGCACAGTGCGAATTCATGATAAAGATTCTGGAATCAAGTATGTTATAATTCCAGCAACAAGTCAGATTTCAGAGTGAAACAGAAATTGCTGGAAAATCTCAGGAAGTTTGGCAGCATCTGTGAAGAGAAAAACAGAGTTAACTTTTTGGATCCAGTGACCTTTCCCCAGAACTGATGGTAGCTAGGAAAATGTTGGTTTTTATGCAGAAAGAAGGTGGGCAGAAAGTGTAAGGAATAAAGTTGGGATAGAGCCCAGAGGAATTGAATGGCGGCTAATGGAGACTGTTAGTGGGTAACAATGGGCTGTGTGTAATAGCAGATCATGTGATAACAAGGCCTGGTGTGTGAGGGTTGTGTTTTATACGCAGATATGGTGGAGGGGAAGGGCTAAGGAGTAAACGATAGGTGGGGAGAGAACCTAAAAAGAGAGAACGGTTGGAGAGACAAAGGGGTGGATAACAGTCAGCCTGGGAGAATCAATAGCAGCTGATGGGGACTATTAGTATCTAACGATGGGTTGTGTGTATTAGCATACTATGTGATAACAAGGCCTGGTGTGTGGGGGTCAGGGCTAGGACATGGAAGAGTTCAGGCCCTAAAATTGTTGAATTCGATATTGAATCCAGAAGGCTGCAGGGTCCCCAAGGGGAAAATGAGGAGCTGTTCTTCTAGTTGCACTGAGCTTCACTGGAGCACTGCAGCGAGCCTGAGACTGAGATGTTGGTCACAGAACAGGGTGGGCTGTTAAAGCAGCTCTTCAAATGCTCAGGCTTGCTGCAGTGTTCTAGTGAAGCTCAATGCAAGCTGGAAGAAAAGCTCCTCATTTTCCACTTGGGAACTCAACAGCCTTTTTGACTCAACACTGAGTTCAACAATGTTAGGGCTTGAGGTGCCTTCTAGATGCTATTTCCTTCAGTTACTGTCTGAGCCTTAAAGTAATTTGCTGCTCACTATTCTTTAACGTGGGTTCCCGAAATTTGTGTCTTAAAGTCTGGGCAAATGTTTTCCTCACTGGCACATCCACAGCCTCTGCTTTGGAATCTTTCTTCCCATTGGTTTCTAAACTGTTCAGACTCTACACCCTGACTATTGGGAGACTGCTTCAAATAGCACATTAGCTGTTATAGATCTCTTGTCACTAAATTAATCCCTTTCTCTGCCTCTGGAGGTCATAAAACTCGTGTGAGCTAATCTCTGGGCAATTATTTCTGCAGGTTATTTGGTGGTTACTGAGCTAAAATTGCATAATTTCTTATAAATGCACTTTAAACTAACTGTTCAAAATGACTTTCTGACCATTAAAAACAGTCAAGATTAGAGTGGTGTTGGAAAAGCACAGCAGATCAGGCAGCATCCTGCAGGATTTTCCTGCTTCTTGGATGCTGCCTGACCTGCTGTGCTTTTCCAGCACCATTCTAATCTTGACTCTAATCTCCAGCATCTGCAGTACCCACCTATGCCTAGCCCATTAAAAAAAGTGCCACTTCTTCACAGAATGGAAAAGAAAAATCCATTTCTTCACTATCTTAGAACCAAGGTAACGATGTTTTATCATGAACTTTCATCATAAAAGCAAGTCTTAGTAACAGTGATCATTAAAACATTGTGCAATTGTCATAAAAACCTCATCTGATAAATTAATGTTCTTTCAAGGTGGAAATCTGCCATTCTTATCCTGTCTGGCCTAACTGTGACTTCAGATACACAATAATATGATTGAATCTTAAATACTATCTGTATCTAAACACTACGGTGTCAAAACAAGGAAGGAAATTAGATAGACTGCCTGGCATTGATTAAGGTACCAGAAATGACAAAAAAAAGGACTCAGCTCTCTCAACCCTGCAAAGTCTTTTTTACTAACATCTGGGGGCTTATGCCAATACTGAGACAGTTTCTTACAGCCTCACATATTTTTACTCATGGAATAACAATGTCCCAGACTCTACTATCACCATCTACAAAAAATGGCATCACATTGATATACATTTAAGAGAGACTAGCCCTGGAAGTCAATGAGATCCCAATGAAGTCTCATGACATTAGACCAAACATGGGCAAGGAAATCTCCTGCCGATGACTCCAAATTTTTTCAGCCTATGAGTCAATCTGCCCAATCCAGTTCAGAGTCTATGGACAGCTTCCAACACATTTATATTCTTCCTTAAATAGGGAGACTAATACTGCAGGCAGTACTCTTGTTGTGTTCTCAGCAATACCCTCACTATTTTTATATAACCTCACTATTTTTATATTCAATGCCCCTCACGATAAATGAAAATATTCTGTTCATTTTCATATATTTTGGTATGAATGAAGTGAATAAAGCACTGTATGAAAGTTATTTAAGCTAATGTTAGCCCTTAGTACTACAAGATATCACGGTGAAAATTAATTCTAAAAATCACTGGATTGAATATTAAGCTCCGAAGGTTTGCCAACAAATACATTTGGTGCAGTCACATAAGAACATGTGTTTATCTTTGTTCTAAGTTACAGGTCTGCACGAGTTAACACCAAAGAGACCAATATCAATTTGTTTAAAAATTCTGTCAGACCACACAGACAGTAAAACTCTCGAGCAGCAAAAATTCCTCAGTAGTTCATTAACTCAAGCACAAGTGCATCAAGTCGCTTTGGGGAAACTTGACCTGATTTTATTTCTCCAAATTATGTTTTAAACTGATCGCCAGTTCCTTGACTGTTTGGAATCCTTCACAATCTGAAGGGAGGTGAACAATCAGTGTTTGTGGTTAAAGTGACTTGATGAAGCTGCACTCTTTAGTCATCCATGATAATGTACATGCAGTTCAGATTTCTCCAAGTAACCAAGACAAGATCCTCCTTTCAGTTTGAAGCTTCCATTCATCACTCACCTTGAAACTTTCATTTACTCAAGGAGTTCCTCTGGTGGAGGACAAGATTGGAACTGTTTTCCACATAGAAACATAGAACAGTATGGCACAGGAACAGGCCCTTCGGTCCACCATGTCTGTGCTGACCATGATGCCATTTTAAACAAACTGTATTTGCCTGCACATGGTCCATACCCCTCTATTCCCTGCTTGTTTCTGCATCTCTCCAAACATCTCTTAAAGAGAGGAGAAAGTGAAGTCTGCAGATGCTGGAGATCAGAGCTGAAAATGTGTTGCTGGAACAGTGCAGCAGGTCAGGCAGCATCCAGGGAACAGGAGAATCGACGTTTCGGGGCAGAAGGGCTTATGCCTTAAACGTCGATTCTCCTGTTCCCAGGATGCTGCCTGACCTGCTGCGCTGTTTCAGCAACACATTTTCATCTCTTAAAGAGACCTTGGTTAAATCCCAGGAATGGGTGCTGGTGTTGAAGGAGGAATGCCCTGCTTTCCCCAGGTGGAACAGGCAGCCTGGATTACTGAAAGGGAAGGAGGGAGATAAATCTGGAAACCTTGTCTTTTTTTACAGGGAGTGAATGCCTGAGCATCAAGCATTGGGAGTGTTAGAACCCAAATTGCAAATTCCGAGACTGACCTCGCAGTTCAGTGGTTGCAAGTGCAGCAACTTTCTCTGATTATTTCACAAGAGCTGCAGGTCATGGGATATACAAAGATATCTACAGCCAAGTCCCACTGTCGGAAATCTCAAAGTCTCAAAGACGTTTGCAAGCTTGTCCACAGGCACTGAAGGAACAGCTGTAATGGTAGACTGGGGAGACGGTCAAGGGTAAAAAAGACAGCAGGACAATAAAGTTAAATATGGAAGTCACCATAGCCCCACTATCTCAATAGATAGAGGAGACTGGTGGTGGTTTAACCTGAGAGTCACAAAGCCTCAGGTGAAGGAAGGAGGGACCTAGCAGTTGGCATCTGGGGACACAGCAGACCCTCACTCACTGTCTGCTTGGGTGGGTGGTTTGCAGACAAAGGCTGTTCAGAGATTGCTTCATTTCTGATAGCGATAGCCCAGTGGCTGCACTGATTTTTCTCTCTCCAACATATTCATTACAAGATCTCAAAACTATTTCTCAAAGGAAACAAACATTTGCAGTTCTGAAACACCTTCTCAGGGTTTCCGAAAGCACCTCACAGATACTGTGAAAATCAAATTCATCCATTTACTACACATCGTCGTCCAAAATACAATCAGTGTTTTTGGTTAAAGCATTCTATGATGTAAGTTCATCGATGATAGCTATGACCATTCACCAAACCCTAAAAGTACCAAATGAAAATATCAGTGTATTTCACAATAATCTCCCAACTCAAACAGCCTTGATTAACTCATACCAATGATCACTGGAAGTGTTAAATTCACTCAATACTCAGCAAACAGTCACATCATCTGGACTTTCATTGTCATCTTCATTTGTTGAGATTTACTATGAACCAAAGAACTGGTTTGGAAAGATAGCAGAATCACACATTGCAGAAATATCAGCAGACTCCTGAAGACAGTGAGGCACAAGATCCCTCATACACTAAAAGTTTATTTATTTTCATAAATTCCATGGCAATCATGAAAGCATTTCTACCGGGATTCCAATTATAATCCTGACATCTCCCATCAATTTTTCTGAAATACTCATTTCTTTAGCACTCCATGCATGTTGTGATGAATTACGCTAGTTCAATACTCCACTGACTTTGACATAAACTGTGCATTTAAAACTCAGCCAGACTGAAGGTGGCATCAATCACAACATGAAGACATTTTTCAATAGTTTGGCTCTCTTTGAAGTCAGAAGACCACTGGATATGGGCTACAAGATTAATTATGTACATATAAAGCTGTTAAGTCTCTTGTTAGAAGTTTATAACCAAAACCTTAATTACAATTATTGAAACTTAAAAAGCTGATTAACACAACAAATGAGGAGTCGAATTGTGAAATTACAAAAACATTTCAATTTCCTTCGAAAATCTGGAGTCAAATTGAGCAGAACATTTGCTGGTGTTTTTATAATGTTGTCTCTTTAGGGGTCCCTTACATGCTGGCAGTCGATACTTTATGGGTCTTTAATAATGTACCTACTCGAAAACGTTTCCCTCCTTCTTTAATGTGAGCTCTATAGCACACCATATTGTGACAGAGAGAAAAGCATTGCCTCTACAATTTCATACAAATGGAAAAGTCTTGGATTGGATTGCAAACACAAACCAATTGCCGATGCCATGCAGCGTGTACATTAATGTTATTCCCAGTGCTCCCCACCCTGTCAAACACAAACAAGAGGGTTATTCACACACATATATACTTGGGCAATCACTCAAACTCTGCTCAAGATGTCAACTTTCAGACATTACTTTTCCATGACTATTTTTTGTGCTTTAGTATTTGACAAGCAACACCACTGTGAGTGCATAGGAAGACCCTGAGCACCTGAAAGGGGCAGCTTCATATCTGGACCATCACCACGTTCCCAGCAGTGATCTCATTAGCAGACCCAGTGAGGTCTCAGAACAAACCACAAAGTATCTTGTTTTCAACCAGAGCCTCTGCTGTTCACATCCCATTTCTAATAAGGCCCTGCATTTGTTACCCATCCCGATTTGCACTGGAACAGAGTGGTTTATATAGGAATTTCAGAGAAGAGTTAAGAACCCACCACCTTGTCTGGCAATGATGGGATGGGATGGGATTTCACAAGATTCACCAATAATCTCACTGTTACTAAAGTTCATGTGCAATCCCAGATTTATTAGATTCATTGAAATTCTACCAGCTGCCAGGGTTGGATTTGAACCCATAGTCCCAGTCCACTAGCCTGGTTTACTTCCCAAACCCAATGATGACCTTGCGTGTAAGGGCTGAATTTGATGGCCATGCATCTTAAAGAAAAACCCTCAGGGAAAATACATTTTTCAGTTTGAGTAAATAAAGCAGTACATGCACATCAATCCATCCTTCCATAATCTCACCAATTCCACATTTTAGGAAATAAGTGGGTGAGTAATGCTCCATTGGGGAATCCATCAACCTGACACAAACACTCTCATCACTCATGACCCCCAAGGATCTCATCTCCTGTCTCATTTACAGCATGTACAAAACATGCTGCCATTAGGAGTAAAACTAAGGAAGAACTGAGCATGAGGCAAGGTTCGTTCCAATATATCATTAATTTCTCAGCCCCAGCACTATTTAATAGACAGAAAATAAATGGCCAATATGTTGTGTTTCTGTGATCATTAACGTTTTTCTGTTGAATGTAACATTTTTACACAGCAACTGCTGATTGACTGGATTAACTGAGTGACTGTTCAGATGGTCTGACTCCTGGCAAATAAACAACTCTCGCAAAGTTATGGGCCATTTTAAACTGGCCCCTTCCAAGTTACTTGATGAAGTGCAGAGTATGAGATACTGCAGTCAGTTCTGGCTAGGATAGACTTTCTGTTGGCTTTATTCAAGCTGAAGTCACAGCACGAGCTCACAATTTACAAATAAAACAAAGCATTAGCTGTAAGCAGGTAAGTACTTCAGTAGCATTTGTGTCGCTCAACATGAATGCATTTCCCATCAGGAAAATCTGCCTGTGTTTTGCTCCTAATGATGTGTAAGTTGATCTCCAGCAGTTGGCTGCCAGTACCAGTCATCACAACCTTAAAGCAGAAGCCACCAGAGGAAATTGATTTCCTCAAACACTTAATATTTCACACTGACATTTTCAGTGACTGCAAATAAAACTGAAAGCTTAGAAAAACGCCCAGATGTGAAATATTAGTTCACAATTTTCATCTTTTGATTTACAAAGTAACTGGCAAATAATTTTAAAATTTGCAATAACGCTAACATATTTTCTTAAGCAGATCTAAAGGTCATGATTTACAACTGAAACAAGATAACAGACATGTAAGTTTCACTGTTCGGCACATTTATCTACTCCAAGCACCAACTCAACCTTTCAGAGAGCAATAATGAACCTTCCTAGTATTCCATCCTGCACACTTTACCTTGAGGACTTACACTCTCACTGTTTGAAATCAAGATTCATTGCAACAGTTCCTACTCAAGCGTAGCACTCCAAAAGCTTGTGATCTCAAATAAATCTGTCGGATTATAACCTGGTGTCATGTGACTTCTGTCTTTGTCCTTTCCAGTCCAACACTGGCACCTCTACATCATGGCTACACATGGGGGGAGTACTGACTCTAATCCCCTTTTCATACAAGACTTTGTTTGGGTAACTGTATTCAATGTAAGTCTCAACAAGAAGAATCACTTTTCTGAACAACAAGACATAGTTTAATGCATAATAACAATAGATCCAAGTTACATTGGTGAGTTACTGCAGCTACTAAGATTATCAGGATCCAGAGATGACTCATCTGGTGTTTATCTATTATCAATTGAGGAGTCCTGTATAACAGTATTAAATTGGATGTGGCCTATTGCAATCTCCAAATTAACCCTTTCAGAACTATTGCCTTTAATAACAAATGTTACCTTCAATCCTTTTTTTTGCCTGGAACTCAATAATTAAAGGTAATAATAATCAAATTCAGAACTGCTTGAGGGAATTAAACAAGAGGCACATCTCCTTCAGGAGAATAAAGCAAAGAACTGTGGATACTGATGATCTGAAACAGAAACAGAAATTACTGGAGATACTCAGCACGTCTGGCAGCTTCTGTGGAGAGAACAGTTTGACAATCTTCCATAAATCTTGACTGAAGCTGGACAAGTGAAACAGCTACTCCTGAAAAAAGGGGATAGTTTAGAATTATTAACAGACAGGTTCTTTCAGTGCATGGAGTTTAGCGTCAAAGTCTCAGGCTGGATGTGTTTTGTTGAAGCGCTGAAGGGATTATTTCAAGCTGAGCAAGTCTAAGCTCAGTTGTATGAGGCCCAAAGGAAGGGACAATCAGATTATTGAGATTGGAAATTGAAACAACAGTTAAATGAAGTTGTCTTAATGTGGTAGAGAAGGGAATTCTCGACAGTGTGGGTTCTCAAAAAGAGTTCTTTTGGAATTATGAGATTGTATTTTTTGATGTGTCTCTAAATCTTCCATCTTATACTATATATAAATAATTTGGTTTATTTGATTTTACTTCATTACTTTTGCATCATAAACATTTATTTTATTGTTGAAACCAATTCTGCAGCACTGTGCATTTCTGTTTCAGTGAGACACCGCCTCATTAAAATCAAAATAAAACACAATGAGATCTATCAAGCCAAATTTCAATCTGATCTGCCTCATCGAGTATTATCAACTGGGATCATAACACAAGGTACAGTATTACTTAGGCTGCATATAACATGAGGAGAAAGTGAGGTCGGCAGATGCTGGAGATCAGAGCTGAAAATGTGTTGCTGGAAAAGCGCAGCAGGTCAGGCAGCATCCAGGGAACTGGAGAATCGACGTTTTGGGCATAAGCCCTTCTTCAGGAATGAGCATATAACATGGGTAATGTAGTAATTACAGGCGAATTCAATCCCCAGTAAAGCTAATAAGCTCTAATACTATTGAGGATGAATGCCTGGAATGCGCAGGTTGTTGAATGGGTTATCATGGAGTAAGTAATTGAGGTGCAGCTTGAATGGTTTCACCAGCCTGAGGGTTTTCATTCACCCTAATGGTTACGTTCAGAAACGTTAATAAGGACAGGAAGCCGGGGGTGTGTGGAAGAGAGGGTGGTGGATGGGTTGAGCAGAGAATTTCAATTATGATGGGTTTTGCTGTGGATAATGGAGCCAATATTTAAGGGTGGGACAGGTGTTCTACATGCCAGGTGTCCTCGTTCTGCCACCCAGATAAATACAGCAGCTGCACAAATGTTTATTCAGTCAGCCACATACATCCTGTTCACTGGGTTTCCTCACTAAATCGACACATTGCACTGAATATCACTCAAGAGTCTTATGATTGTTATTTCAATCTTACATAGAAGTAAAAGTGATATATTTAATCCAACTTGCAGCAAATTCTTTTGAACAAATCCCAAAACACATTCTTGTGTGCATTTTTACCTTGGGGTTTTACTATAGGAATGGACATGCAAATTGTTTTGAATGTGGACCTGATCAAATGGAACAAGAACAGTTTGGGGCAGGTAACGTACACTGGGTCATTCAATTGTCCTAGATGACCCTAAACCATCCCCCGAAGATGATGGACTATAAACCATTACACAAAGATCTTTAAATATATTAGCAGTGAGCTGTGAACGTCGGGCATTTGCCCTCTTGATTGGAACAAAATTCTCAAGGTCAGATCCAAATATAGTATTAATAAATATGTGCAAAAACAATGATTTTTGGATAAAGTTGAAGATAGGAACATATTAGTTAGAAGCTGCAGTGGGACACAAGGCCTCTCAATCCTGCTCTACCATTCAATAAGATCTGATTACTCCACTTTCCCGTGTTGGAACTTGGGGTCCCCCTCAACACTGTTGCCCTGTTATGATTCCATATTTAGGATTTCCTGTGTAGCATGAGACTCCAGTTAACAGTGTTACATTAGTATCTAACCTTCCACAAACATAAACAAAAGATTTATCGGCATTCTGCTACTTAATTACGAATGCAGTGTTTTTAAAAATAAGATTTTATTCTTCAAACAAATGAAATTTCACCTTCAAATGGAGGTGGGCAAGAGGGCAATGACCATCCAGTGTCATGAGTAGCTGTCCCATGGTCACTGGCCAAAATGGCTCAGAAAATTGATTGACCTAGTGTATGTTACTAGCCCTGAGAAATATTGTATCTCAACAAGTGCTCAGCAGCACAGGGGTGTCCTCATCAGGTAGCCCTTGTAGGTAACATTCCCAATCAAGAAGCTGTCTTCTCCAGTTGGACAATGGACCAGATGAAGAGGAGGAAGACTCAGGAAAGAGGTCCCTAAACTCTGTCCTCAGCTACAGAACAAGATGCTGCCTTCCCAAATTTATAATGAGACTGACACATCCTACACACAACAGCCTGTGTGCTCTCTGGTGTCAGTGAACAATCCACAATTGCCGTAAGTTTGTATATTTTAAAAATCCGCAGCTTAAGAACTGTAACATTGAATTTTTAACTTTTTTTTTTCTTCAGTTTTTGTACCCAAGGTTTGGTACCTAAGATGGCATCAGGAATGGTGAATTTGTCAACATTTCACTTGAGTTCAAGTGACAATAGAACCCAATTCTAATTCTGGTTCTATTCTAATACATCATATCTAAACTGCTGCTTCTTAACGAACTGAATGAAATATTAGAAAATCATTAATGTAAATGCCCACTGTCTGTATCAGGTAACTGTGATCACAAATTCAACACCTACCTATTCTCCAGTAAACCTTGATGTAGACGTGCTGGGGTTGGACTAGCATTGAAAAAGTCTGAAGTCACACGACACTAGGTTATATTCCAACAGGTTTATTTGAAATCACAAACTTTCTGAGCGCTGCCCCTTCATCAGGTGCAGTGAAAGAGAACATCACACAGACACAGAGAGATCAAGGGCAGAGAGTTCAAATGGTGAGAGTGCAGTGTCAGCTATTAAATCTCTGCAGGTGACCGAGAGTGTTAGGCAGTGTGAGTAAAGTGTCAGCAGCTGAAAAACAAGGGGATGACCCATAATCTGATTAAAGGAGGCAGAGAAATAATTACAAAAGATTAAAAATAAGATGATGCTGGAGGCATATTAGTCCAGTCATTTGGTATGTTTGTGTGCTCTTCTCTCTCAATGCACCTGACCAAAGGGCAGCGCTCTGAAAGCTTGTGATTTCAAATAAACCGATTGGACTATAATCTGGTGTCGTGTGACTTCTGACTTTGCCCAATACACCTTGACCACATACTTATCAAGAATGTACTCACCCACACCATAAACAATACCCAGACTCTCCTATTGCTTTTGAAGGAGGTTTCCAAAATGTTACGCTACTTTGTAACTGAAATGTCTCTTTATGTCAGTATAAAATGGTGACCCCTAATTCTAGATTCTCCCACAAGGAAAAAACTTGCCCCATTCACCCTGTTAAGACATCTCATGATCTTCTTCCATGTTTCAATCACGTCACTTCTTACTTTTCTCCACTCCAATGGATACATGCCCAGTCTGTCCATCCTTTACTCACAAGACAGGGGTCAGTGTTGGGACCACTGTCGTTTGTGATACACATAAATGATCTGGAAGAGGGCACTGTTGGTATGATCAGCAAGTTTGCAGATGACACAAAGATTGGTGGAGTAGCAGAAAGCATAAGGGACTGTCAGAGAATACAGGAGGATACAGATAGACTGGAGAGTTGGGTGGAAAAGTGGCAGATGGCTTTCAATCGAGACAAATGTGAGGCGATGCATTTAGGCAAGACTAATTCTAGAGCGAATTATACAATGAATGGAAGAGTCTTGGGAAAAGTTGATGAGCAGAGAGATCTGGGAGTGCAGGTCCATTGTACCCTGAAGGTTGCTGCACAGGTGGTCAAGAAGGCATATCGTATGCTTGCCTTCATTGGACGGGTATTGAGTATCAGAACTGGCAAGTCATGTTAAAATTGTACAAGACATTGGTTCGGCCACATTTAGAATACTGTGTACAGTTCAGGTTGCCACATTACCAAAAGGATGTGGACGCTTTGGAGAGGGTGCAGAGAAGATTTACGAGGATTTTGCCTGGTATGGAAGGTGTTACCAAGGAAAGCGGTTGAGTAGGTTAGGTTTATTTTCACTAGAAAAAAGGAGTTTGAGGGGGGACCTGATTGAGGTTTACAAAATCATAAAGGGTATAGACAGGGTGGATAGGGACAAGCTTTTTCCCAGGGTGAAAGATTCAATAACGAGAGGTCACGCAGTCAAGGTGAGAGGTAAAAAGTTTAAGGGGGATACTCGCGGCAAGTACTTCACACAGAGGGTGATGGGCATCTGGAATGCATTGCCAGCAGAGGTGGTAGAGGCAGAAACGGTAGATTCATTTAAGGTGCGTCTGGACAGATGCATGAGTAGGTGGAGAACAGAGGGATACAGATACTTAGGAATTGGGCAACAGGTTTAGACAGTACATTTGGATCGGCTCAGGCTTGGAGGGCCAAAGGGCCTGTTCCTGGGCTGTAAATTTTCTTTGTTCTTTGTTGGTTTAAGACAACCTGCCTTTTCCAGGCTTTGGGACATATCAACTAGGAGAAAGTGAGGATGCTGGAGATCAGAGTCAAAAAGTGTGGTGCTGGAAAAGCACAGCAGAACAGGTAGCATCCAAGGAGCAGGAAAATCGATGTTTCAGGCATAAGCCTGATTACTGATGAAGGGCTTATGCCCGAAACATCTATTCTCCTGCTCCTCAGATGCTGCCTGACCTGCTGTGCTTTTCCAGCACCACAGTGTCAACTTTGGCATGTATCAAGCAGAGCTGAACTCCCTGCTCAGCACATTCTATCCAAGAATCTTCATGATGGTGAGGTAGACAGACAGAAGACCAGTCAGACGCTCAAAGTATTACATCAGCAATGCTTGTAAGCTCCGTGTAAGTGCTCTAAGCATTGATTCCCACCAGCTAATAGCTGGTAAAATGGAAACATCACCTCAACACTGTTATCTGTCACTGGGATTATTGAAGGCTACAGCAACTTGACGAAACCAAAATCAACAATCAAGGATGATTTCATATGGGGCACTTGTGGCAGAACCTGCCTTTAACAGAATGCCAGGCAGCATCAGGATGTTTCGGGTGTAACCCAGCTTCGGTTACACCTGAAATGTTGACTTTTCCACCTCCTGATGCTGCCTGGCTTGCTGTGTTCTTCCAACCTCCTGCCTGTCCATCTTGGATTCCAGTATCTGCAGTTTATTTGTCTCTAACAGATAGAGCCATCAGCAAGAGCACAACATGAGAAGGTGCCCCATCACTGACAGATTTGATCTGTTACATCTGTCTCACCTCACAAAAGTGGAAGGAGCCAAGGAGAACACAAAAGGTTTTTAAATGGAAGAAAAACAACTGAAATGTTGGGTGTAATACATCAGAGCTCAGTACTTGGCCAATATGCCACGGACAAAGGTAGAACTAGTCTTCAAATTGTTGTCACAGTTTGTTAGCCCAGAAACCAAAAGAGAAAATGCTAGAAAATCTCAGCAGGTCTGTTAGCATCTGTAAGGAGAGAAAAGAGCTAACGTTTCGAGTCTGATGCTTTGTCAAAGCTCAACTTGTTAGCCCAGAGTTTCTGTTCAACGTAGAGAAGAGAAATTTCAGAGCGTTCTTAACAGTTTTCATTGAAATTAATAAAACAAAGAACTGCAGATGCTTGTAATCTGAACCAAAGTGGAAACTGCTGAAGAAACTGAGCAGATCTGGCAGCATCTGTGGAGAAAGAAACAGAGTCAATCTTTCAAGTCACTATGTCATTCTGTCAGTAGACCCAAAATGGTAACTGTGCTTTCTTTCCACAGATGCTGCCAGACATGGTGAGTTTCTCCAGCAATGTCTGTTTTGTTTTAGTGGAGTTAATCTTAATCAATGTTGAGCCAGCTGGTATTTGCTGGGCTAGAACAGGGCTAACTACAATAGATTTCAATGTTTCCCGATAAAATGGAGGAAAAATCGAGCCTCCATTCCTGATCACTCTCTGATGTCAAGACAAAGCACATCTGTTGATGTTGGATCCATGCCAATTCTCATACTTAGCTTCAAAACAGCTAGGCTTTGGGTCAGGTACCAAAAGCCTATCAGTGTCACTGCAGCCAATCACCAGACTTCAAGGAGAGGAGCAGGAAATTGCTTACAAACTGCTTGCCACTTGATTGACTGTGGAGACTGTATGAATAAACGAGTCCTTGTATTACAAGTAGGATAAGTTCACAATGTCACAATCCTTCACTTACCTTACAGACCCTGGCAACCCTGGAGAAGATGGACTTGTCAGAGGTGCTGCTGTCCTCTGTAGCTTCCCGAAAGAAAAAATATATCTTATCGTCATCAGCATTGTAGGTGTCCGGGATGGAAAATGCTCCGATAAACTTTGCTTCTGTAAATAAAAACTTTTTTTACTTACATGAAAACAAATTTAAGAAATTGTAAATGATATTGAGTATTTAAAGATCTGAAAAAAAAATCAATGTTGCCCTTTTGTTCAAAATTGCACTATTTTATATCCATGCAGAGTCCAATCCACTGCCCTCCTGTTTGCACTGGAGTAAAAGCAAGTGAATTCCTCTGACATCACACATGCCCTCTCTGTAACACTGGGAGACAGTGAGGACTGGAGATCAGAGTTGAGAGTGTGTTTCTGCAAAAGCACAGCGGGTCTGGCAGCATCCGAGGAGCAGGAGAATCAACATATTGGACCAGAGCCCGATTCCTGATGAAGGGCTCCAGCCCGAAACGTCGATTTTCCTGCTCCTCGGATGCTGCCTGACCTGCTATGCAATTTTAGCCAGTCTACTCTCATCATGACCTAGACAGTTGGATACTCAGCAATTACACATTATCAGCAAGGACACCATTTCTCAGATTTGTCTCTATATAGAGAATAGGCTCAACATATGTGACCTGCTTTATATTGGGTGGATCTGAGGGACAGACATGGCTGGAAGTGTGTGCACACAAAGCTGTAATGTTTAGAGTGTGTAAGTGGAACTACTGCATACTGCAGGAGGTAACATTACTTGTGTCATGACAGTGAAGATAGCAAATAAAACTTTTAGTTTACAAGAAATCTGTAAGGTATCAGCATGAATCCAGTGTGGTTTGGAAAGGCTTTCCACGGTTGGACTCACTTTTCACAGTGCCTTGGAAATCATGCTGACAATCACCCTCTACGTGACACTAACAACTTCCATTGATGTGTGTCAGAAACCATTGCCCTTTGATGCAAATGCACTGGTGTAGTGGGAGACATTTATCAACTGGCTCTGCTCTAATGTCTTTACATGAGACATGACAGAATGGTGTGTTAATCCAAATGAAAAGGCAATAATTGAAGAGGATGATAATTCTGGTCAAAGTCAAGTAGGTTTCATAAACATATCACCATCATCTGTAACATTTGTGTAAATGACATGAAAATGATCCAAATCTCAACACTATTCACTTGTTCTCCCGTGGACTGCACTCAATCAACTAAAAAGGCAAAGAGGTGATTGCACCCTCATACCATTGAGCCAGTAGTGTTCCGAGAGGTCTGTGCGGATGTAATGCTGGTTGGATGGTGGTCCCAGAGAGCGGGTGAAAGCAGTGTCTCTGCCGTGAAAATCAGATGCTGTACCAGCGTAAAGATATTCCCCTGGAAATAGAGGGTGAATAAAAATTAAATCCAACCATGTTACAGAAGAAATTATTTAATCCAGAAAACAGTTCAAGAATATCTGGCTGTATTTTTTGGCCAATGCTTTCTTGTTACAATAACCACATATAACCATCTGAATCAGGAACAGGAAGAGGGTGGTTGAGCCTGTCATTCAACAAGAACACCACTGATCCGATTATCACCTCAAATCCACAATCCATTTATTTCTGTAATAAAAACATTCAAGAGCTCTGCATCACTACATTGTTCCCAGGAACAAAGGGTTTGTCTTAGGAAAAGAGATTGAGCAGGTTAGGCCGATATTCTCTGAAGTTTAGAAGAATGAGAGGAGATCTAATTATGGTACATTAGATGCTAAAGGGGATTGACAAAGTAGATGCAGACAGGGTGTTTCTCATGTGGGACAGTCTAGAACGAAAGGTCATAGTTCAGGGATAAGGGTCATGATTTGGAGATGCCGGTGTTGGACTGGGGTGTACAAAGTTAAAAATCACACAACACCAGGTTATAGTCCAACAGGTTTAATTGGAAGTACACTAGCTTTCGGAGCGACGCTCCTTCATCAGGTGATTGTGGAGGGCTCGATCGTAACACAGAATTTATAGCAAAAATTTGCAGTGCGATGTAACTGAAATTATACATTGAAAAATTGATTGTCTGTTACAAAGTGGCCGAGCAGAGGCTGATAGCTAAGTTCGGTACCCATAGGGAGGGCCTCAACCGGGACCTTGGGTTCATGTCACATTACAGGTGACCACCATTGCACTACACATACACAGATATTCCTACACACACACACACGCTCACATACACACGGACACAGGTACACACAGACGCGCACACAGACACCCACACACATCCTTATAGACACACACACTTCCACACATGCACCCCCTCACAGACTTAAGACACTCTGCACTCACTACACACACGCACACATACTTTCTCACACTCACAACCCCCACCCCAGACAGACACACACACACAGACAGACAAAGACCCACATGCACACATATATTTTATGTGGTGAATTTGTACTTGCAGAGTTACATTGCACTTTGCTCAAAAACTGCATACATTCATGTCGAACTCTGAGCTCAAAAACTGCATGTATTTATGTAAAACTCTGTTATCTCACTTTTTAGATTAGAATCAATCTAAACATCATGGCATAGACAGAGAACATAGGGGGCTGACACCTTCAACATATTGTCTAGCTATCACCATTGTTAACAGCTAACCCGAGAATGCAACTTTAAAAAAAGGTTTTGTGATTTACACATGAAAGAAGTGAAACTATCACTGTATTCTAACAGATGAAAGGCTTAACAGACAATCAATTTTTCAATGTATAATTTCAGTTACATCACACTGCAAATTTTTGCTATAAATTCTGTGTTACGATCGAGCCCTCCACAATCGCCTGATGAAGGAGTGTCGCTCCGAAAGCTGGTGTGCTTCCAATTAAACCAGTTGGACTATAATCTGGTATTGTGTGATTTTTAACAGGGATAAGGGGTAACAGATTTAAAACAGAAATGAGGAGAAACTACTTCCCTGAAAGTATTGTGAATCTGTGGGAATTCTCTCTCCCACAGTGTGGTGGATCCTGGAATATTGAATAAATTTAAAGAGGATATAGACTGATTTTTTTTTATCAGTAACAGGTTGAAGGGTTGTGGAGAGCAGGCAGGAAAGTGGAGTTTGGGCCGAGATGAGATCAGCCATGATCCGATTGAACGGCAGAGCAGGCTCAAGGGGCAGAATGGCCTCCTCCTGTCCCTGGTTCTTATGTTCCAGGACCTTTTCAGGAAGAGAAGATTCAAAGTCCCCAATGCTCTGAGAGAAAATATTTCACATCATTCCTGTAATAATGGGCGACCCCTGATATTTGAACAGTGACCACTCATTCTATATTGTCCCATAAAAGGGAACTTCCTCTCTACATCCCCTCAGTCAATATCCCTATAGACATTCCAAAAATAAACAAACAACAAAAGTCAAATTACTGTTTGCTGCTCTGCGTAGGTTGGATGGATTTCACACTGAGTTTAACATTGGTCATCAACATTCTCTTACTCCTTGGTGCCTCATAGTTCACAATTTGTTATCACTCTACAATTTGTTCTAATTCATTTTATAAATTATATGCAGGCTCCTCTAGTTCCACAGTCCCTGCTAGTTTGAGAATGTTAGTTGCAAACGCAACTTATCACTGTGTATTTCCACACGAGAGCTGTGAGCTGCCGCATTGTTCAAGCACCATGTATGCCACGAGCCGCTGGTAGATGTGAATCCTCTGGGTGGGATGCAAAGGGTTGAAGTTCTTGCCAAAGAAGCATAACCACAGGCTTCTCGTGAATGACTAAATCATAGGGCAGCACGGTGGCTCAGTGGTTAGCACTGCTGCCTCACAGCACCAGGGTCCCAGGTTTGATTCCAGCCTCGGGTGACTGTCTGTGTGGAGTTTGCACATTCTCCCCGTGTTTGCATGGGTTTCCTCCCACAGTCCAAAGGTGTGCAGGTTAGGTGAATTGGCCATGTTAAATTGCCCATAGTGTTATGGCCATTAGTGAGAGGGAAATGGGTCTGGGTGGGTTACTCTTCGGAGGGTCGGTGTGGACTTGTTGGGCCGAAGGGCCTGTTTCCACACTGTAGGGAATCTAATCATTATCTCATTCTGTTTTTGCAATTTAGCAATAAAACCTATACTCAGCAACATGATTACAAATTTAATGTCCTTAAACAATTCCAGCTATGGTTTATATAATACAAAAATGCATGTTTCTGTAAAAACACATTCATTAGAAAAAGTGAGGGTTTAATTTTTATCTCGATAGAGTTAGGGTTTAACTGGTGAAACACAAGATATAAGATGTTGAGGACTGTTGTTCTAACGCAGTGGGATCTCCAATCTCTCATTGACCATTTGTTTTATTTTTTGATATCACAGAATGAGGTTGGTGGGTGAGGGGGAAGAATGTGAAGCAGAATGCTAATGATTTTTAAAAATTTTTGATTGCACCAGAGAGGAGGTAGCAGGGATAAATTATCGACATCACAAATCAGAAAATACCTTCTCCCCCACTAAAGGACAACAGATGAAAAGATTGTGAGAATTCAGAGGAAGGGTAGACCATTCGGCCCTACAAATGCCATTTGAAAAGTTTAAGGCTGATCTAATTGTGGCTGTAACTCCACTTTCCTATCTGTCTCTCAAAACCCTTAATGGAGATAAACATGTGTTTGACTTGGCCTTAAGTGTATTTATAGACTTGGTCTCCACTGCTTCCTGGGGAAGGGAATCCTAAAGGCGAATGATCATCAGACGAGAAGAACTCTTCCTCATCTGCCTTAACGAGAAGGTCTGCTATTGTTTGACTTTGCTCAAGACTCCTCCATGAGAAAACTCCTCCTTTCTGCAGGCATCCTGTCAATCTCTTTCAGAAATTGATAGGTTTCTCATTGTTCTAAACTGCAATGAGTATAGACCAAACCTGCTCAGGCTCCCCTCACTGGACAATCCCTTTATCCCAGCAATCAGTTTAATGAATCATCTGTGAAGTGTTTCCAATGCAAGGTAACCTAAACTGTGCACAGTATTCCAGGTGCAAATGCACTAATATCCTATACATTTGTAGAAGGCTTCCCTACTTTTCACCATCACTCTTGTAATAAAGACCAACTTTCCTAATTACTTACTATATCTACAAGCTGATATTTCATGATTCATGTATAAGGTCACTCAAATCCACCTGAATTTTTTTTTAAAAATTGATTTATTATTGCCAGGTGTACAGTGAAAAACAGTGAAAGGTTTTTTTGTGTGAGAATTACAGGCAAATCATACCATAAAAGATCAAAGGATGATTGAACAGAGTGAGATTACAAAGTTACGGCTGCAAAGAAGGTGCACGAAAAGCAAGATCAACATTAGATTTGAAATTAGAGAGGACCATTCAGCAGCCTAATAACAGCGGGGAAGAAGCTGTTCTTGAACCTGTTGGCCTGTGTGTTTATGCTCTTGTATCTTCTGCCTGACTGAAGAGGTTGGACGAGATTGTTACCAGGGTGGGAGGAGTCTTGCAGCATTCTACAGTCTTGCCCCTTTTAGATCCTGCTTTTCAATTGTGCCTGTCAAAGTGAACAACTTCACTTTTTACAATATTACATGTGACCTACTAATTTTTTGGCACTCACTTAATCCATCTCCATTTGCAGACATTTCATCACTTTCTTCTAAGTTACTGAATACCAAACTCGCTGCTGTCAGCAAATGCAGCTACAATACAATTGCCCTTTCATAAAATTCCTTAGTATAGAGTGCAAATAGCTGAACTCCCAGCACAGATTCTTGAGGTACTCCCCTTGTTACAGTTTGCCAACATGAAAATGATCCATTTATCCCAACTCTTTGTCCGGTTAGTTAACCAATACACTATCTATGTTAATGTATCACCATAAACTCATACCTTATACAGCAGCATTTTAATGTGATATTTTATAAAATGTCTTTTGGAAATCAAAAGATAATACATCTACAGGTTTCACTTTATCTCACGTGATTGTTCAAAATTAAACACCTGTAGGAAATTTGTTAAACATGAACTGCCTTTCACAAAACTTTGATACTGCCTGATTATCTAATGCGTTTCTATATGTCTACTATTACTTCATTAATAATGGAATCTTGTATTTTTCTAATGAAAGATGTTAGAACATTTGGTCTTAAACTTCCTGTTTTTTGGCTTCCTCTTTTCTGGAATACCATCATGAGTAGCATTACCAATATGTTCCATTAGACAATAAGATATAGGTGCAGAATTACACCATTTGACCCATCGAGAATACTCCACCATTCTATCATAGCTGATATGATTCTCAACCTCATTCTCCTGCCTTCTCCCTGTAACTCTTGATCCTCTTACCAATCAGGAACCTATCTATCTCTGTCTTAAATACACTCAATAATGTGGCCTCCACAGCCCTCTGCAGCAATGAGTTCCACAGAGTCACCACTTTCTGGCTGAAGCAATTCCTCCTCATCTCAGTTTGAAAGGGTTGTTCCTTCATTCTGGGGTTGTGCTCTTGTGTCCTAGTCTTGTCTCCCAGTGGAAACATCTTCTCCATGTCCACTCTACCCAGGCCTCTCAGTATTCTGGAAATTGTAACCAGATCCACCTCATCTTTCCAAACTCCATCAACCACTCTTCATATGACAAGCCTTTTATCTTCAGGATCATTCTTGGATAAACCTCCAACACTAACACACCCTTCCTTAGATACAGGGCCCAAAATTGCTCACAATTTCCAAATGCAGTCTGACCACAGCATTATACAATCGTAGCTCTTGTTTTCTGTACCTCTTGAAATTGCATTTGCCTTCCTAACTGCCAACCGAACCTGCATGTCAACCTTAAAATATAATTGTATTGTAGCTTAATTAGGACTCCCAAGTCCCTTTGTGCTTCAGATTACCAAAGCCTTTCATCATTTATAAATAGTCAATGCCTCACTTCTTCCTACCAAAGTGCATAATCTTGCACTTTCTCACATTGTATTCTATCTGCCACTTTTTTGCCTATTCTCCTAGCATGTCCAAGTCATTCTGCAGCGTCTCTACTTTTTCAACACTACGTGTCCCTCCACCTATCTTAGTGTCATTTCCAAATTTAGCAACAGGACCCTCGGTTCCTTTGGCAAGGTTGTTAATGTATAATGTGAATAACTGTGATCCCAAAACTGACCCCTGTGGAACTCCACTAGTCACAGGCTGCCATCCTTAAAAAGACATAGAACATAGAACAATATAGTACAGACAGGCTCTTCGGGCTTGGTGTTGCGCCAGCCTGTGAACTAATCTAAGCCCATCCCCCTACATTATCCCATCATCATCCATATGCTTATCCAAGGACTGTTTAAATGTGCTTAGTGTGGCTGAGTTGACTACATTGGTAGATAGGGCATTCTGCGCCCTTACCACTCTCTGAGTAAAGAACCTGCCTCTAACATCTGTCCTAAATCTATCACCCCTCAATTTGCAGCTATGTCCCCTCGTACAAGCTGACGTCATCATCCTGGGAAAAAGACTCTCACTCTTCCACCCTATCTAATCCTCTGATCACCTTGTATGTCTCAATTAAATCCCCTCTTAGCCTTCTTCTCTCCAATGAGAACAGACCCAAGTCCCTCAGCCTTTCCTCATAAGGCCTTCCCTCCAGACCAGGCAACATCCTGGTAAATCTCCTCTGCACCTTTTCCAATGCTTCCACATCCTTCCTGTAATGGGGTGAACAGAACTGTACGCAATATTCCAAGTGCGGCTGCACTAGCGTTTTGTATAGTTGCAGCATGACATCATGGCTCCAGAACTCAATCCCTCTGCCAATGAAACCTAACACACCGTATGCCTTCTTAACAGCACTATTAACCTGGGTGGCAACTTTCAGGGATCTATGTACATGGACTCCAAGATCCCTTTGCACATCCACACTACCAAAACTCTTTCCATGGACCCAGTACTCTGCCTTCCTGTTATTTTTCCCAAAGTGCATCACCTCACATTTAGCTGCATTGAACTCCATTTACCACCTCACAACCCAATTCTGCAGTTTATCCAAGTCTCCCTGTAATCTGCAACATTCTTCCAAACTGTCCACCACTCCACTGACTTTAGTGTCATCTGCAAACTTACTAATACATCCACCTATGCCTGCATCCAAGTCATTTATAAAAATGACAAACAGCAGTGGTCCCAAAACAGATCCTTGTGACACACCATGAGTAACCAGACTCCAAGTTTAATATTTTCCATTAACCACCACTCGCTGCCTTCTTTCAGAAAGCCAGTTTCTAATCCAAACTACTAAATCACCCTCAATTCCATGCCTCTGCATTTTCTCCAACAGCCTACCATGTGGAACCTTATCAAAGGCTTTACTGAAGTCCATGTATACCATGTCATCTGCCCTACCCTCATCTACATGCTTGGTCACCTTCTCAAAAAACCCAATGAGGTTTGTGAGACACGACCTGCCCTTGACGAATCCATGTTGACTATTTCCAATTAAATTGTTGCTTGCAAGATGATTATAAATCCTCTCTCTTTTAATCTTTCCAAATCTTTTCCTACAACAGACATAAGGCTCACTGGTCTATAATTACCCGAGTTATCTCTACTGCCCTTCTTGAACAAGGGCACAACATTTGCAATCCCCCAGTCCTTTGGTACTAAATCTGTAGACAATGACGACTCAAAGATCAAGGCCAAAGGCTGGGCCATCTCCTCCCTAGCTTCCCAGAGAATTCTCAAAGGATAAGATAGGGTAGACAGTGAAAGACTTTTTCCTAGGGTGATGACATCAGCTTGTACGAGAGGGCATAAATCTATCACCCCACAATTTGTAGTTAAGACAGATGTTAGAGGCAGGTTCTTTATGCAGAGAGTGGTAAGGGCGTGGAATGCCTTACCTGCTAATGTAGTCAACTCAGCCACATTAGGGAGATTTAAACAATCCTTAGATAAGCACATGCATGATGATGGGATAATGTAGGGGGATGAGCTGAGAATAGTTCACAGGTCGGCGCAACATCGAGGGCCGAAGGGCCTATTCTGTGCTGTATTGTTCTATGTTCTATCCCATCTGGCCCAGAGACTTATCTACTTTCACATCTTCTTGAATTGATAACACCTCCTCCTTACTAGTCTCAATCCTTTCAAGTCTAATAGCACATATATCAATCTTCTCCTCTACAATATCCCTCTTTTCCTGAGTGAAAAGACACTTATATTCCCCACTCTCTGCCTCCTGCCAATCCTCTATTCATGCTCGTACCTTGCCTCTAACACCATGAACTCTTATCTTATTTAGCAGCCTGCTGTGTGGCATCTTATCTGAGGCCTTCTAGAAATACAAATTTATCACATCCACTGGCTCTCCTTTGTCTAACTAATTTTTTTTGTTTATGTACATTCCAGCTCTATGCTTCTGAAAGCAAGCATTGCTCATCAAGAACATAAACCTTAAGATTAGCACCAGTTCTTTGACTGCATAACTCAGGCCTCTTCCAGAACAGTGATAGTGTCCATACCCCTTGACCAGATTCCACACCACCAGCTCCAGAGGTGTGTCATTATATTTCTGAACAAGCTGATTAGAAAGTAGCTAGAAATGGTGATGAAAGATTCAGAGAGTGTTACACATGATGTGAAGCTCAGTGGGTAGATAGAATTGCAATACATTGTGCAAGCTGTGCGTTCTTGAAGGACCAGTATCAGTCTTTGCTGGAGAACAACTCTACATTAGATGGATCTGATTTAACATTTATACTGGGCAGTTCTTCTTCACATTACTATGATACATTTAAAATATTTCTGAATGTTTTCACTAAAATCAGGTTATAAAGAAAATACATGTTGGATTAAAGGAAAGTTTTACTGAAAATATTTTGAGAGCAAATAGCACAGTGCTATTTCAGCGGATATATTATTTTATGGGGAGTCAATTCTCATTTTGCTGGTTTAATCTGTATAGGAAATATCTGTTGGAAAAGCACGCCAGTAAAGGAGCTGTTCAAAGAGCTTCTTCCACGGATGATTCTTCCAGGACAAGACATCCTTCTTTTCAAACACTTGAGCTTTAAACTAACAAGTGAAGTGGTCACCAATACCCTTGCTTCCTCTAACTGCCCCTGAATGGCACTGTTTACAATTGCCATCAATCAGATGGTGGACCTTGCCATCCGGGTTGGTTTGAATCGTAAAGTCCTGGAGGTAGATGTCACATTGAGGAATGAACAGCATAATCACTATTTACCCAACTGTCAGACATGCAATGACCATGGCCCATCCCAGACTGCCCTTTCTCAAGCTACAGTTCTTCAACATTCTAGTTATCCCTTGGTAATCGTCCGGCTCTGCATAGTTTGGAGTCAGCTGAAATGCCCTTTGAACAGCAGGAATTTCAAAAATGGATTGATTCCACTAATGCTCGAGAAATTTGACCAACTCTCACGTCGAAAGATAAACATATCTGTTTCTCTTCCTCAATCCCCTTCAGGAATCCAGGTGAAGCAGAGATCAGTAATACATTCTGTAAGAGTGGATCTGTGAGAGGCTGATGACAGGAAATTGTTCATATTGATGTGATACACTTCAAAATATTGTCAAGCTCTGCTTCATTCCTGCAGTTAGCAAATGGAACCAAATCCACAATCACTCCTGCAGTATTGGGCACTGCACAGACATGGACTTTAGTTTCACATTACAATAGGTAGGAAAGCAGTTGCATTGAAGAAACAATCAATTTACAAATGGATATAGGCAAATGGACCAGAACTTTACACGTGGAGTCTAACGTACATAAGGGTGAAGTTATCTATTCTCGTTGAAAGAACAAAAAGACAATTTACTATTTAGATTGATAGAAACTTTAAAACGTTTCAGTGCAGAAGGATCTGGGTGTCCTCATACATATATTACAGAAAGTTAGTCTGCTGGTACAGCAGGCAATAAGGAGGGTAAATGGAATTTTGACATTTATTGCTAAAGGACTAGCACTTTAAAGTAGGAAGGTATTGCTGGAAATGTACAAGACATTGGTGAGATCTCATGGAGTATTTGGTCCTGTCACTTGAGAAGGAATGTACTTATATTGGAGACACTTCAAAGAATAGTTTAATATTCTTTGATTATTCAATTAATAGTTTTATAAGAATACATTGAACAGCCTAAGCCTATACTTCTGAGGAAGGGTTACTCAACCTGAAACATTAACTCTGATTTCTCTCCACAGATGCTGTCAGACCTGGTGAGCTTTTCCAGCAATTTCAGTTTTTGTTTAAGCCGATACTTGCTTGATTTTACAAGAATGAGAGGCGATCCAATTGGGGTATATAAGATGTTAAATTAGATTGACAAATAGGCATAAAAGAGGATGGTTCCTCTTAGTGGACAATATAGAAAAAGAGGACATAACTTTCAGGGTAAGATTTAACACAGGCAAGGAGAAATTACTTCTCTCAAAGGATGATGGATCTGTGGAATTTACTATCCCAAAGTGCAGTGGATACTAAGACACTGCATTCATTTGAGGAAGCGTCAGGCAGATTTTAAACTAGTAACAGTTGAAGGGCTATAGAGAGCAGGCAAGAAGGTGGAGGTGAGGCCGAGATTAGATCAACTATTAGTGTAATAAATAGTGAAGCTGGCTCAAGGGGCTGAATTACCTACTCCCGCTTCTAATTCTTATGTTCTTATCCTTCCTAAACAAGGAAACCAATACTGTACAAGTCCTCCAAATGTAGTCTCACCAGTTCCCTGCATAAAGGAAGCATAACTACACTATTTCTATATTAAATTCCCTTCACAATAAACACTAACATCCAACTAGCTTTCCTAATTACTTGCTGTACTTGCATATGGACCTTTTGTAACTCATGCATGAACACACCCAGCTCCTCTGCAGGGTGATGTTGTGGTAACATCACTGAGTTAGAAATTCAGAGACCCAGACTCATCCTATGGGAACAGGTGCTCAAACCTCCCCATATCAGCTGGTGCTATCTGAATTCAAATCCTAGATCTGGGATTCAAAAGTTTGCCTTAATGGTTCTGGTAGATTATGGTTCAATTTTGCTGTTTTTCAAATTGGATAAATAATAGATGTAAGGACAGAGATTTGAGGAATAGATTATGAGCTAGATACTGAGAGACCTGTTGGATATTTCTGATGTTATTGTACTCACAGTATGGTTATTTGATTTTCTGTTGCTCTCGCCTTAATAAACCTTGATTTGGAGGATGCTGGCTATATGTTCAGTGCTCTCTCTGTGCTACTGAAGAACATACGAAAACTGCGCTTTGATTTTATTTGAGTTTTTGAAGAAGTGCCCTGTTTGTAAGAAGCTCTGTCATTATTCCCCCGAATATTGCTGTGGTCCTCTCAACATCAAGGCCAAAGCATCTGTCTGGAATTACTAAGGGCGTTTTCAGCAGCTCCCCCATTCATTATCAATTAGCACAGAAAGCCCCAGCCTGTTGGAGAGCTGCAGTGTCATTATTAATGACTGAAATGAGTAATTGCAGAGAGAAAGTTTCCACAGCTAGTATTCCAGCTGTGTACCAATAACAATGTTCTGCATATGGCCATCATTTGCTCATTACTTTCTTTCTTAGTCAGTAATTTTTTTTTATACCAGGGCTACAAGTTAAAGTAACATTTACTTCATATATTAGAGACAAAAGTGAACAATAATCCATGAATTGTTCTTTAATCTTTGGTTTGATTAAACATTGAATGTTAACTTGAAGAATCTCAGTGCTGAGGAACATTGTATACTTTTAAAGATGATATTAAACTTCCTACGTCAGATGTAGCAAAGGTTTAAATTGCCATTTGTGTATTTTATTCATCACAGTGAATGCGCCCTGATGTGACTTTCATAATTGTGCAACAAATGTTACATTTGTTTTGTGGAGATTATGGAATTACTGCAGAATAATTGTGCTGACTGCAATATATGGTTTGAAATTGCTTGTTTTTTGAAACATAATCAGACTGTTGCTAGGTTCGAGACAGGAGGGTGAGAAGTGAGATGGAAAGATCATAAAAATTACAGATTTTTGGAGGATCAGTGCACAGACATAAAACTATCCCAACCCTTTCCCCTATGTTCAAACAGATAGAAAGGATCTGCAGAAGTCATTTATGGCTGGTAGCTGTTGGGAGTCCAAATAATTACCTTCAAAAGTCTCTGCTCAGCATGAGAAATGGAAAAAACATCTCATTATACCAGTGAAGCTATTCTTGTGGAGTAATAACGCAGTACGATATGTTGCTTGCCTTGCAGAAATGTACTGTAAAATAAGCCCCAGTACTTGCAGAGTGTCACTGAAACTAGCTCATTGGCAACATGTGGTAGATTGACTAACAACGTGGAAAAGTCACCCACCCATCACAGTCCTCCTGCCTCAGGAAAATACCCAAGCTGTGTTTGAAGTGGTTTACAGGATCTCTCTGCATTATGTCACTCCCTTCTAGGAGAAAGTGAGGGCTGCAGATGCTGGAGATCAGAGCTGAAAATGTGTTGCTGGAAAAGCGCAGCAGGTCAGGCAGCATCCAGGGAACAGGAGAATCGACGTTTCGGGCATAAGCCCTCAGGTCACTCCCTTCTACCTTAGTGAGGCAGTTCTAGTGGCACAATGGTAACATGCCTGCCTCAGAACCAGAGGCTCTGGCTTCAAACCCCCCTCAAGCATCTGATCCTCACAGGAGGCTCAGAATGTGGTCTGAAAGGTTAGTTATTGACCTGTAAATCCATCTAAAGTGTCACTGGCAGACAGCAAGAATGGGAGTGTCTGCTGTATAATGAGGAGTGCTCCCACTCAGACCTCTGGCAATAGACTACTGACCTTTCCAGGAAAAAACAATTTTTGAAACAGACAGAAGCACACGCTTTGTCTGATTACGTGCCACTTGATACAGGAAACTCTCCAAGTCTAAGTCATCACTGCAATGAAGAAAGGTTACATGTCCAGAGCAAATGCAAGTGGGATTTTTCACTTTATTTTCTGCCTTTACTTTCCAGCTGTGTTTTCCAGATCAATTTTCTGCGTATTAAACACAGACACAAGCTTCCACTTCAAAAACCACTCACGTCACATGTGAAAGAATTCATGAATAACCTAACCTGGAAATGAATTTTTTTTCTGAATTGCACATAAGATTTGGATTGCAATCTCTTTAGAAAACAGTAAACATTATGCATGCTAAATAGTTTTCGCAGGCAAAACTATCTGGAGGGACATGACACATACTTGGAAAGTGAACAGTTTGGCAAACTATATTGGCTTCCTCAGGATGATTACATTCAAGTCTCACCTATCAGCAGATTAAGATCTTGCGTCAAGGTCAAGTTTATCTTATTTATTTAGTTATTTGTGGGATGTAGGTGTCACTGGCTGGGCCAGCATTTATTGCCTGTCCCTAATTGCCCGTTGAGAAGGTGGTGGTGTGCTGCTTTACTGAATTGCTGCAGTCCATGTGCTGTAAATGTAGCCGCAAAGTCCCTTCGGGAGGGAATTCAGATTTTGACCCAGTGAAGGAATGGCAATATATTTCCAAGTCAGGATGGTGAGTGTTTTTTTTATATTCATCTGTGGGGCTTGGGCATCGCTGGCTGAGCCAGCATTGATAGCCCATCCCTATTTGCCCTTGAGAAGGTGGGGGTGAGCTGCCTTCTTGAATCACTGCAGTCCACTTGCTGTTGGTTGCCCCCACAATGCCAGTAGGGAGGGAATTCCAGGGTTTTGACCCAATGATTGTGAAGGAACGGCGGCAGTATATTTCCAAGTCAGGATGGTGAGTGGCTTGGAGGGGAACGTGCAGGTGGTGGTGTTCCCAAGTACCTGCTACCCTTGTCCTTCTAGATGGAAGTGGTCGTGGGTTTGAAGGTGTTGCCTAAGGATCTTTGGTGACTTTCTGCAGTGCATCTTGTAGATAGTACACATTGTTGCTACTGAACATCGGTGGTGGAGGGATGGAATGTTTGTAGATGTGGTGCCAATCAAGCGGGTTGCTTTGAAATGGATGATATCAAGCTTCTTGAGTGTTGTTGGAGCTGCACCCATCCAGGCAAGTGGGGAGTATTCCATCATGCTCCTGACTTATGCTTTGTACATTGTGGATAGACATTGGGATGGCAGGAGGTGAGTTACTCACTGCAGTATTCCTAGTCTCTGACCTAATCTTGCAGCCACTGTATTTATGCGGTGAGTCCAGTTGAGTTTCTGGTCAATGGTAACCTCAAGGATGTTGTCAGTGCGGGATTTAGTGATGGTAATACCGTTGAATGTCAAGGGGCTGTGGTTACAGTGTCTCTTATTGGTGATGGTCATTGTCTGGCATTTGTGTGGTGCGAATGTTACTTGCCACTTGTCAGCCCAAGCCTGGATATTGTCCAGATCTTGTTGCATTTGAGCACAGACTGCTTCAGTATCTGAGGATTCGTTAATGGTGCTGAACACTGTGCAATCATTGGCGTTCATCCCACTTCTGACCTTATGACAGAGGGAAGGTCATTGATGAAGCAGCTGAAGATCTTTGGGCCTTGGACCTTGGGTTTGGAGGGGAACTCGCGGGGGGTGGGGGGGGGGTGGGGTGGTGGTGTTCCAATGTACCTGCTGCTCTTGTCCTGCTAAATGGAAGTGATTGTAGGTTTAGAAGATCTTTGGCGAATTTCTTTCGTGAATTTCTACAGTGCATCTTGTAGTTAGTATATGCTGCTGCTAATGAATTTTAATGGTGGAGAATGTGGTGTCAATTGAGTGGGCTGCTTTGTCCTGGATGGTGTCAAGTTTCTTGTGTTGTTGGAGCTGCACCCATCCAAACAAGTGCAGAGTATTCCCTCACAGTCCTGACTTGTGCCTTGTAGTTGTATTCTGTCAATGGATTTTTCTATAATGCATCTGTTACCATCAATGGGACATCCTAACATGTTCATTCTATTTTCCTCAATGATGAACAATGTTGCATAGCTCAGGTAGTTATGGGACTGAATCCAAATTGTGATTCAAGGAAGCCCAGCCTTAGAGTTAACATTCAATTTGTGAAAAAACTGCGTAAAATAGTGAACCAACCAAAAATGTGTATTGTCCTGTTTTGTTGAATTGGTCAGAGTTCAGTTATTTTTATAACGTCAAGTCTTTGTTACTATGACAAGCACAAGATGAGAAAATAGCGGTGAAATAAAGCTCAAGGTTTGGTACCTGCACAAACTCGTTTAGTGCCCCTCTCCTTACTTCTAATGTCAGGAGAAATCACAGTGTGTAACTGCTCTGGAATCTTATCTATCTAACCCCCCTCTCCAACTGCATCAATGCTCAAAACCCTGGGGCTGGATTTACTCACAAGGCTGATCAAAGCTACACGTGCAGCCAAAGAAAAATCCATCCCTTCATGCAGTCAACTTAATGTAATTGTTTATTCACTTCTAGTCAACTCCACACAGCTCTGATGCAAGCTTGATCTGACTGTGTTCTGTTATTCTGCAGTGTTCTGAGCAGTCAGTTTCCTTTGAAACAGTGCTGAAAGTACTCTGTCTTTGTGTGTTTTTCATAAGACGTTCCGTCAAAGGACTGTCAGACATCACAGCAGGAAGCCCTTGTTAGTGGAAAATCTTTAGCATTCTCATAATTCGTTTAAAACACCAGATTTTGAACAGAGCAGAGCAGACATATCTTGTGCTGCAAATATCACAAGTCATGTTGTTCACTAATATTTGGAAGAATGTCTGGTCAAAATCATTGCTATGATAATGCAGAATCATTGTTACAGTGTGGCAAAGCTCTCATTACACAAGATGAGGAAAAAGATTCATACTAATTCATTTAAAGCAGACGGCAGTTCCACATAACTACTGGAACACATTTTTTTTAAAAATCATAGCAGTCAAACTTCATTTTAGAAAGATCCTTACTTCATTCATATCTTTTATCAACAGATAATCATTTATTAACATCAGCTTCATTCTAAAACTATCACCTGAATATTATTAGAGCGATGTAACTATACTTGTATCATACGTAACCAGGATATAAACTAAAGGGAATATGCTGCATCAATAACTCAGCCATAGCACAGAGAAAGAAACCACTCAGAGACACCACAGCAATAGTTATGACTGGAGCTATGAATTTGTTATTTTTAAATTTCAAAACTTGATATGGCAACAAGCTGAGATTAAGGCAGTCTGTTTGTAAACTTGGAAGCACCATTACTTGTGAGCTCACAAGAATTCCATTGCTAAGGCGGTCTATTTCCACCTCCATATAACCATCTGACTTCTGCCCTGTCTCAGCTTATTTTCTGCAGGATCTTCATTCACATTTTCATTAGTTTGATGCTGGTTTACTCCAATAAATTCCAAGCTGAGCTATCACATTCTACCCTCCCTACATTTGAGATTACCTGAAACATTTCTGACTATATCTTCGAGGTTACCTGCCACCTTCCATGTGCACTGACCTACACTGGCTTTCAGTTAAGCTACGTTGTGTTTGTAATAATAAGATTCTCATTCTTGTTTTCAAATCTCTCAATCACGTCAGTCCTCTGAATCTCTGTAATATCATCCAGTCCAACAATCCTCTGAGATATTTGGGCTCTTTTATGTCTGGGATTTTCGCATTTCCAGTTTTAATTGTTCCAGCATTGGTGGCAATCTCTTCAGCTTTTTCAGCCCCATGCTCTGGTACAGCCTCCCTGCAGCTCTCCAGCACTGTATCTCACTCTCCTCCTTTCATTTGTTCATTAAAACATCTCTCTTCAGCCAAGATTTTGGGGATCGGTAACTGATATGGCCCAGCATCAAACTTTGTTTTATAAAGTTCCTGAGAAGCACCTGAGAAGTGGTTAGCACAGCTGCCTCACAGCGCCAGAGACCCGGGTTCAATTCCAACCTCGGGTGACTGTCTGTGTGGAGTTTGCACATTCTCCCCGTGTCTGCGTGGGTTTCCTCCGGGTGCTCCTGTTTCCTGCCACAATCCAAAAATGCGCAGGTTAGATGAATTGGCCGTGCTAAATTGCTCGTAGTATTAAGTGAAGGAGTAAATGAAGGGGAATGGGTCTGGGTGGGTTGCTCTTCGGAGGGTTGGTGTGGACTTGTTTGGCCGAAGGACCTGTTTCCACACTGTAAGTAATCTAATCTACTCACCTTATGAGGCTTCCTAATGTTGAAGGAGCTATGAAAGGGTGCTATTGTTGTTGTGGCATTAATCAGAACAGATCTGTGGTGGGATTTCTGATTTACAAATTGATTGTTAAAACTCAAAATGCATCTCTTCAAACTGCTGAGAATACTTCTTTGCACTTGGCCACAGGAGAGAGGATATGATTCAGAGAGTGAGGTAGGTCAGGCTGTCCTCCAATCACTGTGGTACTATCATCTCATGGTTTGTTGGGGTGTTGTCAAAAATCATTTACAGACAAGCGATCAATTATGTGGCCCGAGTACTGGTAACATGTTGATCGCACTAAGATGTGAGCACCCTTGCATAATATTCAGCAGTCATTTTATTTGTTCACTCATGCGATGTGGTGCTACTGACATTTACTGCCCATCCCTCATGGCCCTTTAGAAGTTGATGATGAGTTTCCTTCTTTAACCTCTGCAGTCTGCAATGTAGTTAGGGAGGGAATTCCAGGATTTTGACCCAGCAACAGTGAAGGAACAAAAATATATCTCCAAGTCAGGATGGTAAGCGGCTTGAAGGAGAACTTGTAGGTGGATGATGTCAAGCTTCTCGAGTGTTGTTGGAGCTGCATCCATCCAGGAAAGTGGGAAGTATTCCATCACACTATCCAGAGGAACCCCTACAGAAATGTCCTGGATCTGAGATGACTAATCTCCAATAACCATAGCCACCTTCCTGTGTGCCTGGTATGACTCTAACCAGTCAAGAGTTTGACCCATTGACTACAGTTTTGCTAGGGCTCCTTGATACCACTTGGTCAAATATGGCCTTGTGTCAATGGCTGTCACTGTCCCCTCCCCTCTGGAATTCAGCTCTTTTGTCCATGTCTGAACCAAGGTTGTGATGAGGTCAGGAGCTCAGTGGCCCTGGCGAAACCCAACCTGGGCATCACAGCAGGTTATTGTTGAGCAGGTGCTGCTTGGTAACACTGTTGATGACACTTTACTTTACTGAGAGTAGACTGATGTCTACTGGCTGAGTCATTGGTTGAGTTGGGATTTGTCCTGTTTTATATGTACAGGACATACATGGGCAATTTTTCACATTGTCAGATAAGTGCCAGTGTTGTAGGTATAATGGAAAATCTTGTCTAGGGGAGCAACAAGTTCTGGAGCACAAGTCTTCAGACCTATTGCCAGAATGTTGTCAGGGCCCAAAGTCTTTGCAGTATCCAGTGCCTCCAACTATTTTGTGTCATCACGTGGAGTGAACTGAATTGGGGGAAAGACTGGTATCTGTAATGCTGGGGATCACTGGATCAAAAACTTGTTACATAACCTTCAGCCTTATCTTTTCCATTGGATTTTCTGGGCCCTTCCTTCATTGAAGATTGGGATAATTGTGGAGCCTCCTCCTCCAGTGAGTTGGACAGCAGAGTTTAGATCTGATCTGTTGGTTGTGTGATCATTTATCTCTACTTAACACTTGCTGCTTATGCTGTTTGACATGCGAGTAGTCCTGTTTGGTAGCTTCATCAGGTTGACACCTCATTTTCAGGTCTGCCTGGTGTTGCTCCTGCCATGCCCTCCTGCACTCTCCATTGAACCAGGATTGATCCCCTTGTTTGATAGTAATGGTTGAGTGGGGGATATGCCAGGTCATGAGGTTACAGATTGTGTTGGAGTACAATTCTGCTGCTGTTGATGGCCCACAGCATCTCATGGATGCTAAGTCGTGAGTTGCTAGATCTGTTTGAAGTCTCCCATTTAGTACGATGGTAGTGTCACACAACATAATGGAGAATTTTCTCAACGTGAAAGTGGGACTTCAACTCCACAAGATCATTAACAAGAGAGCTAGGAATGAGATGAGGAGAAACCTCTTTATTCAGAGTTATTAGGATTCGGAATGTGCTGCCTGGGAGAATGGTGGAGGTGGATTCGATAGAATGTTTCAAAGAGAGCTAGATATATATTTGGAAGGGATGAATTTAGAGGGCTATGGAGACAGGCCTGGAGAATAGGACTGGTGTGGTTGCTCTTTCAGGAATCGGTGCAGACACAATGGATCGAATGGCCTCCTTCTGTACTGTAAATTCCATGATTCTACCTCATGATGTTGCTTGACAAGTCTGTGAGACAGCTCTCCTGATTTTGGCACCAGCCCCAGATGTTACTAAGGAAGCTTTTGCAGGATCAGCAGGGCTGTTTGTGCCATTTCCGATCCATTCACCCATGCCAGGTCCCGTCTCATTCCTTTACTTAGAATTTCAAGCACTTGATCCAACTGAATGGAACACTTTAGAGAGGAGTTAAGAGTCAACCCCACAACTGTAGGTATGTAATCACATCTAGGCCAGACCAGGTAAGGATGGCAGATTTCCTTCCCTAAAGACATTAGTTAACAGGATGGACTTTTACAACAATCGACATAATGGTCATTATTAATCTTTGCATTGCTGATTAATATCCAGCTCTCTGGATTGTTAGTCGAGTGACAATGGCACTATGCCACCACCTTTCTCAGTGTCACAACTCCCAGGACATTTTGGAACTGTAAGGGCTGCAATGATGGCATTAGCATTACACCTGGTGTTTTTCATGTGGCAAAGGGATCTGCTAGAGGGGGTAGAGTTATGGAGGGCATTGGATAAAGAAACATTGCTGTTTGGGTATGGATGTCAGACAAGCTCAATGATCTAAAATCTCTGCAATGGCTCTGCCTTCAGTGTCCAGAGTGCTCCTGCACATAATGGTCAGCCTTACTGACCCCCTACATAATTTTAGATAGATTGGATCCTTAGTCCCAAGGAGTCTGACGAACAGATAGGTGTGGGATTTAAACTGTAGATTGTTCTTAACTGTCTATTGTTCTGTGTCAGAGTCAAGGGTAAAGCTGTAATATTCAAACACAGCCCAGTCAAATTCTAAACTTGACAATCAAGATTTCTAGCTTCTTTTTCTATATATATCATGATGACGATCTTTACTGAAAATCAATGTCAGTATAAACCTTCCATTTTTATATGAACAGCTTTCATCAAATCTTCATACATTTACATTCAGTGCTGATTGCATAGCTCAAGTTGATGACTATGAAGATGTTAATTAATTACAAATCAGGAACTTCTTTTCTTAAACTAATCACTTCTAGCTGCTGTTTCAGTCTGAGGAATTCTCGCTCTGTTACATGGCACTACATACTGAAGGGGCAGTGCTTTTTTTTACCTGTTAACACAGAAGCAAAAGGTTGCTGAGGGTCAAAGGGACACTTCAATCTTCCAGACTCGAGGCCATGTAAATCCAGGCGAAACACAGGCTCCTATAAAAAAAAAGATTACCTCTTCGAAAAAAGTTTTGAATGAATGAATCTCTTTGTATTAAGTGTGAATCATCCATGTGAAATACCAACAGGGTGTTGTGAAAATCCCTTTGAAGGGAAATGATGGATGATATTCATTCCATTTGCTGCTTTCCCTGCCATGCACCACTTAGAACAGTAGCTAAAATTACATTACCTCTGCCCGGGGTCCCAGCTCAATAAAGGCACACATTGGGTGGAAGGCTCCAGTGCCACAGACATACGCGTGGGTCTTGTTGTAATTATGAAGGACCCTGATGAAATTCGCACACTCCCTCTGTTCAGGAAACAGATAGAATCATTAGCCCGGGAATGAAAGCAACTGATTGACAAAGTGTTAGCCTCTGATTTCTCTGATCATTGCTCCTCTGAGTATTGTGTCTACAGAACACCACTGTTTTATTGAAACCTTCCCCTCCCCACCTCCAACCCCTCCACAAACATCTGGATTGATGTGTCTGCATCAGGCAAGTTTAAAATAGTCAAACACCAGTCACATCCCTAGGAAAATTATAAACGTAATAACATTTATGTGCCTGTGGCATTTTTCACGTTGATTATTCAGAAATTCTCAAATTATCATGTGTGAGAGAGTGGGACACGTAACGAGGCAATCCAGAGAATAAGACCACATAGAATTTTCTCATTTTAGTCTTGAGATTACCTGCACAAGCCACCGTCAGTGGGTTCACATACCAGCATCATCCAACACCCACGGCCTCTCACTGATATCAGGTAACATCAGGGACTCAAAATTGTGAAGGAAAGGAGAAGGTTTTGAAATGATCTGACTGTTTGAATTTGGGATTTCCACTTACTTGTTTTTTATGAAAACCCTGGATCTGGCATATGATTTCTTAGTCAAAAGTCAATCAACCCACCAAGTAATCCAAGCTCAAAGGTCTATTCTTTCTTTAATTCATACATGGAATATGGTCATCACTAGCTTGGCCAGCATTTATTGCCTACCCCTGAATGCCCAGAGGGCAGTTAAGAGCCAACCAAATCATTGTGGGTCTGGAGTCACGTTTAGGCCAGACCAGGTAAGTTTGACAGTTTCATTCCCTAATGGACATTAATAAATCAGATGGTATTTTTCCAACATTTGGCAATGGTTTCATGGTCATAAATAGACATTTGGTTGAACTCAAATTCCACCATGTACCATGGTGACTTTTGGAAACAGGTCCCAAGAACATTACCTGGGATCCGGATTAATGGTCCAGCAATAATATCACTTGTTGCACTCCAAATTCTCCCTATGCTCCCTTCAAGAACTAGGTTTATCTAGACGATGATCCCTTGAAAAATAACAACTTGTTTCCAGTCACAATCATGTGGCCAAGCTGCACGGACAATAAGAAATAGCAAAGCATAGATTTAAGAAGATATAGGGGACCTAGATTCCTGAGTATGGTTCTTTTCTTATTGAGTTTATTCTAAAACAAGCTGGCTGCTGGAATCATCACTTTATTCAGGTGAATTTCTGAAAGCTGGCTAAAAGGATTGTAAATTCCTAATAGCTGAAGGACTCCATTAGCATGGAGTTAGACTTATGGGATACTGAAGCTGAGAGGAGAGTGAGAGTTCTTAAGTGCAAGGCTCCAGAGTGAAGAAAAACCATTAGAACTAAGAGAGATCTGACTTGAAGTAGCTAGACTTAGCAAACTAGTGATCCCTGTGCTGAACTGCGAGTCCAGGATCATGCAATATTTGGAAGAGATTTGAAGGGACAACTTTACCATCAGTAAGCAGAATTGTTAAGTAATCCTAAAATTTGTACAAATGTTTAAAACATTCCTCAGGCCAAGGAGTTAATCTTCATATGTCCACGGTGGCACAGTGGTTAGCACTGCTGCCTCACAGCGCCAGAGACCCGGGTTCAATTCCCGCCTCAGGCGACTGACTTTGTGGAGTTTGCACGTTCTCCCTGTGTCTGTGTGGGTTTCCTCCGGGTGCTCCGGTTTCCTCCCACAGTCCAAAGATGTGCAGGGTCAGGTGAATTGGCCATACTAAATTGCCCGTAGTGTTAGGTAAGGGGTAAATGTAGGGGTATTGGTGGGTTTCGCTTCGGCGGGTCGGTGTGGACTCGTTGGGCTGAAGGGCCTGTTTACACACTGTAATCTAATCTAATCTAATCTAAAATTTGTTGGTGTAAGTCAAATGGATGTCGAACAAAATTTGAGTTAATGAGCTCAGCTTAAGAGTGCAGGTAACTGTTCATTCAATTTTGATATTTTTAACATAACCGATATTTAAAATACCATGTAGTTATTATTCTTTACTTTTTGTGTAATACAACCCTTTGGCTTTAAACAGTAAACATTGTAGTTTAATTCTTTTCATAAATACCTGTGTTTTAGGATTTCCAAAAATAAAGATTAAAAATGTCTTGTAGTATCATAACAATCACCAAATCTGATTGTTGTAGAAAATATATCCACAATGAGAAGCTTTTCTATTCTCCCCGTACTCACTTGACCCTAACGCCAACAATTCTTTCTTTCCCCTATTCTGCTGAAGCAATCATTTCATTGCTGAGTTATCATTCCAAAAACATATTGATCAAACACAATGCACCATGACTTATTTACTGATGCATATTTCTTTGAGCTGAGTGTATCAAGTAAGAAATTGCAAATTGCAACAGAAACTTTGATGATAAAATGTTCAGGATGAGCACAAAGTGTTGTTTCCACTTTTTCATACAAAATGCATGTGTACTTTTAGCAGGGAGAGCTGCATTGTGTTTAGAATTGAGTAGCTTAATCAAGCTCCCCCTCTCTAACTGAAGTGGAGTAAATCATCTGAGACTAGAGATCAAAGCTAAGAGTTTTCTGATCATTTTTGACACAGCTACTCACAGTATAGAGTTGCAGGGTTATAAAAGTTTCAGGTTTCTTTATTTTAAAACAAGCAAGAAATCATCACAATGAAGTCTCACATAATCTAAAGGAAAAGTTCATTAAAATGACACAGGAAAGGTAGCTTCATGTTTAGAAATGTTTGCAACACATTGTATTGGTATTGATGTAGAATATGTATCAGATTCTTTAGTTTATATGAGTTATTTCTTCATGCTTGATAAGACTGCTCTGCTCCTTGTAACTTGCTTCTATATTAATTATTAATCTTACCTCAAGATGACTTCTGTTCAGATTGCTGAATGTTAACTTCCAATCTACTGTCTTAGACCTTAGCAAAATACAATCCAGATGGGATCACTTTAAATTCAGGAGGGTTCATAAATATATTTTATCTCTGCACAATTTATTTTTCCCTTTAATTTTGTGTTTTCAAATTTCATGGCACGCAATAAAAGTGATTCTGAGGGTAAGCATTGTTCATTGCCAAATGCTACAACAAAGCATGCTACACAAAGTAATTATTGTACAGGTTAAACATGGATGGAGTTTTATGCCATTTTTTTAAAATAGGCTGGCAGTCAATTGTTAACAGAATGCAAACAGCAGTTAAGGGCTCTTAAATCTTTGAGCAGAAATAGCCCAATTTTGCAAGTCATGATTGAAACAAACTTTGCCATGACTTGATGCTCACCTGAGGGTGAGAGAGAATATATCTATGGCGTTTTTGATTTAGATTGGTTAAATAAAGAAAAATTATTGTCATTATTATAAATGTGATGACAGAACAGTGCTCAAGGCTAAAGCGATGAAATCCACTAACTGGGGCCCCATGCAAATTACTTTACAATGAAAATTCAACCCCACTTTCAGCACCATGCCCTCTGGGCTCATGTCAACAGGGGGCTTGCCTGAAACTGCCAAAATACGTGTTTCATTAATGTGACCCCTAGCATGTAGCAGCGAAAGGTTACATTCATTATTTTATGTGTCACAAAGTCAAACTTTCTGAATGGGATTTTGTCAATATGGAATTGAATGTGGGTCCTGGGAAACCTTTGACATAACTCCTTTTTGCCACAATTAATGTTCATTTTTATGTTAAACAATTTACAATGATCCTTTCAATCCTAGATACATTCTTTTATATAGGAATCCCCTTAATTGAATAGTATAATAATAAGAAAAATCATTAAGAAAATGTAAGTGCACAATATTTAATGTTTACCATTTATCTGGACTACACCATTAAAATACTCCAACTAATTACATAAAATGTGTTTCCATCTTACTTTTCAATGGGAAGTCCTTACTATCAGAACAGGAAAATGCCATTCATCACCTACATATAATTCCAGCAATGAACAGCTGATCTGCATTAAAAGTTGTATTTACTCCCTCCAACTGAAGAAGTCTGCTGTCCTTATCCAGTCTAGCCTACACCTCAAACCACAGCAATGTGGTTAACTCTTAACTGTTCTTTGGGCAAGTGGTGATGGGCAATAAATGCTGGTCCAACCAGCAATGCCCAACATCCAATGAATGAATTTTAAAAATTCTCAATAACCCTGCAAAGTGGAAACTACTCAAATGAATCAAAGGATCAACACAAGCTTCTAACCAACAAGAAATGATACCCTTGTCATCAATACTCAATTTCAATTTATGCATTTTAAGAAATTAATCTCTGCCGCACTCTTTCCAAACCCAATAATTCCTTTCCAAGGTGTGGCATGGGAACTATACACAGTTCTCCAGAAATGGTCTACCCAGGACGCAGTATCACCAGAGCCAAGCTTTCTTCCCTAATGTTATAGCCTTCCACCATAAAATCTACCATTCTTTTTAGATTAGATTAGATTACATTACAGTGTGGAAACAGGCCCTTCGGCCCAACAAGTCCACACCGACCCGCCGAAGCGAAACCCACCCATACCCCTACATTTACCCCTTACCTAACACTACGGGCAATTTAGTATGG
The DNA here is from genome assembly GCF_037043375.1 of Chiloscyllium plagiosum. Classification (NCBI taxonomy): domain Eukaryota; kingdom Metazoa; phylum Chordata; class Chondrichthyes; order Orectolobiformes; family Hemiscylliidae; genus Chiloscyllium; species Chiloscyllium plagiosum. The sequence goes on from NW_028270161.1 coordinate 2,316,601, forward strand.
CCAATTCACCTGACCCTGCACATCTTTGGACTGTGGGAGGAAACCGGAGCACCCGGAGGAAACCCACGCAGACACAGGGAGAACGTGCAAACTCCACACAGTCAGTCGCCTGAGGCAGGAATTGAACCCAGGTCTCAGGCGCTGTGAGGCAGCAGTGCTAACCACTGGGCCACCGTGCCGCCCACTTTTATGATTACTGGATAGAGAATTAGCTCATGGGCAAGAAACAGCAAATAGAGATAAGGAGTTCTTTTTCACGTTGGCAATCTGTAACCAATGGATTCCCACAGGGATCAGTCCTGGCACCACAACTGTTTACAATATATATTAATGACTTGGAGGAAGGAAGTAACTCACGTACTCTAGCTAAATTTACAGATGACACAAAAATAGGTGGAAAAGCCAGTTTTAAGGTGGATACAAATGGTTTACAGGAGATATTGTTAGGTTAAGTAAATGGGTAAAAAGCTGGTAAATGTTGTATAATGTGGGCAAATGTAAAGTTGTTAATTTAGGAAGGGAAAACAAACAAACAAAATATTATTTAAATGGAGAAAAACTGCAGAAACCTGCAACATAAAGGGCTGTAGGAGTACTTGTACATAAAATACAGAAAAGCTAGCTCATAGGGACAACAGGTAATTGGTAAGTGTGCCTTATTTAGTCAGTAAGTACCTCTTATTTCAAAGGGATTGGAGTATAAGACAAGGGAAGTCTTACTATAACTGTACGAGGTGCTGGGGAGACCACATCTGGAGCACTATGAGCTGTTTCGATCCCCTTATTTAAGGGAAAGATATCATCTCAATAGAGGCAGTTCAGAGAAGGTTGACTGGGATGATCTCTGGGATGGAGGGAATTGTCTCATAAGCTAAGGCTGAACATGTTGGGACTCAACTCAGTGGATTTTAGAAGTATGAGAGATGATCTCATTGAAACATAGGATTCTTAAGGGGCTTGACAGAGTGAATGCTGAGAGAACATTTCCCCTCACAAGAGAATCTGGGACCACAGGACATTGTATCAGAATAAAGGGGTGTCAATTGAAGACTGGGATGAGAAAGAATTTCTTCTCTCAGAGAGGTGTAAATCTTTGGAACTCCTTGCCACAGAGAGCTGTGGCCATAGAATCCTTCCGTACATTTAAGGCTAAGATAGACAAATTCTTATCATTAGGGGAATGAAAGGATTATGGGGAAAAGACAAGAAAATGTCAGATCAGTAATGATCACATTGGATGGTGGAGATGGCTTAAGGGCTGAATGTGGGTTTGCTCGCTGAGCTGAGAGATTCATTTTCAGATGTTTTGTCACAATACTAGGTAACATCTTCAGTGCACCTCTGAATCAAGCACTGGTGGTATGGCCCACTTTCTATAGTTGTTTGGGTTTTCTTGGATTGGTGATGTCATTTCTGTGTGCAGTTCTGGTCGCCTCACTTTAGGAAAGATGTGGAAGCTTTGGAGAGGGTGCAGAGAAGACTTACCAGGATGTTGCCTGGAATGGAGAATAGGTCATACGAGGATAGGTTGAGAGTGCTAGGCCTTTTCTCATTGGAACGGCGAAGGATGAGGGGTGACTTGATAGGGGTGTATAAGATGATCAGGGGAATAGATAGAGTAGACAATCAGAAACTTTTTCCCCGGGTACAAGGGGACATAAATTTAAGGTGAAGGGTGGAAGGTATGGGGGAGATGTCAGGGGTAGGTTCTTTACCCAGAGAGTGGTGGGAGCATGGAATGCGCTGCCTGTGGGAGTGGCAGAGTCAGAATCATTGGCGAACTTTAAGTGGCAATTGGATAGGTACATGGATGGGTGCTTAAGCTAGGACAAATGTTCGGCACAACATCGTGGGCCGAAGGGCCTGTTCTGTGCTGTATTGTTCTATGTTCTATGTTCTATGTTCTATTTCCTGCGATGACATCATTTTCTATGGTGATTTCATTTCCTGTTCTTTTTCTCAGGGTTAGTAAATGGGATCCAAGTCAATGTGTTTGTTGATAGGGTTCCAGTTAGAATGCCATGCTTCTAGGAATTCTTGTGTGTGCCTCTGTTTGGTTTGTCTTAGGATGGATGTGTTGTCCCAGTCAAAGTGGTGTCCTTCCTTATCCATATGTAAGGATACTAGTGTACTCATACAGATAAGGAAGGACACTACTTCGACTGGGACAACACATCCATCCTAAGACAAACCAAACAGAGGCACACACGAGAATTCTAAGAATCATGGCATTCTAATCGGAACCCTTTCAACAAACACATTGACTTGGATCCCATTTACTACTCCCTGAGGAAAAGAACAGGAAATGACATCACCACAGGAAACGACATCACCAACCCAAGGAAACTCAAACATATAAATAGAAAGCGGGCTATACTACCAGTACTTCATTTGGAGGCTCACTGAAGATGTTACCTAGTATGGTGATGAAAAGTCTGAAAATGAACCTTCCAGCTCAGCGAGCAAACCTACATCCAGAGCCTCAACCTGAGCTACAAATCTTATCAAAACCCATTAGGGCCTAAGGGCTCCAGTGACCTACTTCCATTACTATTTCTTATGGTGTTATGGTCTAACCTTTTCACAATCCTTGATTCTCTTTGCATATCACTGCTCCTGGATTTTCACCAGTTAAGAAATACTAAGATTTATCTTTTTATGCACTTATGAATAATCACAATTTACCTGCATTGAAATCCATTTGTTACAGTTCTACCCATTCACTCAATCTAATACTCTCCCTTTCTAATGTTGTGCACACAATATTTATCACCAATCTTTGTGACACTAGCAAACTGGAATGTAAGGCTGCCTCCTTGTGTTCACCAAGTCAGTCATATACTGAATTGTTGAGACTCTAGTACTAATGGCCATGGGACATCATCTGCCACCTCCTCTCAGTTTGACTACATATGTACAATTCATACTTGCAGTCTGCTACCACAAAGGTGATCTCCTCCCCAGTGCAACAACTACCTTAAACTCAATGAGCTTTAATAATAAACAAAGTTTCTAATGTTGGCTATCTTCAGGATGTCCATATAAACTGTATCCATTGATATTCCCCATTCCACTACTTTAGTTTGGGGGTCAGTTGGTTGGATGGCTGGTTTGCAATGAAGAGTAATGTCAATAGTGTGGGTGTAATTCCAAAACCGGCTAAGGTTACTTTGAAGGACTTCCCTCCACAACCTTTCTCCTCACCTGGAGGTGTGCTGACCTTCAGCTTAAACCACCCCCCCCCCCCCCGTTGTCTTTCTCCAATGGGAAAACAGGACTATAGTGACTTGCCTTTCATTACTTCCTCAAAAATCAGTTGGGTTTGTTACCCTTTTCACATTCACATTGAGTGTCTCTCAGCTCAAATTCATCTATGTGTTTAGTCATGCTGTCCTGATATTCCAATAACATTTCACAAGGATATTTCACTGGTATGACTGAATGCAAGAGGGATTTAGCATGGAACTCACAAAGAGAGAAGGTTGGCAGTGCTGGAGTTGAGACAGTCTATATTGACTATGAACATTGAAATGGTTTATGTGAATCAAATCCATGTTCACTAGTATTCCAAAAATTGCACGACTGCAGAACAAATATTTTGAACAGACACACTTGCACAAGTCAATCTCAATCTACTCATGTGTTCTGCTCTGAAATGCAACATCACAATTGAAGTATGTCTTCCATCAGGGAGATGTTAGTGAAAAGCTAAACAACAGTTTCTTTTACGAGGTTGAAAGACCTTTTGTCTAATCTGTCATTTTATCTTGCTTTTCTTTCAGATTTCCAAAGTTCACCATGTTTCCTTTTGCTTCACAAATGTCTTTATTCAGACTCAGCAGCATTTAGCCAACTTGCTTGACTGACAGAATTATACATGGTTTCAGTCATGATTGACACACCCTGTGATCCACATCACCATGATCCAGGCCCCTGGGAATCTACACATGTTGGATCCATACACTGCAAGAGATCAGTGATCTGAAACTGTAAGACACTGAGCACTCACATCGTCATTCTGGAATATCTGATTGAGAAGCTGTACCTTATTATTTTGTCTGATACTTAAGGGTCAATTGCTCAATCAAAACAAAGTTATAACATAATGCAGATATAATGTAGAATGCATAATGAGAAGTTTAATGAATGAAATGGCTACATAACAGTGATACTCACCAAAGGGTGCTTCCCAGTCAATTTGCACATTTCAACTCTTTCTTTGGTTCCAGGCCAGTGAATCTGTAAAAGAAAATGATCGTTAAGCTTTCAACATTACACCATGTGATTATGTTGCTGTTTTGCTTCAAGAATTAAAGATATGTACAATCCTGAAGTATACAGCTGAATTTCCCATTTCCCTTTCTGAGTCCATTGATAGTAAAATATGGGGTGGAGCCAGGCAACACAGATTTGATCTTCAATTAATTCATCTGAACTAAACTTACAGGAAGGGCATTATGATTTAAACCAACATCACACAACTTTACTCATACCAGTCAGGACTAATAAATGATCAACCAGAATTAACTGTTTGATTGCCATCCTGTAATGTTAGGACTGCCATAAGAAGAGAGACTACATCAGTTAGGGTTACTTTCACTGGAGCTTAGAAGAATGAGTGGGGATCTCGTAAAAACCAATAATATTCTAACTGGACCAGACACAGTAAAAGCAGGAAGGATGTTCCTGTTGACCTGGGAGTCCAGAACCAAGTGACACAGTTTAAGGATTTGAGGTAGGTTATTTAGGACTGAGATGAGGAGAAATTTCTTCGCTCATAGAGTGGGGAGTCTGTAGAATTCTCTTTCATAGAAGCAATTGAAGCCAAAACATTGAACAAGAAGGAGTTGGATATAGCTCTTAAGGCTAAAGGGATCAAGTGATATGGGAACGGAGTACTAAGTTGGATGAAAACAGAAATTGCTGAAGAAACTCAACAGATCTGGCAGCATCCGTGCAGAGAAAGCAGAATTAATGTTTCAGCTCCAGTGACTTTCCTTGGAATTGAAAAGGCATCAAGTCCTAAGATTGTTGAGCTCGATATTGAGTCCGGATGTCTGCAGGGTCCTCAAATGGAAAATGAGGTGCTGTTCTTCCAGCTTACACTGAGCTTCACTGGAGCACTGCAGCAAACCTCAGACAGAGATGTTGGCCAGGAAACAGGGTAGTCTGGCAAAGTGGCAGGAAGCTGGAAGCTCAGGATCTTTTTCTTTTTAACAGGCAGAACGTCGGCATTCTGCAAAACAATCAGCCAGCCAGAATATCATCTCCCACAATGTCAAGTGGAGTTGTGGTATATTAAGATTCTTGAAAATCATGATGATGTAACTGATCGTGAGTCTTACATCCTAAGAGTGAAGACATCAGTCTAGAACAAGCATATGCAAAGGGAGGTCTTCAACACTGCAATAGAGAGCTGTCTCTGATAACCTTCTGTGTACAGATTTAAATGCTGTTCATTCATCAACCAGAGTTGTGGTGGAGCAGATGATAGGTCACCTGGAGATAAGGTTCTGATGCTTGGGTCAGTCTGGGAAGTCCTCACAGTAAATTCCGAGCAGACTGTGCTACACAATCCCAGCTGGGAAAACAGGAATAGTTTTGTGAAGATCGAGCCGGTGTTGGAATAATTAAAAATTGTGAATGCTCAAGATTCCAGATTTGAGGAAGTGTGGAGATCTCAAAGGGTTGGTAGGCTGGTAGGGACAGTAGGCAGGGATGAAAGTGGAGTAAAAACCACATCCAGATCTTATTGAATGGCAGAGCAGTTTGGAGAGGTTGAACAACATCTAATGGTCAAAAATTTGGAGGAGTAAAACCATGGAAGGAACAATAAACAAGGATTAGAATGTTCCGCAGAATTTTGTTTGGTTCTGTGCAGACCTCAAGGTCCATGCGTGGCAGGAACACTGCAATTTCCCAGCAGGGTGAGGGGTGACGCGTGAGGGGTGAGGGGGTTTTGGTGCAGATCAGGCCCCAATGTTTTGGATGTGCTCAAGGACAAGTATCCTGAACAAACAAAATCCTTAAAACAAATTCAACGCTTCAAACCGCCTCAAACACATCACATGTAAGCCATGACATCTTGCACATAATTTATTTAAATGTTGGCATTCAATATATATCCAACTCCAAAATAATCCAGAAAAGCCTAAAATTAACTTGCTGTAGTGGTATGCAATTTTCCATAATATGACAGAGCACTCTTTAAACAGCATCAGAAAGATTATCATATCTCTGGTCATACAGTGTTTCTCTGTGAAATGTTTTCCTGTTGGCAGACTGTTTTCATTAGAACATGCAGCATTTGAGCCAAAAGAGAAGTAATTTGGGACACTGAATCTTACAGGCTTTCCGTGTATTCAACATTCTTTCCATTTTAAGAGTTCTTCCTCCAATACATTTTGTGGTTTCTCATTTTTATAATTTCCTGGTGTAAGTGTTAAGGACAAAGAAATACTGTGCTATTGGATGCTGAAGATTGCCTTTGGCACATAGGAGCAGACATCTTGTTGCAAGTTCAATGTAGCTCGCAGGAATATCAAAGATTTTATTCTGATAGTGGAGCCATAAGAGGTCACCTTTTGTCAAGTAACAGCATTGATCATTTAATAGTAACATGGTAATTTATTCCACCTTCCACGAATGTTTCTGTTGTACTTTTTTTGTTAAGATCAAGTTTGTTTTTTGTGGTGAAGGTTACACGGAGTTTCTTTCAAACCATTTAAAAAATCAATAACTTGCAGAATTGTTTCTGAGCATATATTCCAAAGTTAATCTTCAAATTTGTCCTGTCTAATTTCCAGTAAGTGAAGTCATTACCGAAAAATGCATTTTTAAATTATCAATGAATCTATATGTGAACTTTAAATCGGAATTCCATGAGATGTTTTACAAATTGGATTTCATGGTGAAGACAGAGAAATCAAATAAAAGATTGGAAATCAATGTCAGGGAGAAAGCAGCATCAAACTGAACACAATTCTTTACAACGAATAATACAAAAATAATATCTAAGAATCTGGATTCACATTAGCCTAAGTTACCTCATAAAATATTGCTGAAAACTGGAAAATTTCACATTTTACAATTCCCAAAAATACAATACTATAAATACCTAGGTTAGTACACCAAAGGAAGCAAGTGAACTGGAAGCAAAATATCAGCAATAGAATTACGGTATCATTATAGTTGATTCCAATCTTGTTTCAGTTGTATCGGCATCACAAATGAATATCCATATTCCATCAAGTTTCTTATTATGAATGTGGTTACCAATGTGGGGAATGAGTTTTTTTTCATGACATTGATTGAAGAATAAATATTGGCCAGTATGTTGGGGAGAAATCTCCTACTCTTCTTTGAAATTATGCATGGTGATGTTTTACAACCATCTGAACAGGTTTTGATTTAGCATCACATTGAAAAATGGCACCTCAAACAGTGCAATATTCCATCAGTATTACACAAGACTGTCAGCACTGGCTCTTACACATTCAAGCTCTGGGCTGGAACTTGAAGCCGAGACCCTGTGGCTTTAAACAAGAGTACTGTCATGTGGTGATGTGATGTACTAATGGTCTGCTATCATCATGTTCTAATACCTATGTTCACTCCTGTAACATAAGAATGAAACATGGGTCACGCAGTGCTCAAGAATACAATGAATTTTCTTTCCGCTCCTGAGGTTTATAGATTACATACTTTATCTCTACATTATGTATATTATCGTGTACATTAGGTACATTACAATCACACATACTGTGATCAAGCTAAGCAATTCAGATGTACTGCAGAACCTTTCCCTCAGCACGGCATGCTTCAAGTGAACAAGCTCAGTAAGATGGAGGGCTTATGCTCGAAATGTCGATACTCCTGCTCCTCGGATGTTGCCTGATTGGCTGTGCTTTTCCAGCACCACACTCTCGACTCTGATCTCCAGTATCTGCAGTCCTCACTTTCTACTCCTCAATAAGATAGACACTGAGAGCTCTTTATCAATAGGTCATGTACTATATATAATGATAACCTCATGAATATCTCCCTTAAAAGTATCTAACATATAATTATAAAGACTCAAGGATTTTAAGCCTTCTCCCAGAGGGCTTGGAATTATGGAAGTGAGGAAGCAAAGTTTGGGTGAAGATTTGTAGCTCGGGTGCTCGTTGTTGTGGTTCTGTTCGTTGAGCTGGAAATTTTTGTTGCAAACGTTTTGTCCCCTGTCTAGGTGACATCCTCCGTGCTTGGGAGCCTCCTGTGAAGCGCTTCTGTGTTTCCTCCGGCATTTATAGTGGCCTCTCCCTGCCGCTTCCGGTTGTCAGTTCCAGCTGTCCGCTGTAGTGGCCGGTATATTGGGTCCAGGTCGATGTGTTTGTTGATGGAGTTTGTGGATGAATGCCATGCTTCTAGGAATTCCCTGGCTGTTCTTTGTTTGGCTTGCCCTATGATAGTAGTGTTGTCCCAGTCGAATTCATGTTGCTTGTCGTCTACTTGCATGGCTACTAAGGATAGCTGGTCATGGCGTTACTAGCCACGAAACGCCACAACCAGCTATCCTTAGTAGCCACGCACACAGACGACAAGCAACATGAATTCGACTGGGACAACACTACTATCATAGGGCAAGCCAAACAAAGAACAGCCAGGTAATTCCTAGAAGCATGGCACTCATCCACAAACTCCATCAACAAACACATCGACCTGGACCCAATATACCGGCCACTACAGCGGACAGCTGAAACTGACAACCGGAAGCGGCAGGGACAGACCACTATAAATGCCAGAGGAAACACCACAGAAGCGCTTCACAGGAGGCTCCCAAGCACTGAGGATGTCACCTAGACAGGGGACGAAACGTTTGCAACAAAAATTTCCAGCTCGGCGAACAGAACCACAACAAGTGAGGAAGCAAGTCACCGCAGAGACATGCAAAATAGCAGCAGACCCTTTCAGTGTGCAGTACCATCCAACACAATCATGGCTAATCTGTTTATGTTCCAAATTCCACATTCCCTTTCCTAATCATTTTTCTTTCTCCTGCCTGATAAGAATTGATCCACTTCTTTTTCAAACATGTTCAGTGACTCTGCAACCACCGCAGTTCTTTAGTTGTTTGCAGCTTGGTCAGATCCTATCAGGAATGTTGTGTTCACTTCTGGCAACTGAATGTCAGCAAACATACACTAGCCTGACCTTGAACAGGATACATGGACATTCACCAGGCCTTAAAGAGTTAAACAACAAAGCCAAATTGCACAAATGTGACTCACTTTTTATTTCCATTGTAACTGCTGTCAGAGACAGAGGTACAGGTATACTCATCCTGGGGGTGGCCAGAACACATGCAAGCATTCCTGATTCCTCTGAAGTCAGCAAATGGAACATCAGTGAAGTTTTCAAGCCTTGTTTTACATCGCTCACAATGCAGAGCAGGAGATCAAATCCATGCTCAAGTCAGAAGAAAAAATGTCAATGAGACGGTAATGGTAGTGGCAGCTACATTTCATCATGGAACACATATATCTGCCAAAGTGCCTGAATTGCATTGTTAAATACTTTGCTCAGAACAACAGAAAGTAGAAGTTTGAAAAGCTTCAGACAGAGTTGTAAAGCTGTCACCCAAGTTGGGAGAGAGTTTGCAGAGCAAGCAAACTCCTGTACACAACAGTGAGCTCACTTGGACAGCTCACAGGACTCACAGAATCATGAACCTAAGGGCCCCAATCAGCAACAATTTTTGTTAATTTAGCATGTTATTTAAGGTAATAAATTATACTAAATTAATTGAGCAAGGAACTTTTATAATAAGGTAGCTTGGGCACAGTTCTTTCGCAGACGAAACTTGTTCCATTATAAAACGTTACAACTGACACTTTCATTGGAAGGCATTTCAATTTGGCATCCAGGGAAGAAATTATTGCTGGCAATGCCGTGACTTTCCCAATGGCATTTACCCCTCTTGCTGTGTCATGGCTTTGTTATCCTGAACTTCATTTTAAGTCATTCACTCAGTTCTCATTTCAAGTTGGCTCACTTAACATTATTTTGCTTTACTGATGTGAATAAAATAGTCACCATATATTTGCTGACATTGAGAGTTTCAGTTTCCTATTGGCTGCCAGGCTTCCTATTCTGTAATCTGATTAAGCCAGGTCAATTAAAACTTCATCAGATGAGCCTCATGGTGGCCCAGTGGTTAGCACTGCTGCCTCACAGCACCAGGGACCGGGATTTGATTCCAACCTCAGATGACTGTCTGTGCGGTGTTTGCACATTCTCCCCGTGTCTACATGGGTTTCCTCCCACAGTTCAAAAAGATGCAGGTTAGGGTGGATTGACCATGTTAAATTACCCATAGTGCCCAGGGATGTGCAGATCTCATTCCACACTGTAGGGATAATATGAGTATTGTACTAATGTGTACTCTATCAACTTATGCTTCTTGTAATTCTTCTATCATTTAATTTATTTTGGTTTTAAGATTATTTCATTAAAAATGTAGGCATTTCGGAATCATAGAATTCCCACAGTGTAGAATCAGGACATTCAGTCCATCAAGTCCACAGCGACTCTTAGAAGAGCTTCCCATCTATACACACCCCCCGACCTTATTCCTGTAACCCTGCATTTCCCCATGGCTAACCCACCTAGCCTGCACATCCCTCGACACTATGGGCAATTTCCCATGACCAATCCAACTAACCTGCACATCTTTGGACTGTGGGAGGAAACCCACACAGATACTGGGAGGATGTACGAACTCTGCACAGATATCTGTCCCAGGGTAGAATCAAATCCTGCTCCCGGGAGTTGGGAAGCAGCAGTGCAACCATTGATCCACCATATATTACTTCAACTTGGTAAAGTTTTTAAATTGCTTACTGCTTAGAAAAGTCCTGAAATCAACAACTATACAGTGTTTCTTTTACATTTAGTAATTCATATTCTTTTGCAAGAGTTTTTCAGCTAGAAATACCTACATATGGCATAATGTTTCAACCTATGCATTGCTTTTTCTGACCATAAATTATCACATGAACCTAACTCTGGCTTTACTATTGATTCCAATAGGAAACCATGCTTCACTTAAAGTTCTGGTTGCATCCAGAAAATGATGACATTATGAGAAGCCACTTGTTTTTATTTTCTGCTGCAACATCACAGAGAGGATTTCCTGCACATGCTTGGATACACTTACTACATGCACTACATTAAAAATAAAGGAAGCCCTCACTGAAAGATGTTTCACTTAAAGTCTTGACTAACAAAAAAAATTATTGTAACCACTCAAAGGGGAGTTAAAAAGAACAAAGCCAATCCCTCCTTAAATAGTTGCAATTCAAGCAATTTGTTTCTATTTTTCACTGAATTAATTTACTAACCTAATAAAAATACTGAATAAAATCTAACAAAACAGCCAAGAATTTGAGAGTTTCATTGGAAATCAGCACGCTCAATTAGTACAACTGAGTTATTGTGAATGTAGAGTCTGTTGTTACTTGTGTGGCCAAATCAAGTGCACTTTAACTGGGCATTAATTCAGGAGTCAATCTTCTCATCTAAACTCTAAACTTGTATCAGAGTAGCAAAGGAAATGGGTAGACGGGCCAGATCTGCTCAGATGCAACATTTGCCTGATAACCAGAAGAAAATAATTCTGATTCATTAATTTTGGAAGCCAAAGATCTCAATCTATCTTTTCTGACATATCAACAGGAAAAAAAAACAAATATCTAGGCTATTCAGTCTGTCCCATACAATTACAATACATTGTATATCACAACACGCAAACTATTCCCATACTCAGCCTAAACTATGATCTTCTGGGAGAAGTTAAAGAATACAAAATTCCTATTGCCAATTTGGAGAGATATTCTAGGGAATTCCTTTTAGAATATCATAGTCAAACAAAATTAATCCGGGGATCACTCCAGTCTGATAATTCCTTGCCATTCTTAATGCTCTTCTGTGTGAGTGTAATAAAATGGTGCCTGGTAACCAGGGTCATTATTACTGGTGACAGAATGCTCTGCATTCCAATGCTTTTCAGTGACATATTACAAATTTATTCATTGTCAATCAGATTAACCAGTTCATGTTAAAGAAATTAAAGTTTGTTTTGATTACATGACATGTTCCAGGGTTCTCAGCAGTTGTTCTGAAATTATATCCTGCCATTGCCTCTATTTGGATTACAGATGGATTAAACCCCAGAGCTCTAAGGGAGAAAGCTGAAGAGATAGTGTTGGCATTAGTGGTGATCTTTCAGGAATTGCTAGAGGGACCCAGAGGATTGGAAAATCGCTAACGTGACACCCCAGTTTAAAAAGGGAGTAATGCAAAAGACGGAAAATTACAGACCAATTAGCCTGACCTCAGTCATGGGTAAGATCCTGGAATCCATTGTGAAGGATGCGATTTCTGAAACTTGGAGGTGTATGGTAAAATAGGGCAAAGTCAGCATAGTTTCACCAGGGGGAGGACATGCCTGACAAATCTACTGGAATTGTTTGAGGAAGTCACAAGCATGTTAGACCAAGACCAAGGAGAACCAATGGATATTATCTACCTGGACTTCAAGAGGCCTTTGACAAGGTGCCACACAGGAGGCTACTGAGTAAGATAAGGACACGTGGTGTGAGAGGCAAGGTGCTAGCATGGATAGAAGCTTGGCTGTCTGGCAGAAAGCAGAGAGTGGATAAAAGGATCTTAGGATCGCAGCCGGTGACAATTGGTGGTTCACAACGGTCAGTGTTGGTCACAACTTTTCACTTTTAGCATTAACGTTCTAGATGAAGGAACTGAGGTCACTCTGGTTACGTTTGCAGATGATACAAAGGTAGGTAGAGGGACAGGTAGAATTGAGGAGGTGGGGAGGCTGCAGAAGGATTTGGACAGGTTAGGAAGTGGGCAAAGAAGTGACAGATGGAGTACAATGTGGGAAAGTGTGAGGTCATGCACTTTGGGAGGAAGAATACAGGCATGGACTATTTTCTAAGTGGGGAGAAAATTCAGAAGTCTGAAGTGCGAAGACAAATGGGAGATCTAGTTCAGGATTCTCTCAAGGTAAACTTGTAGGTTGAGTCAATAGTTAGGAAGGCAAATGCAATGATGGCATTTATTTTGAGAGGACTTGAATATAAAAACAGGGATGTACTTCTGAGGCTGTATAAGGCTCTGGTCAGAACACATTTGGAGTATTGTGAGCAGTTATGGGCCCCATATCTCAGGAAGGATATACTGACCATGGAGTATGTTTGAAGGAGGTCCATGAAAATGGTCCCATGAATGAAAAGTTTAACATATGAGGAACATTTAAGGACTCTGGGTTTACACTCAGTGGAGTTTAGAAGGACGAGGGGGGCTCTAATTGAAACTTACAGAATACTGAATGGGCTGGACAGAATGGATGTTGGGAAGATGTTTCCATTGGTAGGAGAGACTAGGACTCGAGGGTACAGCCTTAGGGTAAAGGGAAGCCCTTTTAGAATGGAGATAAGGAGAAACTTCTTCAGCCAGAGAGTGGGGAATCTGTGGAATTCATTCCCACAGAAGGCTGTGGAGGCCAGGTCATTGAGTGTATTTAAGACTGAGATAGAGAGGTTCGTGATTGTCAAGAGGTTCAAGGGTTATGGGGAGAAAGCAGGAGAATGGGGTTGAGAAACCAATCAGCCATGATTGAATGGCAGAGCAGACTTGATGGACTAAATGGCCTAATTTCTGCTCCTGTGCCTTACGGTATTCTTTCGCTGTGAGAACTGCAATTCATTGGCCTGGAGATGACCTGATCTCGATTCTCATATTGGCTGGAATCCTTGCTCAGAAAAATATTGTTTCAAAAACGGTTCTAATTGTTGGATGCTTGTTCAAATGCACATTACTGAGACTTATCAAGCCAATCATTGGTTGTTTTATTAATTTTAATTAGATTTTACTAAGCTGTTTAGAAATGAAAAACAGACAAATATAGAATGAGTTGTCTGCAAGTTTAAGGCATTTTCCTCTGCGTCTGAAGAGGGGGTATACAAGACAGGTTGTAGGTTAGCTCGCTGAGCTGGCACCATGCTAGGTAACAAGAACGAACAGCCCTCCCCACGATCCAACCCACATTTTGGGTCCGCTATATGGATTACATCTTTGTAATCACAAAATGGAACAATTTACAGGAAACCTACAACATCATCAACAATATCCTTACTGGCATAAATTTCACAAAAGAGATGGAGAACAACACCAGATTCCCCTTCCTAGATGTCATAGTGAAACAACCGTCAATGGAGAACTGCAGACCAGCATTTACTGGAAAGCAACACACACAAACCAGATACTCAACTACAGGAGCAATCATCACAACACCCACCAACGGAGCTGCATCAGGACATTATTTAAACAGGCCACAACACACTGCAGCCCACCCAGCAACTATGAGCAGATGAAAAATTCCTGTACAGCATATTCAAGAAGAACAGATACCTAATAAATACAGTCCCCCGATACTTAAACAACAAACCCAAACAACCAGACACAACACGCCCAGAGACTCCAGCCACACTACTATACATCAAACACATCTCGGAGATGAAGACCAGACTAGTCTGACCCCTTGGCATCATGGTAGCCCATAAACCTACCAACACACTGAAACAGCGACTGATGAACCTAAAGAACCCTTTACCAACAACCAGCAAAACTAATGTCATTTATAAAATACCATGTAACAAACAATACATTGGACTCAGCAGGCAGAAAACCAGCCACCAGGTACCTGAACATCAACTAGCCACCAAATGACATGACCCACTCTCACTAGTATCCTTGCATACAGACAAAGAAGGACACCACTTCGATTGGGACAACACATCCATCCTGAGACAGGCTAATCAGAGACACACACAGGATTTCCTAGAGGCCTGACATTCAAACCGGAACTCCATCAATAAACACATCGATTTGGACCCCATTTAATAACCTCTGAGAAAAAGAACAGGAAATGATACCACCCATCTTAAGAGACCAAGACACACAAATACAAAGCCGGACATACCACCAGCACTTCACCAGAGGGTCCCTAGCATGGTGACAAAACATCTGAAAATGAACCTTCCAGCACAGTGAGCAAACTTACAACCTGAATCTCAACCTGAGCTACAAATCTTCTCAAAAATTGTATACAAGACCTCAACTCAATAACTCCATTCAAACCTGATGCTAAGAATTAAGTTTATAAAGTGTTAAATGGTCACTTGGTCGTACAGAACTTGAGTATTGCTAGAAAGGACACATTGCTGAAGCTTTTCATCTTGCACTCATCAGGACCAATTGTAAGACTAGCAATGCAGAGAGGAACATTTTATGCTGTCGACTCTGATTGGTAGAGGTAATGCCATGGGGAATGTAACTATTAGCTAATGACTGTCAGCTAACTGCTGGCTTAGTTTGATAAAAAGTAATCCAGGAAGGTTGGATCTGCATTGTGTCAGAATCGAATCAGTGAATGGCTGTCACTTTTTTGCTGAGTTGAAACAGGCTTGGTGTAATGACATATGTAAATTGTAAGATGTGCAAGTTAACCACACTATGAACCTAACATACAATCTTAAATTTCTTGGCAGTGTAACATCTCGGTTGTGGCATGTGGGAGAATCAGACTAGCATGTACGGGGGTGGAGAGTGTCAGTTAGTTAATGAGGTGAGTATGGGATGACAGTACAAGAGAATCTCATTGAATCCCGACAGTGTGGAAACAGGCCCTTCAGCCCAACAAGACCACACTGACCCTCTGAAGAGTAACCCACCCAGAGCCATTCCCCTACCCTATTACACTATATTTACCCCTGACTAATGCACCTAACCTTACACATTCTTGAACATTATGGGCAATTTAGCATGGCCAATTTGCTTATTTGGATCGTGGGGGAAAACCTGCACAAACATCAGGAGGAGCCTCCACGCAGGCAGTCGCCCAAGGCTGGAATTGAACCCAGGCCCTTGGTGCTGTGGGACAGCAGTGCTAACCATTGGGCCACCATGCCACCCCATAGCATCCCTGTAGAATCTGCTAGGTATCACAGAGAGTAATCTTTGAGGAGAAAGTGAGGTCTGCAGATGCTGGAGATCAGAGCTGAAAATGCGTTGCTGGAACAGCGCAGCAGGTCAGGCAGCATCCAGGGAACAGGAGAATCGACGTTTCAGGCATAAGCCCTTCTTCAGGAATGAGGAAGGTGTGCCCAGCAGGCTAAGTGAAAAGGTAGGGAGGAGGGACATGGGGGAGGGGCGTTGGAAATGCGATAGGTGGAAGGATGTCAAGGTGAGGGTGATAGACTGGAGTGGGGTGGGGGCGGAGAGGTCAGGAAGAAGATTGCAGGTTAGGAAGGCGGTGCTGAGTTCGATGGATTTGACTGAGACAAGGTGGGGGGAGGGGAAATGAGGAAACTGGTGAAATCCGAGTTCATCCCTTGTGGTTGGAGGGTTCCTAGGCGGAAGATGAGGCGCTCTTCCTCCAACCGTCGTGTTGTTGTGGTCTGGTGATGGAGGAGTCCAAAGACCTGCATATTCTTGGTGGAGTGGGAGGGGGAATTGAAGTGTTGAGCCACAGGGTGGTTGGGTTGGTTGGTCCGGGTGTCCCAGAGGTGTTCTCTGAAACGCTCCGCAAGTAGGCGGCCTGTCTCCCCAGTATAGAGGAGGCCACATTGGGTGCAGAGGATACAATAGATGATGTGTGAGGAGGTGCAGGTGAATTTGTGGCGGATATGGAAGTTTCCTTTGGGGCCTTGGAGGGAGGTGAGGGGGGAGGTGTGGGCGTAAGTCTTGCACCTCCTGCGGTTGCAGGGGAAGGTGCTGGGAGTGGAGGTTGGGTTGGTGGGGGGTGTGGATCTGATGAGGGAGTCACGGAGGGAGTGGTCTTTACGGAATGCTGATAGGGGAGGGGAGGGAAACATATCCTTGGTGGTGGGGTCCGTTTGGAGGAGGTGGAAATGACGGCGGATGATACGCTGTACATGGAGATTGGTGGAGTGGTAGGTGAGGACCAGTGGGGTTCTGTCCTGGTGGCGGTTGGAGGGGCGGGGCTCAAGTGCAGAGGAGTAGGAAGTGGAAGCGGTGGAGGGCATCTTCGACCACATCTGGGAGGAAATTGCGGTCCTTGAAGAAGGAGGCCATCTGGGTTGTACGTTTTTGGAACTGATCCTCCTGGGAGCAGATGCGGCGGAGACGAAGGAATTGGGAGAATGGGATGGCGTTTTTACAGGTGGCAGGGTGGGAGGAGGTGTAGTCCAGGTAGCGGTCGGTTTGTAGTAGATGTCCGTGTTGATTCGGTCGCCTGAGATAGAAATAGAAAGGTCGAGGAAGAGGAGGGAGGAATCTGAGACTGTCCAGGTGAATTTGAGGTCGGGGTGGAAGGTGTTGGTGAAGTGGATGAACTGTTCAACCTCCTCGTGGGAGCACGAGGCGGCGCCGATACAGTCATCGATGTAGCGGAGGAAAAGGTGGGGGGTGGGGCCAGTGTAGCTGCGGAAGATGGACTGTTCCACATATCCTACGAAGAGGCAGGCATAGCTGGGGCCCATGCGGGTGCCCATGGCTACTCCTTTCGTTTGGAGGAAGTGGGAGGATTGGAAAGAGAAGTTGTTCAGGGTGAGGACCAGTTCAGTCAGTCGAAGGAGGGTGTCAGTGGAAGGGTACTGGTCGGTACGGCGGGAAAGAAAGAAGCGGAGGGCTTTGAGTCCTTCGTGATGGGGGATGGAGGTGTACAGGGACTGGATGTCCATGGTGAAGATAAGGCGTTGGGGACCAGGGAAGCGAAAATCCTGGAGGAGGTGGAGGGCGTGGGTGGTTTCCCGAACGTAGGTGGGGAGTTCTTGGACTAAGGGGGACAGGACCGTGTCGAGGTATGCAGAGATGAGTTCGGTGGGGCAGGAGCAGGCTGAGACAATGGGTCGGCCGGGGCAGTCAGGTTTGTGGATTTTGGGCAGGAAGTAGAAGCGGGCGGTGCGGGGTTGTGGGACTATGAGGTTGGAGGCGGTGGATGGGAGATCCCCCGAGGTGATGAGGTTATGGACGGTCTGGGAGATGATGGTTTGGTGGCCTAACCCCCCCCCCCCCCCCCCCCCCGCCGAGTTCCATCACCATGCCCAACCCCGCCCCCACGCTGATCTCTGTCCCCGCCCCCACACCCAGCTCCCAGCCTTGCCGTGTTTTCACTATCCCTCCAGACCTACCCCTCTGAGGATGAAACATCAGTCCTCAGCAGAGGCCTCATCTTCATTTCCCTACGCTCTCGGACTAACGGGTTCGACACGCGGCGTGACATCGAACAATTCTTCCGCCGCCTTCGCCTCCGTGCCTACTTCTTCAACCAAAATTCTCGCCCACCCTCTGACGACCCCTTCTCCCACCTCCAACACACCCCATCCACCTGGACACCCCGTGCTGGCCTCTTACCCGCCCTCGATCTCTTCATAGCCAACTGCCACCGCGACATTAACCGCCTCAACCTCTCACCCTCGGAACGTGCAGCCCTCCACTCACTCCGTTGCAACCCCAACCTCACTATCAAACCAGCTGACAAGGGAGGCGCGGTAGTAGTTTGGCGTACCGACCTTTACACCGCTGAGGTCAAACGCCAGCTCGCAGATACCTCCTCCTACTGCCCCCTTGACCATGACCCCACCTCCCACCACCAAACCATCATCTCCCAGACCATCCATAACCTCATCACCTCAGGGGATCTCCCATCCACCGCCTCCAACCTCATAGTCCCACAACCCCGCACCGCCCGCTTCTACCTCCTGCCCAAAATCCACAAACCTGACTGCCCCGGCCGACCCATTGTCTCAGCCTGCTCCTGCCCCACCGAACTCATCTCTGCATACCTCGACACGGTCCTGTCCCCCTTAGTCCAAGAACTCCCCACCTACGTTCGGGACACCACCCATGCCCTCCACCTCCTCCATGATTTTTGCTTCCCCGGTCCCCAACGCCTTATTTTCACCATGGACATCCAGTCCCTGTACACCTCCATCCCCCATCACGAAGGACTCAAAGCCCTCCGCTTCTTCCTTTTCCGCCGTACCACCCAGTACCCTTCCACTGACACCCTCCTTCGACTGACTGAACTGGTCCTCACCCTGAACAACTTCTCTTTCCAATCCTCCCACTTCCTCCAAACGAAAGGAGTAGCCATGGGCCCCAGCTACACCTGCCTCTTCGTAGGGTATGTGGAACAGTCCATCTTCCGCAACTACACTGGCCCCACCCCCCACCTTTTCCTCCGCTACATCGATGACTGTATCGGCGCCGCCTCGTGCTCCCACGAGGAGGTTGAACAGTTCATCCACTTCACCAACACCTTCCACCCCGACCTCAAATTCACCTGGACAGTCTCAGAATCCTCCCTCCCCTTCCTCGACCTTTCTATTTCTATCTCAGGCGACTGAATCAACACGGACATCTACTACAAACCGACCGACTCCCACAGCTACCTGGACTACACCTCCTCCCACCCTGCCCCCTGTAAAAATGCCATCCCATTCCCCCAATTCCTTCGTCTCCGCCGCATCTGCTCCCAGGAGGACCAGTTCCAAAAACGTACAACCCAGATGGCCTCCTTCTTCAAGGACCGCAATTTCCCCCCCGACGTGGTCGACGATGCCCTCCACTGCATCTCTTCCACTTCCTACTCCTCCGCCCTTGAGCCCACCCCTCCAACCACCACCAGGACAGAACCCCACTGGTCCTCACCTACCACCCCACCAATCTCCATGTGCGGCGCATCATCCTCCGACATTTCCGCTACCTCCAAACGGACCCCACCACCAGGGATATATTTCCCTCCCCTCCCCTATCAGCATTCCGTAAAGACCACTCCCTCCGTGACTCCCTCGTCAGATCCACACCCCCCCACCAACCCAACCTCCACTCCCGGCACCTTCCCCTGCAACCGCAGGAGGTGCAAGACTTGCGCCCACACCTCCCCCCTCACCTCCGTCCAAGGCCCCAAAGGAAACTTCCAGATCCGCCACAGATTCACCTGCACCTCCACACATATCATCTATTGCATCCTCTGCATCCGATGTGGCCTCCTCTATATTGGGGAGACAGGCCGGCTACTTGCGGAGCGTTTCAGAGAACACCTCTGGAACACCCGGACCAACCAACCCAATCACCCTGTAGCTCAACATTTCAATTCCCCCTCCACTCCACCAAGGATATGCAGGTCTTTGGACTCCTCCATCGCCAGACCACAACAATACGACGGTTGGAGGAAGAGCGCCTCATCTTCCGCCTAGGAACCCTCCAACCACAAGGGATGAACTCGGATTTCACCAGTTTCCTCATTTCCCCTCCCCCCACCTTGTCTCAGTCAAATCCATTGAACTCTGCACCGCCTTCCTAACCTGCAATCTTCTTCCTGACCTCTCCGCCCCCACCCCAGTCTGACCTATCACCCTCACCTTGACCTCTTTCCACCTATCGCATTTCCAACGCCCCTCCCCCAAGTCCCTCCTACCTACCTTTTCACTTAGCCTGCTGGACAAACTTTCCTCATTCCTGAAGAAGGGCTCATGCCTGAAACGTCGATTCTCCTGTTCCCTGGATGCTGCCTGACCTGCTGCGCTGTTCCAGCAACACATTTTCAGCTTCATCACAGAGAGTATCTCTCCATGAATCTCAATGACAAGGACACTTTGCCAAAATGTGAAAAACTCAGCCTAAAGAGTTTCTTGTATATTTAGGAGGAGTCCTGCTACAATAGGTTTGACTTCCTTCTTCCTTCTTGAATAGAAAGGATAATCAAACTACAAAAGGCATAATGAACTGCTTAATAGACATTTATTATTGTGTTCAAATACAGAGATTCTGACTGAACTCAAGCATGCAGATGGAAGGGCGAGGGAATAAAGAAAACAAATTATCTCAGAGGATATTGGACCAAAGGGTCAGATCTGTCTCATGAGAGATTCAACTCAGAACAGATCAGGAAATCAAACATACTGCAGACACAGGCATTTCAATTTTATTTACAGTCACACACTTGCATCTCTGATTTTTTCTATGTGCTTATGACTATATATAAATGCTCACATACCGACACTAGTTACAAACTATAGGCCTTTCAAAATCCTGCTTACATTGCTTGCACATTCAATATTGCAGTGAATTAGATGGAGCATTTTCAGGACATAACCGATCCTAGTTTCAAGAAATGTTGCACTACCCAAAGAATTTACAGTCTCGAACAAAGAACAAAGCACAAAGCCTGAGCCGGTCCAAATCTACTGTCTAAACCTGTCGCCCAATTCCTAAGCACCTGTATCCCTCTGCTCCCCACCTACTCATGAATCTGTCCAGACACGTCTTAAATGAATCTACCGTGCCTGCCTCTACCACCTCTGCTGGCAACGCGTTCCAGACACCCACCACCCTCTGTGTGAAGTACTTGCCGCATGTATCCCCCTTAAACTTTTCACCTCTCACCTTGAAAGCATGACCTCTCATTACTGAATCCTTCACCCTGGGAAAAAGCTTGTTTCTATCCACTCTGTCTATACCCTTCATGATTTTGTAAACCTCAATCAGGTCCCCCCCTCAATCTCCTTTTTTCTAATGAAAGTAATCCTAACCTACTCAACCTCTCTTCATAGCTAGCACCTTCCATACCAGGCAACATCCTCGTAAACCTTCTCTGCACTCTCTCTAAAGCATCCACATCCTTTTGGTAATGTGGTGACTCTGTGTCCACTCTTTCAGCTGTGTTGAGATGTAGGTGTAAAAGTGTAATTCACATCACAGAATGGGGAAGCAGGCCATTCAGCCTATCAGGTCCACACCAACTTTCCAAAGAGAATCCCATCCTTTCCCTGGGATCGGGGAGTCCAGAACTAGAGGGCATAGGTATAGGGTGAGAGGGGAAAGATATAAAAGAGACCGAAGGGGCAACTTTTTCATTCAGAGGGTGGTACATGTATGGAATGAGCTGCCAGAGGAAGTGGTGGAGGCTGTACAATTGCAACAGTTAAGAGGCATTTGGATGGGTATATGAATAGGAAGGGTTTGGAGAGATATGGGCCGAGTGCTGGCAGGTGGGACTAGATTGGGTTGGGATATCTGGTCGGCATGGACGGGTTGCACCGAAGGGTCTGTTTCCATACTATACATCTCTATGACTCTCTCCCTGTAACCCCGCAATTCCCATGGCCAATCCACCAAACCTGCACACTACAGGACAATTTAGCACAGCCAATCCACCTAACCTTGTATATTCAGGAAGAGTGAATATCCTGAATATCCACCCAAATCTTTGGGTTGTGGGAGGAAAGCAGCAAATCCATACAGACACAGGAAGAAGGTGCAAACAGTCACCTGAGGGTGGAATTGAACTTAGGTCCCTGTGAGGCAGCAGTGCTAACCACTGAGTCAACGTGCTGTTATTAGGCACAGCATCAGGAAGAAAAGCAATTGAAGCCATGACTGGGCATAGGTATGAGCTCAGTATTTGGGCAATGAACAAAATAACTCTATAACTGCCTTGACCAAGATAAATCTCAGTCTTGGATAATTGATTCAAGTAAATCAAGTTTGTTTCTTTCCAAACGTTAATGTGCTGGCAACAGTGATATGAAGGAGAAGAGCAACAAGGAAAAAATTGAGAAGTGAATTACATTTTCTATTTTTTTTTGTGATTTCAGTCATTCCACAGCACCTTACAGCCAATGAGGTTTTTTTTCAACTGAATAGAGTGTGTGGAAAAGCACAGCAGCTCAGGCCGCATCCGAGGAGCAGGAAAATCAGGAATTCCTGGTGAAGAGCTTTTGCCCGAAACACCAATTCTCCTGCTCCTAGGATGCTGCCTGACCTGCTGTGCTTTTCCAGCACCACACTCACGACTCTGATCTCCAGCATCTGCAATCCTCATTTTCTCCTCCATTTTTCAACTAAAGTCACTTTTCTAGGAGATGCAGGAGTTCATTTGCAACAGCAAACTCCCACGAGCAGCAATATAATAATGACCAGGGCAAGGGTGATAAATATTGCCTGGTTAGAGGGGAGAATTCTTCAACTCATGGCATCAGACCTCGGGCTTAAGGTCCCACTGATACACTGAGGCTTTCCCTTGGCCCGGGATGAAATGTCCAGACTTTATGATGAAGTTTCCAAATTGGAGCATGTACCTTTAGACCACGAGGCAAGAATTTGGCCAAAGAACAGAATGGACATCTTTACCAGATCTTCCTGCTAATCTACACATGAATAATTTAGATGTCATAGATTGTAAATTTCTCAAATTGACAAGTTATTAAAATCATTACTTACTCTCCAAAATATCACTGTGACATCCACAACTATTCAATTGCATTCAAACACAGGTGATGTATCTTTTTACCCACATGGTAATTTATAAACATGTGATAACTACTTCAATTCTGTGGTTTTAAAAATTCAACAATTAGTGACACTCGAGAACTGGCCATTACCATTTTTTGCCCAGTCCTTGATTGTTTGCCATTCACATTAATCATAGAACATTTCACAGCTCTTGACCTTTTTACAGAATTGTGTTAGCAATTTTAAGCCAAAAGCTTTTTCAATTTACTACACATTTCTCTGACTGTCCAATGAACAGGTTATAAGGGATACTGTAGGAAATGACTGACATTTGACTTAATTACATAGGTAGAACTATGTACACACAAAAGTACAAATTACAGCCCTTCAGGGTCTGCTTCACCCCTCAGTAAGACCATGGGTGATCTGTTTTTGTTTTCAAAGCCACATTCCCATCTATCCCCGATAACCCCAATAAAATGCAAACGTTTGTTAAAGGGGAGGGAGTGGCAGAGTGGTATAATCCAGCAACCCAAAATGCACGCAGTGGTGACATGGGTTCAAACCTTAATAGAGCAGATAGTAAAATTTGAATCCATACAAATCTGGAATTAAAAGCAAGCTTAATGGTAATTGTCCAGTCGTAGAGATGTACAGCACAGAAACAGACCCTTCAGTCCAACTCATCCATGCCGAATACATATCCTAAATTAACCTAATCCTATTTGCCAGCACTAAACCCTTCCTATTCACATATCCATCCAGATGCCTTTTAAATGTTGCAATTGTACTAGCCTCCACCACTTCCTCTGGCAGCTCATTCCATACCCGTACCACCCTCTGCGTGAAAAAGTTTCCCCTTCGGTCTCTTTTATATCTTTCCCCTCTCACCCCAAACCTATGCCCTCTAGTTCTGGACTCCCCCACCCAGGGAAAAGACTTTGTCTATTTATCCTATCCATGCCCCATATGATTTTATAAACCTCTATGAGGCCACCTCTCAGCCTCCAGGGAAAACAGGCCCAGCCTATTCAACCTCTCCCTGTCACTCAAATCCTCCAAACCTGACAACATCCATGTAAAGTTTTTCTGAACCTTTTCAAGTTTCACAACCTCCTTCCAAAAGGAACATTGTCGATTGTTGGAGAAAACCCCATCCAGTTCACTACTGTCCTTTAGGGAAGGCAATCTGCTGTCCTTATCTGGCCCAGCCTCCATGGGATGGCAGACCCAAAGTAATGTGGCTGACTCCTGATTTCCTTCTGCAAGGGCACTCGCCAGCCATTCCATTCAGTGGCATCTCGGGATAGGCAGCAAATGCTGGCCCAGCCAGCGCCACCACTATACCATGAATCCATTTTACAAAATCATTGTATGTAAGAACATTCTACAGCACAGCAGGACTATATTCATGCAAATCATTGACAATTTACATTTTGCTTTTCAAGACGAAAATGAGAGCAGCACATTTTCCTGATTCTACGTCAATCAGAACATGCCTAAGCGGTGAATAATAGCTGCATGGGGCAGAGAAAAAGCCTGATGAAGGGCTTATGCTCAAAACATTGACTCTCCTGATCTTCAGATACTGCCTGACCTGCTGTGCTTTTCCAGCACCCCATTCTCGACTCTGATCTCTAGCATCTGCAGTCCTCACTTTCTCCTGGAGAAGAAGCCAACCCTGGGATCCTGAATTTTAATTAATTTGGGTTAACGGATTGGAAAACATGTGGTGGTCTATGTTTCAGTCGTGTGCACCTTGAATTCTGATATTCCTGCATCCAAGTGCTCTGCTCTCTTCAAACACCAGAATAGAAAATCATTCCCAGTCCTGAGGATGCCAAGGTTCGGCCAATATGAGCTAGTTTTGAACAATTCTTGCAGCACTTCTAATCTCTCATATTGAGATCACACAGTCTCAAAAAGATATTTCAATGCCCTGAAGCTATAACTAACCACTTTATAAAAGCATCTGCCTCATCTTTACATGTCTCATAATTAAAACAAACCTCGTACAACCTAATCCTTATTTTCTGATTTCCTTGCCTTTTCTTTCAATTTCTCTGTTGTGAACATGTCCTAATTTACTGGTTCTGAATCTTGCTTTAGAGTTCTCTGTTTTGAATTTATTCCTGAATCCATGCTCATTGAGTTACAGAGCACTGCTCAAAATATGAAACCGGTGAAAGAAGAACAACCTTAAAAGTGGGTAAAAATAGGAGGTATTGTTTAGCGGAAACTTCTGGAGACCAGCATTTCACTTCAGAGTTTATAAATGCGTTCCAGCTCTTTTCAATAACTTTGGAACATCTTACAGAGGAAGAAACACCCATGGAACCATCAGCAGTTACCATAGCAATGAT
Organism: Chiloscyllium plagiosum; assembly: GCF_037043375.1. Classification (NCBI taxonomy): domain Eukaryota; kingdom Metazoa; phylum Chordata; class Chondrichthyes; order Orectolobiformes; family Hemiscylliidae; genus Chiloscyllium; species Chiloscyllium plagiosum. The sequence continues at coordinate 2,342,286 of NW_028270161.1, forward strand.
CACTGCTGTTGTGTTGCTCCTCCTGGGTGTTCAACGCAAAACACTGTGGATAAGGGTTCAGGCATACCGATCTCTCCCAGCTACTGAGACTCGGCGTATGACTGATTATTGTGTTTGGCAAAGCTCAGACAATAATAGATTGTGCCTTTCTTCACTAAGAAAACACAAAGTGCTATATATAGTTATTGTACAAAGTATTTTTAAAGTGTTTAAAATACTCAGCATCAAGATGACATTTATAAATGTTAAATCTTACGTGCAACCAAGAGAGAGCTTAAATTGACAAAGTCACTTATTAGACCCTTGGGACAGACCAAAGTAATTCACTGCTAATCATTAAATGCTTGAAGTACAAACCCTGTTATTATGTGGACAGTAGGGGAGTTAATTTGAGAGCAGTGGAATCCTACAAGCTGCAGGTCAGCTGGAGAACGAGCTCGATGTTTTTGATCACATATGTTGAAGGCAAAATAATCATCTAAGACACAGGGGAAACAACCTCCTTTCCTCTGAAATGTGGCAAGGTCTCTTTTATTTTCCCCTCAATGAGACATCAGTTCTAAAAGTGCTGACAGGGTACATTTCCCATAGTATTTCACTGAGACGTTCACCTCAATCATATGGTCAAACACCAGAATGAGTTTCCAGATACAGAGGTAAGGTTCCTGTCACTGAGTCAACCTTCCAGGCCAAATGGGGTTAGACTGGGTCCACAATCCAGGCAGAGTTAGCTCATCATAACTGCAGTGAGAGTTGGCCAGCGATGGGAGAGTCAGAGAACAAACAATCTGGGTCTTCACTCCTAATTCAGATTCAGTGACATCAGGGGAGAACTCTTCCAATGGTCCCCAGCATCACAATACCAGCTTTCAGCCAATTTAGTTCACTCCACGTGATATCAATAAATGGTTGCAGACACACGATACTGCAAGGGCTGTAGGTCCTCACAGCATTCCAGCTGAAGTCTTGTGTTCCAGAACTTGCTGTTCCCTTAGCCAAGCTCTTCCAGTACAGTTATAACACTGGCATCTACCCGACAATGTGGAAAGTTGCTCAGGTATGTCTGTACATAAAAATCTGGATAAATCCAACTTGACCAATTAATTGTCCATCAGTCTACTCTTGATCATTAGTAAAGTGATGGAAGGTGTCATTAACAGAGCTATCAAGCAGCACCTGCTCAGTGACACCCAGTTTGGGTTCTGCCAGGTTCACTCAGCTGCTGACCTCATTCCAGCCTTGGGTCAAACATGGACAAAAGAGCTGAATTCCAGAGGGGAGGCATAGAATCATAGAAACCATATAGTTTGGAAACAGGCCATTTGTCTCAAGTCCTCCAGAGAGTAACCCACTCAGACCCATTCCCCTACCCTATTGCTCCCGATTTATCCCTGACTAATGCACCTACCCTCCACATCCCTGAACACTACGGACAATTTAACATGGCTAATTCAACTAACCTGCACATCTTTGGACCGTGGGAGGAAATCAGAGCACCTGGAGGAAACCCACACAGACACGGAGAGAATGTGCAAACTCCACAAAGACAGTCACTCGAGGCTGGAATCAAACCCGGGTTCCTGGTGCTGTGAGGCAGCAGGGCTAACTACTGAGCTACTGTGCTGCCTATGAAAGAGCACCAACAAAACTGGAATCAATGGATATTAGGGGCAAACCCTTTCACTGGTTGGAGACATATCTGGCACATAGGAAGATGGTTGTGTTTGTTGGAGGGTCAGTCATCTCAGCTTCAGGACATCTCTGCAGGAGTTTCTCAGGGTAGTGTCCTGGGCCCAACCATCTTCAACTGCTTCACGAGTGACCTTCCCTCCAACAGAAGATCAGAAGTGGGGATATTCACCAATGATTGCATCATGTTCAGCACCCCTTACAACTCCTCAGATACTGAAGCAGGCCATGTTCAAATGCAACAAGATCTGGACAATATCCAGGCCTGGGCTGTCAAGTGGCAAGTAACATTTGTGCCACACAAATGCCAGGCTCTGACCATCACCAATAAGAGAAACAATCTAGCCACTGTCCCTTGACATTCAATCACTGAATCCTCCACTGTCAACATCTTAAAGATTACCAATGACCAAAAACTCAACTGGACTCACCACATAAACACAGTGTCTACAACAGCAGGTCAGAGGCTGGGAATACTGAGGCAAGTAACTCACCTCCTGTCTCCCCAAAGGCTATCCACCATCTACAGGGCACAGTCAGGAGTGTGATGGAATACTCCTCGCCTGCTTGGATGGGTGCAGCTCCAACAACACTCACGAAGGTTGACACTATCCAGGACAAAGCAGCTGACTTGATTGGCACCACATCCACCAGCATCCATTCCTCCACTATCGACACTCAGTAGCAGCAGTGTGTACTATCTACAATATGCACTGCTGAAACTCACTAAAAATCTTCAGACAGCACCTTCCAAACCCATGACCACTTCCATCTAGAGGGACAAAGGCAGCAGATACATGGGAACATCACCCTGTGCAAGGTCCCCTTCAACCCACTCACCATCCTAACTTGGAAATATGTCGTCATTCCTTCAGGGTCACTGGGTCAAATCCTGGAATTCCCTCCCTAAGGGCATTGTGAATCTACTTACACCACATGGACTGCAGCGGGTCAAGAAGGCAGCTTACCTCCACCTTCTCAAGGGGCAACTAGGGACAGGTAATAAATGCTGGGCCCAGCCAACAACACCCACATCCCATGAATGTATTAAAAAATGATGCATGGTTACATTGGCTAATATGTAAAAACAAAATAAGTTGGAAAGTTAGTTCAGAAGGGAGTGTGCAGCAGCCATAAAATCATATACAACATGGATCAACACAGGTTGGTATGAATTTTATCCCGACAGTTAGCCAGAGGCATTAACATGGTCTCTTCTCCAGCACTAAGGGAAAGCAGGAAACCTAGCAGAGACACCGAGTATCTCTGGGTACAGAATGTGTGCAATCACATGGACCATTAACAATGGAGCATCTCTGTTCAAATTGGCAAACTAGAAAAACATTACTGCATTAATGAAACATGATTGGTCTGAACCATTGGGTTGGATTTTCTATGCCCTCACTGGGTGCGTGTGGGGAAGGGAGGGGCAGGTAAAACAGGAGTTTCTAGAGCTTCCCACCCAAGCCAAAGCCCACCCCTAGACTACAGAACATGTCATAATCAACAGTCCTCACAACTTCAGTGAGGAAATAACTGCGGGCCAATTAAGGTTGTTAAAAGCTCAGATTGCTTCCAACTGTGCTGTCTGTGGTCAGCAAGGTTTTGGAAAGAATTCTGAGGGATAGGATTTGTGAGTATTTGGCAAAGCATAGTATGATTAAAGGCCGTCAGCATGGCTTTGTGAGGGGCAGGTCATGCCTCACAAATCTTATTGAGTTCTTTGAGGAGGTCACAAGACAGGTCAACGAAGGTCGAGCAGTGGATGTGGTGTATATGGATTTCAGAAAGACGTTTGATAGGGTAGGCTCATTCATAAAGTCAGGAAGTATGGGATACAGGGAGATTTGGCTATCTGGATTCAGAATTGGCTGGCTGACAGAAGGCAGAGTGGTTGCTGATGGAAAGTATTCTGCCTGGAGGTCAGTGTTGAGTGGGGTCCTGCAGGGCTCTGTTCTTGGGCCTCTGCTCTTTGTAGTTTTTATTAATGACTTTGATGAGGAGGTTGAGGGGTGGGTTAGCAAATTTGCAGATGACACAAAGGTTGGAGGTGTCATTGATAGCATTGAGGGTGGTTGCAGGCTGCAGCGTGACATAGACAGGATGCAGAGCTGGGCTGAGAAATGGCAGATGGAGTTCACCCTGGATAAATGCGAACTGACGCATTTTAGAAGGATGAACTTGAATGCTGAATATAGGATTAAAGACAGGATTTTTGGCAGTGTGGAGGAACAGAGAGATCTCGGTGTGCAAGTAGACAGATCCCTCAAAGTTGCCACCAAGTGGCTAGGGTTGTTAAGAAAGCATATAGAGATTTGGCTTTCATTAACAGGGGGTCAAGTTTAAGAGCTGTGAGGTTTTGCTACAGCTCTACAAGTCCCTGGTGAGACCACACTTGGAATATTGTGTCCAGTTCTGGTCGCCCTATTATAGGAAAGATACAGAGGCTTTGGAGAGGATGCTGCCTGGACTGGAGGGCTTGCCTTATGAAGAAAGGTTGAATAAGCTCAGACTTTTCTCTCTGGAGAGAAGGAGGAAGAGAGGTGACCTGATCGAGGTGTACAAAATAATGAGAGAAATAGATAGAGTCAATAGCCAGAGACTTTTTCCCAGGGCAGGATTGACTGGTACGTGAAGGCATAGTTTGAAGATATTAGGAGGAAGGTATAGAGGAGACATCAGAGGTAGGTTCTTTATGCAGAGAGTTGTGAATGCATGGAATGTGTTGCCAGCGGTGGTGGTGGAAGCAGAGTCATTGGGGACATTTAAGCGACTGCTGGACATGCACATGGATAGCAGTGAGTTGAGGGGTGTGTAGGTTGTTACTATATTTTACGTTAGGATTAAATCTCAGCACAACATTGTGGGCCAGAGGGCCTGTTCTGTGCTGTACTTTTCTATTACTCCGCACACACCCTGTAGAAGACGGTTGATGTCGGCAGGCAGGTGGGAGCAGAACAGCCATTTTAAGTAGCTCGGAGAGGTGTGGTAAAAGGGGCATTATCTCAGTGGGCACTCTGTGCACCTTGGAGGTACCACTTAGAAGCTGGTATTTCCTACTTGCTCTCCTCAAAGACTTTAAACACACCTCTCAGCTCCCCTCTCTCTCAGGAGGTCATACAATCCCAACTCAGTGACCCCACCTTACCCAGGTGCGATGTTCCACTTGGGTCTTCATCCCAGGAATGACACAGTGAGGCTGCATTCCCATTACCCACTGATTCCACCCCCGCAGTACAGTATGGCTGAGGGGACGCTTCATCCGATTCTCGGGGCTGGCCATTGATTTTCCTTCTCGGCCCCCCATCCCCATATACACTACTCCTGTCTCTGCAGGAGCTGCCAGATCTGCTGAGTAATTCCAGCATTTTGTGTTTTTATTCTTAACATTGGAAATGGGTAAATTTTGACAAACAAAATTAATGTTCATCTTGAGAAATATGGATTAAGGATGTTTGGCAAAGAGTTTTCAAAGGTAATTTGTATCTGACATATTTAATCTAAATTTCTTTGAGGAGGTAATGGACTGTTACTGACAAAGGGAAAGTGCTGGAGAGATAGATTTCCAAAACAAATTTGATCATGTTCCTCATTGGAGACTTGTTCATAAAATTCAGTATTAACGAGAATATGACAGCACCGAGCACAGCTGTGGCCGATGTCTTTGCAAATCAGGTGTTTCTTATGTTGGGACATTGCCATTTTTAAGTTTGGATACAAGGTGCTTAACAAAATTTGTGGATGACAAAGAAATAAAAGCAGCATGATTAACTTTGAAGGTCATTGGAAGTGACTTCAGGACATTAACAAGCCAACAGACCGAGCAGAAATAGTTGGTGATTTAATGCAGTGAGCTGCAAGGTGAATAAATGTCTAAAACACATGGGAAAATGCTGTCGGAATTCAACTCTCGTCTGAATTGTACACAAAGCAGCTCACAAACAGGTGAAAATAGGAATAACTAAATGAATAAGGCCATCGAAGGAAACAGACAAATTATCAAGAGATTTCACTGAATCCTGTTTGAAAGTTGACTTGCCTGAAGAAACTGTGATTAATCTGAGAGTTCTACAGAACTGAAATGGAGTACTTCTGATAGTGGAAAATGATAACAAGTAAAACTCATGTCAGCAAATAATTGCACTTTCTGGATGTTGATTTAAAGCTTGCACAGAGACTTGAGAAAATCTTGTGAAGATTGTTTCAGGTTTTCTCTCCCTCATTTCACTCTGTATTTATAAGAGGAAGAACAGTAAAGCACCAGCCTGTCACCTCCTGTTGTAATTGTCTGCTGCTTCAGAAGTAGATCAGTTTGGCCTCTTTAATCCTGTATAACAGGCTAGCCAGTGATAGGAAGGGAGCAGGAGGCGACTATGAATCCTTCACTATGTGTGGCTTCCATATCCTGGAGAACTTTGGGATCCAAGCCAAGTGGGCAACTAGCCAATACAAATCTGGGCCAGTCTAAATACTGCACAGACACAACCTAACATTCAATTACTGCTGTGCTACTACAAATCGGATTCTGTTCATTGCAATCGCTCAACAATTTGTGACATTTAACTCATAGAGCCAGAAACTCAACAAAAATAAAGGGCACAACATGTTTGTGATTGACTGCAATGGTACCTTTCAATGTTGGTCATTGTTTCATTGTTCCCAATATGGTTACACTGTTCAACCTGTAGAATTCACGCTGGAAGCTATAAGACCATCAGATGATCCTCACCTGAAGAGACCCAGATTCAGGTCACACAGCTGGGTGCTATATAAACAGACAGCACTTACACAGAGTATTCAATCTAACTGCTCTGTGTCTAACTGCTCCATAAGGACACCATTCTATGCAACCTACATTAACTATCAAATCTCTCTGCCTCAGCTGTTTATCCAGCTCTCCCTTAAATGCATCAATATCATTAATCACAGCCACTCCTCGTGATAGTTTTCCACATTCTTACTATTGAGAGGTTGAGGCTACTTTCATTCAAATCCCTATTGAATTACTTGGTAGCTACCTTACTTATTGTCCAATGATATGAACTGCACTGGAAGTGGAAATGTCTTCTCTACATTTGTACATTAAAACCCTTTCATAATCCTACATCAGCCACGATTTAAATTTTCTTTTCTAGGGAAGGGAAGTCACAATTTGCTCAAATTTCAGTTGTGGTATCATCCTTGTAAATCTATTTTGTATATTCCCCAGTGGCTTCAGATCCATATTGCATTAATGATAAGCCAACGAAACACATGATCAGAAGTAGGCCATTTAGCCCATCAAGTTTGCTGTACCATTCGATTACATCATGGCTGATCAGATAACCTTCAAATTCACTTTCCTACCTTTTCCTCATAACCCTCAATTCCATTACTGATCAAAAATCTAACTTATAACACAGTCTCTATCATTCACTAGAGGATAGCATTTCACAGATTCATCACCGTCTGACTGAAGAAATTCCTCTTCATCTCTGTCTTAAACAGACTGTCTCTGATTCTGAGATGACACCCTCTGGTCCTGCACTCTCCATAGCGGGAAACAACCTCTCTGTCTCTATCCTGTCAGGCTCTCCAAGATTCTTGCATGTTAAAATAAACACACCACTCACTCTTCTGAACTCCAATGAGTAGAGGCTGAACCAATACAACTGCTCCTCTTAAGAAAATACATTGCGCCTTCTTGAACCCACTGAACCTCCACGCCCTAATCCACCCACTGAACCCCCACGCTCCATTCCACCCACTGAACCCCCACGCCCTAATCCATCCACTGAACCCCCACGCCCTAATCCACCCACTGAACCCCCATGCCCTAATCCACCCACTGAACCCCCATGCCCTAATCCATCCACTGAACCCCCACGCCCTAATCCACCCACTGAACCCCCATGCCCTAATCCACCCACTGAACCCCCACGCCCTATTCCAACACTGAACCCCCACACCCTATTCCACCACTGAACCCCCCCCGCCCTAATCCACCCACTGAACCCCCACGCCCTATTCCACCACTGAACCCCCATGCCCTATTCCACCACTGAACCCCCACGCCCTAATCCATCCACTGAACCCCCACGCCCTAATCCACCCACTGAACCCCCACACCCTAATCCACCCACTGAACCCCCCCTCCCTAATCCACCCACTGAACCCCCACGCCCTATTCCACCCACTGAACCCCCCCTCCCTAATCCACCCACTGAACCCCCTTGCCCTAATCCACCCACTGAACCCCCCCTCCCTAATCCACCCACTGAACCCCCCATCCCTAATCCACCCACTGAACCCCCCCTCCCTAATCCACCCACTGAACCCCCCCTCCCTAATCCACCCACTGAACCATCTTTGGTCTGCCTTCAATGCCATTAAGTCTTTCTTTAGTTAAGGAGGACAAAAATTGTTCATAGTATTCCTACTGACTATTGTTTTCCTGCCTTGTATTATTTTAATAAACTCTTCCTATAATTATACTCCATTCCCTTTGAAATGAAGGCCAACATTTTCTTAATGTTTGGTGATTTATGCGTAAGGACCCAAACACCCTCTGTGCTGCAGTCTTTCTCTTTTTAAATAATATTCAGATCATGTATTATTCCTGTTAAAGTGCAAAATCTAACACATTCTGATATTATGCCAGTTTTAATAACTGCTAAACTACTTGACTTCCCACCTGTTTTTGTGTTATCTGCAAACCTAGCTAGTGTACATTCACTTCTTTCATCCAAGTCAGAGCATCTATTGTAAATAATTGTGGCCCTAAAAGTAATCACAGTGGCACTCCACTAGTTTCAGGTTGACATCCTGAAAAATGCCCCCTTATCCTAGCTCTCTTTATTTTATTAATTAGCCAATTCTCTATCAGTGCTAAAGTACTTCCTCCAAACTACCTGCTTTATCTCATTAAGTTGCTTAATATGTGGCACCTTATCAAATACTATTTGCTTTTCCTTTATCTATCCTACTTATTACGCCCTCGAAAAGTTCCATTAAAATTGTTAGGGGTGATTATCCCTTCATGATGCCATGTTAACTCTGCTTATGTATATTATACATTTCTAATTGTTCTGCTATTACATCCTTTATAACAGACTATAACACTGTCTGAAAGACAGATGTTAAGTTACCTGGCCTATAGTTACCTGTTTTTTGCCTTAATAATAATTTGACAGATTCAACTTGACTTAATAAAAACAACCTGCTAAGCTGTGCCAAGCATGATTCCTGGAGTAAAGGTACTGACCGCATTATCAAGATTTAAAGAGGAGTACCATTTCACCTCATGGACTGTTGATATCATATAGAGTGGGAGAAGACAAATATAGGAGAGAAATATGAAAACCTTAGTGAGATACTGTTTAAAATCATCCTCCTTCCCAGCCGTATAATCCAAGGTGAAATTATGTTGGCACCAGTGAAGTGTTTAGAAACACCGCAAGACTTGTTTACTCTCAGCAAGAACTTTGGCTGAACCCCAAGATATGTATACACACAGACCAAAAGGATCCTCAGTTGTAGCGTTTGCCAAAAATAACTCCTGGAAGGAATCCTATTGTAGTGTCTTAATTATGGGTTGCAATCTGATTTGAGATCTTCCGATCTGACTCAGTCTGGTGAAAGCTGCCTGGTCTCACTGTGCTGGCTGAGTTGTCCTCACAGAGAGAATTCCCTTTGTTACCAAGAAGGGATTAGAAACTTGGACCCAATGTCTGCTGATGTCAGACACACGTCTCTGGTGGTCTCAATGAACAGGCAAGGCTTTGAAAACTAGAAAGGTGGACAGAACAAGAGAAATTCAAGCCAAGTTTACAGCAACATCTTGGCTCCAAGTCTGGCAAAAACTAAACAAAGTACAAATCCACTGGCTGCAGTGTCTAGGTTCTGACATTAGGTGTCAGTAATATGCTTTCAACAATGTGGTACAATTGCACAAAGTCTATTGTTTCCAACCTGGGTCCTTCAGAACTGTCCACCGAAATTTAGAAAACAAAAGCAACTGGCCTATTTATCTAGCCTCATATCATTAAGGTGTTTATATATCGTGATTTACCTATAAGAAGCGACATAATCCAGGAATTAAAGGGTTACTCAGAAAGGATCATACACATCATGCATAATTTGAACTTCCCCAGATTCTTTAATCCAAAGCATTTTGGATTTGCTTTATTTCAAGAGTTTTAAACCTACATGAGTCTTATTTAGAAACTTGTCTAATTTATGGATGGCCAATAAATGTTAATCTTTCCAGCTCCCTTGGAAGCTGGACTTCTTCCTCTCAGTTCTTGTCGGTTGGACTGAAATCTTTGGGCAGAACCTAATCCCTCACACAGCTGCTGATGACTGAGTTACAGCTCAGTAAGAGGGGATGGCATGTAAAAAAGTCAAAGATTATCAGCAATAGGCCATTCTTCACTTCATGGAGGAGAAAGTGAGGACTGCAGATGCTGGAGATCAGAGCTTAAAAATGTGTAGCTGGAAAAGCGCAGCAGGTCAGGCAGCATCAGAAGAAGGGCTTATTCCCAAAACGTCGATTCTCCTGCTCCTTTGATGCTGCCTGACCTGCTGCGCTTTTCCAGCAACACTGTTTTAAGCATTCATCACTTCATGCCTGTGTGGCACACCCTGCACTATCACACAGACAGAAAGCTAAAGATGATTGAATGGCTACCCTGGGCTCATTGTCTTGTACATGTTCCACATCGGTGGTTCATGGTCACCTGTTCTAAACACTCAATGATTGGCCATCTGGTGTTTGAAAATATTTGTTTGAGTAGGCAATGTTGATTGTGGTTGACTATTTTTAAACTCTTTTACATTGAGATTAACTTAACGACTTTTCAAAAAGCTGGAACAGGCGTGATTGGCCAAACACAGTCATAGAGATGTACAGCACGGAAACAGACCCTTCGATCCAACTCATCCATGCTGACCAGATATCCTCAACTAATCTCATCCCACTTGCCAGCACTTGGCCCATAACATGTTTAGACTCCAAGAGCCAGTTGGTTCAGGATAGAACTAAAGCCAAAACTTAGAGTTTTACTAGTGCTTACTGACAGAGTTATGTATTATAAACATGCGCCCCTACCTCAACAACTACAGTTCAGTCTACATCTGCTATAGGGGCAGAAGTCAATCTGCAATTAAGGCTCTCCAACTGAGTGCAATTAATCTACAACACCAGAATGGCCTCATTTTTGGATTGTTTAAATTTGAGCTCCAAAGTGTGTAGGGATAGTAAATAAGGGAACAAGTAATAAAACTAACATCCATCCAACAAGTACATTGGCTCGAAAAACCATGGTTAATGTCTCATGCTTGTTCATTACACCTTCTATAAAAAAGATTAATTTTCCCTGATTCTCAAACACAGCTCCGAAAAATCCCAAACAGAGCTCCTACATTAAGCAGTATCCATTATGTTTTAATAAAACCAAGAGCTGTGTATGCTGGAGATCTGAAACAAAAAGAGAAATTGCTGGAGAAATTTAGCATATCTGGCAACATCTGTGGAGAGAAAGCAGAGTTAACATTTCGAGTCCAGTGAATCTTCATCAGAACTCTTCTTCAGAACCTTCTGGAGAAGAATCATTGGACCCGAATGTTAACTGTGCTTTCTCTCCAACAGATATTGCCAGGCCTGCCGAGTTTCTCCAGCAATTTCTGTTTTTGAGCCAATGTGGTATGGGTATATCATAATGGCAAGCATTAGACTGTCAGCCATAAAGCAATTTCACTTGTGTGTTTTTGGTTGTAATTATAGATTTTGTAGATACATTGTCAGATATCAGTTCTGAATGTTCAAGGTGCTGCCTGCATCTACTTGTTGTCAATTTTTGGAAATAGAATTTCTCTCTACTGCCCTCCACTTGTCAGTAAGGTTCATTGCGATGAGGGTCCAGTAGCATCGTGGTTATAGTACTGAATAAGAAATAACTTTTCAGAGCATAGCTCATGGGTCACAACAAATATGTATTCCAGTAAGAAACAAGGATTCTTGGAAGGGGATAAGTCAACCATGGTTAATCCAGGAAGTCCAGGGTAGCATCAACTGAAGGAAAAAACATACAATGCAGCAATTGTTAGTCAGAATCCAGGGGATTAGGAATTTTTTTAAATAACAAAAGATGACTAAGAAAATAATAAAGAGGGAAAAGATTAACTTTAAATGCAAACTTGCAAAAGGTGGACAGGAAGAGCTTCTTTAAATATATTAATAAGAAGCGCAATGCCAAAGTGAACATAGTCCCCTTAGAGAATAAACCTGGGGAAACAATAAAGGGGAAAGCAGGAAATTGTAGAGAGTTAAATACACACTTTGCATTAGTCTTCATGGCAGAGCACAGGAACAGCATCCAAAGCTACTAAGTAATCAAGGGGCAAAAAGGAGGAGAACATATAAATACCACAGCTGTCACTAACAAAGTGTAAGGAAATATCACGGAGCTGCACGGTGGCACAGTGGTTAGCACTGCTGCCTCACAGCGCCAGCGACCCGGGTTCAATTGCCGCCTCAGTGTGGAGTTTGCACATTCTTCTCGTGTCTGTGTGGGTTTCCTCCGGCTGCTCCGGTTTTCTCCCACAATCCAAAAATGTGCAGGTCAGGTGAATAGGCCATGCTAAATTGCCCCTTGTGTTAGGTGAAGGGGAATGGGTCTGGATGGGTTGCGTTTCAGCGGGCCGGTGTAGACTTGTTGGGCTGAAGGGCCTGTTTCCGCACTGTAAGTAATCTAATCTAAAGACCAATAAGTCCACTGGATACTAACAGAAGTAGCTACAGAGTTAGTGGATGCACTGGTAGTGATGTTCCAGAAATCCTTAGTGGCTGGAATGGTCCCAGAGTATTGGAATATTGTCAATGTAGCATTTTTATTTAGAAAGGGAAGGAGAAAAAGACAGGTGACTATAGGCCAGTTAATATAGCATCTGTTATTGGGAAATATTAGAGTTCATAATATGATAATGCAGACTGAACATGGATTCATGAAGGAGAAATCAGGCCTAACCAATTTATTAGGATTGTTTGAGGAGGTAACAAACAGGATAAAGGTGGAGCAGTTGATGTAAGAGATTTGGATTTTCAATTATGTTTGATAAGAAACCACATATTAAGCTAATTAACAAGTGTACATGGGGTTGGAAGTATTATATCAGTCTGGATAGAGAATTAGCTGCATTATTGCAAGTAGACAGTTGAGCCAAGAGGGACATTTTCAAGATTGTAATTTGTAACTAGCGGAGTGTCAGAAAAGGATCCATGCTGGGGCCACAATATATATCAATGACTTGGACAAGGAAAGCAAAAATATAATTGCCAAATATGCAGATAGCGCAAAATTAACTGGGAAGGCAAGTGGTGAGGATGATACAAAGAGGGATGCAGAGGGATTTCAATAGGTGAAGCAGGTGGGCAAAGATTTGGCAGATGAATGGGGAAAATATGAGGGCCTGGAATTTGGCAGGAAGATGAGGGGAGCTGATTATTACTTAGATGGAGAAAGACTTCAGAAAACTGCAGCACGGGGATTTGAGAGTCCTTGTCCAATGAGTATCAAAAAGCTAGCATCTGGGCTCAGTGTGTGATAGTAAAGGCTCATGGAATGTTGACTTTTATTTCAAAGGAATGGGATATAAAAACAGGGTGGTGTTGCTAAAACTGAAAAAGGCACGAGTCAGACTACAGCTGGAATACTGTGAACAGCTTACAGCTCCTTCTCAAAAGAAAGATATACTGGCATTGGATAGAATCCAGTTCATTACATTGATACCAGGTATGGCAGGGGGACGGTCTTAGGAAGAAAGATTGAGCGGGTTGGGCCAATTGGAGTTTAGAGGAATGAGAGGCAACCGAATTGAAACACAGAAGAGTCTTAGGGAACTTGACAGTGTAGATACAGAAAGGTTTGTTCCCCCTGTGGGAGATTATAGGACCAGAGGCATCATCTCAGAATGAGAGGAGACACCAGGAGCCAATTTATAACAAAGTTGAGGAGGTATTTCTTCTCAATCCAATTTCTAGTTGCTGTGATTAAAAACAAAAATAACTAAGCGCCAAAATTATGTCAAAATTATAACAAAAGATAAATATATGTTAACCACAGATTTTGAAAGTTCATGCAAACCTTTGTAAATATAATGCCTTTAAAACTTGATATTAACACGCAGTTTTAATGGGAGTAAAACGGGCTCTAAACTCTATTTTCCTTGATTAAAATTCCTCACATGCTAAATTATAACCATAGTACAAAGATCATTGATATTGTGGCAGAATTAGATTTTCCCAGAACATTCAATCCTCTGTTAGGATCTTTGTAATAAAAGTATAAAAGGAGTAGACAGTGTCAAATTCCTGCCCATTGCACATTATGGATACAGGATAACTTCATGCAGAAAACTATGCCCTTCCATCAAACCGACAGCAGATATAAGATCCAGAAACTAATTTTAAACTGTAAATGATACAAACTACCTCAATAGTCTGGCCAGCAAAAATGTAACTTTTGTTTTGCAAGTTTTATTGTGTGGGCTATTCATTGATGACTCCCATTTCAAACAGTTACTTACTCCTTTCATACCTGCAGATTCCCTCATCATGTCATTATGTTCAGTTAGGTTTGAACTATTGCAATGTTACTTACTGATGTGTTTCCTGATTTGTAAAGAAAATTTCTTCATTAAATTTAATTGTCAAATAAACATGGTTTCAAAGTAAGCCATCATGATAGTGCAAATAGAAATGTTTGTGAACCCTCATTCCAAAAGCCTTTGGTAAAAATCCACTTCTAGAAATGTTTAAAGCAAATGTTATCTAACAAAGAGCAAGTTGAATAATTCATTAAACTAACCATATCAGTTCTCGCTCATTCATCAGGGCCAGGGTCCAGGCACTTTGAATATCAACTGAGAAGCCAGCCATTTCAGTTAGTTAGAACCACAAGAACTTTAAATTAATCTCTGAACATCAGCTTTCAGTATCCCTAATGAATTAAATTAATCTTATGAACAGGGCATGGAGCTCTGATAGAATTCTGCCAACAGATGAATATAAATAGGGGAGAGGTCCTGATGCTATCCTGGAAAATAAATATTTGTTTGGAGTTTGTTACAGTCATTTTACACTCTAAATATTCTCAATCTTCTCAGCATACAAATGTACAAATTAGGAGCAGGAGGAGACCACTGGGAGATCCCTCAACAGTTATGGTTTGCAAAATGATAAAAGGCTATGATCACAGGAGGCTTGTTTTCAGAATAGCAGTTGCTAAGGACTTAATGTATCTTTTAAGGAAATCACATCATCAACTTATAAAATGTAACCATCTAGGAAAATTACCAAATCTCAGAATTGTTCTGGTGTAGCAGGAGACTGTTTGTCTGGCTTCTGAATGACCGTATGACTTTGAGCCATTTTCCTGCCTTTTCCCCATAACACATTGTTTCAATATAAATAATCATCTAATATCCTCTTGAATGTCTTAATGAACCTGTCTCCATCACATTTCCAGGCAGTGTGTTCCACACCCTAACTACTCACTGAGGGAAATGGTTTTTATCACCTCACATTTCCTTGTTTCCTTATATCAGTGTCTTCTAGTTCTCAATCCTTTTGAAAGGGAACAGTTTCTCTAGATGTACTCCAAATGTTTACGATCTCTTCCAAGGCAAAATTATTCCAGTACATAAACTACAACCTCTACCGGGGAGAAGGTACAGAAGCCTGAACACACACTGTTTTGTAAGAGTTTCTATCCTACTGTCCCTGTGTTTTTGTTTTTGCGGCTGTTTACCTATTATTTACTGATCTATGCTATTTAACTCTGTGATCTGCCTGTATTGATCACAAGACAAAGCTTTTCACTGTGCCTTGGTACAGGTGACAATAAATTCAATTCAAACCTCAAAACTAGATTGCTGTCAAATTATGTAGATTTCCCACTTATATGTAGCACTGTAATTCTTCCTTCAATCAAGACATAATAGGTCCTTGACCCTACTGATTCCATGAGAAAGAAAGTATTGTGGGATCAGGTGCTGGGAACTGAGGTGGGCCAAGTGGATCAAGTGTGTAGGGGGGACCGTTTGGGTAAGAATGATCATAATTTCGGAGGTTTGGATTAGAAGCATAGAGTCATAGAGTTGTACAGCATGGAAACAGACCCTTTAGTCCAACTCATCCATGCCAACCAGATATCCTAAATTAATCCAGTCCTATTTGCCAGCACTTGGCCCATATCCCTCTAAACCCTTCAAATACCCATTCGGACGTCTTTTAAATGTTGTAATTGTACCAGTCTCCACTACTTCCTCTAGTGGCTCACTCCATTTACCCACCACCCTCTGCATGAAAAAGCTGCCCCATATTACTCTTTTAAATCTTTCTCCTTTAATTTAAATCTATCCCCTGTAGTTCTGAACTTCCCTACCTTGGGAAAAAAGACCTTCGTTATTCACCCAACCCATGCCCCTCATGATTTTATAAACCTCTATAAGGTCACCCCTTAGCCTCTGACACCACAAGGAAAACAGCCCCAGCCTGTTCAGCATCTCCCTATAGCTCAAGCCCTCCATCCTTGGCAACATCCTTGTAAACATTTTCTACACTCTTTAAAGTTTCACAACATATTTCCTTTAGCAGGGAGACCAGAATTAAATGCAGTTTTCCAAAAGTGGCTGAATCAATGAGCTATACAGTTGTAACATGACATCTCAACTCCTATACTCAATGCGCTGACCAATAAAGGAAAGTATACCAAATGCCTTCTTCATCACCCTGTCTCCCTGCGATTCCACATTCAAGAAACAATGAACCTGCACTCCAATGTCTCTTTGCTTGGCAACATTCCCCAGGACCTTACCATTAAGTATATAAGTCCTGCCCTGATTTGCCTTCCCAAAATGTGGCAACTCACTTTTGTCTAAATTAATCTCCATCTGCCACTCTTCTGCCCATTAGCCTATCTGATCAAAATCTCTTTGTAAGCTTGATTACCTTCCTCATTGTCCATTATACCATCTATTTTGGTGTCACTTGAAACCTTAAATATTCTTCCAATATTCACATTCAAATTGTTTATATAAGTGACAAAAAATGGTGGATACAGCACCGATCCTTGCGGCACACCACTGGTCACACACTCAAGCGAGGAACAGTTTCAGGTAGAACTTCTGAACTGGAAGAGGATTAATTGCAATGGGATGGAAAGCCAAGATAAAATGGTACCAAAGACTGAGAGGAGAAGCTAAAATGGAAAAATGGATGATCTTTAAGAAAGTGATACTTGAGTTATAGCTTGACACATTCAATCATGTGTGTGAAAGATGATGGCGCCAAAATTAGGGCACTTTGGATGATGAGGAAGATAGAGTTTATGAAGAAACATAAAATCAGCAGGATGCTTCTCAGGTGAATTTTTCAAGCAAAAACTATAATTGGGAGGAAAGATGAAGTTAGCAGGACTTTGGGAGAGTAGTTATTAACTTATATGGGGTCACAAGCTTCATAAATACTGGCCTGGATTACAAAGATTGGGAGGTTATATTGAATCGAGGTACATCCTGACTGGTATATTGCACCCAGTACCGGTCACCACACTTTAGGAAACATATGAAGGCCAGTGGGAGAATACAGAGAAGGTTTACCAGGATAGTTCTTGAGTTGGAAGGGCATTTAGTAGCAAGCTTAGTGCAGGAGCCTCAGCCCTTGACCTTGTCCAACAGGTATGAGATTCTTGCTCCCTGTACGGATGAGGAAAAGGCTCTGGACAGGATGAGCCAGCTGACCATGGCACCATGGGGCAGAAGGCCATTCAAGAGGGGGGAGCAAAAAGACAAGTAGTTGTTATAGGGGATTCTATAATTAGGGGGACAGATAGTATCCTTTGCAAGCCGGATCGGGAGTCTCGCATGGTGTGTTGCCTGCCCGGTGCCAGGGTTCGGGACATCTCTGACCGGCTTGAAAGGATATTGGAGCGGGAGGGAGAGGATCCAGTTATTGTGGTCCACGTTGGGACTAACAACATAGGCAAAGCTAGGGTGGAGAACCTGTTTGGGGACTATCGAGCACTAGGAAGGAAATTGAAGTACAGGTCCCCAAGGGTCATAATCTCCAGATTACTGCCTGAGCCACGTGCCAATTGGCATAGGGATAAGAAAATTAGGGAAGTAAACACGTGGTTAAGGGATTGGTGTGGGAAAGAGGGATTCCACTTCATGGGGCATTGGCATCAGTTTTGGAACAGGGGGGATCTGTACCATTGGAACGGTCTTCACCTGAACCGATCAGGTACCAATGTTCTAGCGAAGAGGATAAATAGGGTGGTCAGTAGGACTTTAAACTTCTGAGTTGGGGGGAAGGGAAAGTGAAAGCGACAGGGAGTATGGAGTTAAATGGAAAGATAAGCAGCAGGATAGCATATGTGCAGGCGGATTTAAACTTGAGACAGACTGGGAATGCAGCAAAAAGGAAAGATAACTTAGGACATCTTATGACTTCCAATATCTCTAATGATAAGAAAGTTAGCATTAAGGCACTTTACCTGAATGCTCGTAGCATTCGTAACAAAGCAGATGAACTAATGGCACAGATCATCGTGAATGATTATGATGTGGTAGGCATCACAGAGACGTGGTTTCAGGGGGGTCAGGACTGGCAGTTAAACATCCAAGGGTTTTCAACTTATTGAAAAGACAGAGAGGTGGGCAGAGGGGGTGGGGTTGCCTTGTTAGTTAAGAACAAAATTAAATCTATGGCACTGAATGACATAGCGTCGGATGATGTGGAGTCTGTGTGGGTGGAATTGAGGAACCACAAAGGCAAAAAAACCATAATGGGAGTCATGTACAGACCTCCTAACAGTGGTCAGGACCAGAGGCGCAACATGTACTGGGAAATAGAGAAGGCATGTCAGAAAGGCAAGGTCACGGTGATCATGGGGGACTTCAATATGCAGGTGGACTGGGTAAATAATGTTGCCAGTGGATCCAAAGAAAGGGAATTCATGGAATGTTTACAGGATGGCTTTTTGGAACAGCTTGTCATGGAGCCCACAAGAGAGCAGGCTATTCTGGACCTAGTACTATGTAATGAACCAGACTTTATAAAAAAAATCTTAAAGTAAGGGAACACTTAGGAAGCAGTGATCATAATATGGTAGAGTTCAGTCTGCAGTTTGAAAGAGAGAAGGCAAAATCGGATGTAATGGTGTTACAGTTAAATAAAGGTAATTATGAGGGCATGAGAGAGGAACTGACGAAAATAGACTGGAAGCAGAGCCTAGCAGGGAAGACAGTAGAGCAAAAATGGCAGGAGTTTGTGGGTAAAATTGAGGACACTGTACAGAGGTTCATCCCCAAGAAGAGAAAGATTATCCGGGGAGGGATTAGACAGCCATGACTGACAAAGGAAGTCAGGAAATGTATCAAAGAGAAAGGGAGATCCTATAAAGTGGTCCAAGGCACTGGGAAATCAGAAGATTGGGAAGGCTACAAAAACAGAGGATAACAAAGAGAGAAATAAGGAAGGAGAGGATCAAATATGAAGGTAGGCTAGCCAGTAATATTAGAAATGATAGTAAAAGTTTCTTTCAATACATAAAATGCAAACGACAGGCAAGCGTAGACATTGGGCCACTTCAAACTGATGCTGGAAGCCTAGTGATGGGAGATAAGGAAATAGCAGGAGAACTTAATAAGTACTTTGCATCAGTCTTCACAGTGGAAGACATGAGTAATATCCCAACAATTAAAGGGAGTCAGGGGGCTGAGCTGAGTATGGTTGCCATTACAAAAGAGAAAGTGCTAGAAAAGCTAAAAGGTCTTAAAATTGATAAATCTCCTGGTCCCGATGGACGACATCCTAGAGTTCTGAGGGAGGTGGCTGAGGAAATAGCGGAGGCGTTGGTTAAGATCTTACAAAAGTCACTGGAGTCAGGGAAAGTCCCAGATGATTGGAAGATCGCTGTTGTAACCCCCTTGTTCAAGAATGGATCAAGACAAAAGATGGAAAAGTATAGGCCAATTAGCCTAACCTCGGTTGTTGGTAAAATTCTAGAATCCATCATTAAGGATGAGGTTTCTAAATTCTGGGAAGAGCAGGGTCAGATTAGAACAAGTCAACATGGGATTTAATAAGGGGAGGTCATGCCTGACAAACCTGTTGGAATTCTTTGAAGAGGTGACAGTAGGTTAGACCAGGGAAACGCAGTGGATGTGGTCTACCTAGACTTCCAAAAGGCCTTTGATAAGGTGCCAACAGGAGGCTGCTGAGCAAGGTGAGGGTCCATCGTGTTTGAGATGAGCTACTGGTATAGATTGAGGATTGGCTGTCTGACAGAAGGCAGAGAGTTGGGATAAAGGGTTCTTTTTTGGAATGGCAGCCGGTGACAAGCGGTGTCCCGCAGGTTCGGTGCTGGGACCACAGCTGTTCACATTATATATTAATGATCTGGATGAAGGGACTGGGGCATTCTAGCAAAGTTTGCCGATGATACAAAGTTAGGTGGACAGGCAGGTAGTACTGAGGAGGTGGGGAGGCTGCAGAAGGATCTAGACAGTTTGGAAGAGTGGTCCACGAAATGGCTGATGGAATTCAATGTGAGCAAATGCGAGGTCTTGCACTTTGGAAAAAAGAACACAAGCATGGACTATTTTCTAAACGGTGAGAAAATTCATAAAGCCAAAGTACAGAGGGATCTGGGAGTGCTAGTTGAGGATTCTCTAAAGGTAAACATGCAGGTTGAGTCCGTGATTAAGAAAGCGAATGCAATGTTGTCATTTTTCTCAAGAGGGTTGGAATATAAAAGCACCGTTGTGCTACTGAGACTTTACAAAGCTCTGGTTAGGCCCCATTTGGAGTACTGTGTCCAGTTTTGGTCCCCACACCTCAGGAAGGACATACTGGCACTGGAGTGTGTCCAGCGGAGATTCACATGGATGATCCCTGGAATGGTACGTCTAACATATGAGGGACGGCTGAGGATCCTGGGATTGTATTCATTGGAGTTTAGAAGATTAAGGGGAGATCTAATAGAAACTTACAAGATAATACATGGCTTGGAGAGGGTGGACGCTAAGAAATTGTTTCTGTTAGGCAAGGAGACTAGGACCCGTGGACACAGCCTTAGAATTAGAGGGGGTAAATTCAGAACAGAAATGCAGAGACATTTCTTCAGCCAGAGAGTGGTGGGCATGTGGAATTCATTGCCGCAGAGTGCAGTGGAGGCCGGGACGCTAAATGTCTTCAAGGCAGAGATTGATAAATTCTTGATGTCACAAGGAATTAAGGGCTACGGGGAGAATGCGGGTAAGTGGATTGAAATACCCATCAGCCATGATTGAATGGCGCAGTGGACTCGATGGGCCGAATGGCCTTACTTCCGCTCCTATGTCTCATGGTCTAATGGTCTTAGGTTGGAAAGGCTGGGGCCGCTCTCCTTGCAGGAGATGTGATCAGGGGAACATCATATAGATATGTGCAAGATCATGACATGTTGAAGTAAGCTAGGCAAGGAAAATCTCTTCCAAGTAGTTGATTTTACAAGGACCAGAGGACACAGATTTCAAATTTTGAGCAAAGTATGCAGGGAAAGTGTGAGTAAGAACATTTTTTAACAGCGAATGGTAAAGGCCTGGATTGTTTTGCCCCTGAGGCTGGTGGATGTTGAAAGAATCAATGATTTCCAGAGGTAACTGGATGAGCAATGTGCAAAATAAAGTTACAGGCTGATGAGGATTGGGCAAGGGAGTGGAACCGTCTGGATATATCCAAGGGATCGAGAATGACCTCGAGGGCCAAACAGTCTCCATCTGAAGTGTAAATTACCCCATGTCGTTATACCATTCACTTCACTGCAAAAGAAATATTAGTGCTGTTCATGGCTGTTTATGTTCAGATGAGTTTTACAGTGAACTATATAAAGTGGTCACTGTTGAAATGTAGGATTTGAAGCAGCCGATTTACATACAGCAAGTTCCCACAAGTAGTAATATGATCACTGTCATAGAAACACAAAAACATAGAGAAGGGGTACAGGAGTAGGCCATTCGGCCTTTCGAGCCTGTGCCACCATTCAATATGATAATGGATGATCATGCAATCTCAGTATCCCATTCCACTTTCTCACCATACCCCTTGGTCCTTTTAGCCCCAAGAGCTTTGTCCAGCTCCCTCTTGAATATATCTAGTGAGCTGACCCCAGGAGTTCAGGTTTAAAACATTTAAAAGCTTTGTTGATGCAAAATGCTGTGCGGATATGCAGCAGTGACTCAAGTGTGCCAACTGAATAAGTGTGCCAAAGTAGAACCTCCAATGTACCAGCATTCATGATGGTCCAGTACCTATTTGATATGATCTCTGTGATAAATGGGAATGATCTCGAGCATAGCCCAAGGAAATTGATATTTTGTTTTTGGAATGGTAAAGAAATAAAATGAATTTAAATTCAGGCAAATAACCCGAGTGATGTTCTCTGACCTTTCTGATGTTTTTGTTCAGATCATCCAAGTTGAGTAGGAAGATGTGGTCCTTGGCTCCTACTAACAGTCTCCCTCGCTCCTCATCAAGCAACAGGGTCTGAAAATCTAAGCCTTCAGCCGAGCCGAGGAATTGGATGCAGCTGTTGGAGACCAGCAAATCTGAGAAAAGAACAAGAATGCTTCCATTATTGAAAATATTTCCAAATCCCTCCTTTGTTTCTTTGATGTGTGCAGTAGCACAACATGATCACAGCTGGTAGGTCTGCAGAGGTTCCACTTTTAGCAACTCCTTATTTGCAAATCTGAACAGATATGTTTTTCTGACAAGAATGAGAGTTGTTACAATCAGAAATTGTCACCCATTGTCCAATTTGAAAATACTCAATCCTGCTGTTGGTGTCTCATTGGAAAAAAAGACATTCACCTGTTGGCGGTTAGTTTTGTGGGCCAGCGTTTCTTGCCCAGAGGGCAGTTAAGAATCAATCACTTTGCTGTGAATCTGGAATCACATGTGGGCTACAGCAGGTAAGGATGGCAGTTTCCTTCCCTAAAGGAAATTAGTGAGCCAGATTTTCCCCCTCCCTCCTGACAATGATTTTACTGTCATCATTAGAGTCTGACTTGCAGACATTTATTGAGTGCCAATTCCACCATCAGCAGGATTCAAACTCCATCCTCAGAGCATTGCCTCAGTCTCCAGATGACTTGATCAATGGCAATTCCACTAAACCATCAGCACCTTTTGATAGGCTTGATGTCTTTACTTAATTTGGAAACAAATCTTTGTGCAGTGATGATACATGATATTTTTGATGCCATCAGTAATTCAGTCACTGACTGAGACACTATGAGGAGTAACTCACATCGGATTTACGATTGTTTTGGCCTTACCGTGATATTTCTCGTGGTCCTTCAAAGACCTGGTCGTGAAGCTATCTGATTCAGAGGAACCACCTGGAGTCATGAAGGCTGGAGCTTCGAGAAGGTGCAGTGATACGGTGGTATTCTGTGTAAGACAGCCAGAGCCATTTCTCCAGCAGATGGGATGGGCTCACCATTTTGGATTATGTCGTAGACAAAACTAGCTTCTCTATATAACTCTCAAATCTAGAAAGAACATCTCCTTTATAGAGATGCTCGGATCTGACGTTATTTGAAATGAACACTTTTTCAATTGTTGACTTTTTTAATCAGTAAATCAATACTGAATGATGTCAAACCAAATTATCAGTTGGTGGAATGTCTAACTTCTGACAGACTGCTGTTTCTCAATAATAAAAGGACAACAGAAGCTGTTACTTTCTCTCAATCAGTGGATACAGTGGATCGGAAGTTATGTCTGTCCCATTTAATCTCAGCTAATCAGAGCTGAATACACTGCAATGTTTTATCAACTGTTTTCCTTCAATGTAAAATGTCCCCTTTCCTAAAAAGACCATTTAAAAATTTCAGTGTGCTTCTTTATTATGTGTCCCCGCTACAGGAGACCTCACTGTTGTTTTTATTTCAATGCTGATTGACAGGTCCGAGTGGTCAGAGTCTCAGCAATTAGAATTACAGCCAATTGAAAGAAAAGCAGTGATTCCCTCACTCGAAGGTTTAATGGGACTATTGTCCTGTATCTGACATGGGGATATCAGGTATTCAATATCAGCTCAGATAAGGTTAACCTATAGAGCAATGAGTACAATACCTGTTTCCTTTCCAAATGACAGTGGATGTAAGATTTCCTGTGTCTTGTTTAGACCCATCAGTCAGTATTGCTAACCACTAAGTTGAAAGAACTTCAGTTAAAATTCATTTTCAACTATGATTCAAATCAGGAGTTATATATAACGTACCAGCATAATGTTTGGGATGCTGCACTGCTGTATTGCTGCATGCATTGGATTAGAATATTTGCTTCTTCCAAGTATCAACAATAAATATCTTCCTGCTCTGAGCAGATAGAGAACTTCCCCTCCTCAACAACGGCGTTCCTTTCCATTTGTTGTTTCTTTCCATTCTTGCCTTGCCACCTTACAGCCTTCAGCGGATTCCCTGCACTGCCCCCAATGCAGGGAGCTTGTGCTTAAAGGAGAACAACTGGAATTCTGAAAATGCCTTTCCTGACCTCACGATGCTCTCTAGTGTTTTACAGCTTTTAAAAACTCCTGTATGGGATATGGGCATCACTGGCAAGCCCTGCATTTGTTACTCATCTCAACTTGACTTGAATCAATTGGCACTCAAGCCAATTAAGAGTCGGCCATATTGCTGTGGGCCTGGAGTCACATGGAGACCAGACCAGGTGAGGATCATGATTTTGTTCCCTTATGGACATTAGTGAACTAGATGTTTTTTTTATATACCAATGTTGAGATTGGCTTTTCATTCCAGAATCTTTTCTTCTTTGACTTCAAATGTCACCACCTGCTATGGGTGCAAATCAAACCAATGTGGCAAAACATCAGTTTGGGCTTCTGGATCCAGTGACATTGCCACTACATCACTGAGTCCCCTCAATGAAGAATTTTTGAAGTCACTATTGTAATGTGGGAAACAATTAATTTGCACATACCCAGGGTCCGACAAACTAGAATGTGTTAAACATCAAATCTGTTTTATCATGGAAAAGACATTATGACATACTTGCATATACTGGCAGCAACATCCCACCTGAGCTAAATCAAAACTGAAAAAACTGTGGATGTTGTAACTTAGAGACAAAAATAGATGTGCTAGAAATGCTCAGTAGATCTGGCAGCAACTGTGGAGAGAAATCCGAGCTAACATTTTGTGGCGAGTGACCTTTCCTCTGTTCTGAAGTAGGATTACTCTACCTGAAACATTAACTTGATTTCTCACCACAGAAGCTGCCAGACATTGCTGAGCTTTTCCAGCAATTTCTATTTATGTCCCGTCTGAGCTGCTCTGAGGGTATCCACTCACTGATCAGTGTGCTGCTCTGATCCCAGCATTGATGGTCAGTTTTAGAAAGTCACTGCCACATACGTACCTCTGAGGTTCCCACACAAGAAAACAAACTGAGAGGGATCATGGACAGAAAGCTCCATGTATGAATGAACAGGGGCCCATTCTTTACACAACAAAATAATATATTCATGCACTGCACCAGTTTCTACTCATTGGAATAGGTGACAGCCTTGACCAAACTGTGTCAACGAGGCGTATTTAAAATTTAAACAAAATATGGCAGTTAACTGTCAATTTTCATTTAACTGGTGCATTCACCATGGCAAAGCCTCTGTTAAGGAGAGTGCAATTGCTAACTAATCTGCCATCTCATATGGTACAAATATTTGCTTTACCCTTGAATGTCTATTCATGCAAATGGTCCTGATGAGTGCAAAGTAAAACATTTCAACAAAGTGTGTCTTTTTCAGCAGGTTTTTTATGGCCAAATAAAGGTTTTTATGATGTTAGTTCAGAGACAACTATTGACCAGGACAATAAGAAGGAATTGCATAAATCTCATTTGAACCTGTGCTGTGATTTCTTGCATGTTCAGCTGAGTGGGCAGACAAGTCTCAGTTTGACATTTCTTGATGCAATAGTCCCCCTGACAAGATACTGGATTAGTGGTGCTGGAAGAGCATAGCAGTTCAGGCAGGATCCAAGGAGCTTCGAAATCAATGTTTCGGGCAAAAGACCTTCATCAGGAATGGCTTTTGCCCGAAACGTCAATTTCGAAGCTCCTTGGATGCTGCCTGAACTGTTGTGCTCTTCCAGCACCACTAATCCAGAATCTTGTTTCCAGCATCTGCAGTCATTGTTTTTACCCCTGACAAGATAGCATTGCACTAGATGGTAGCGTGGGGTTTGATTTTTTGAGCTCAAGCCTCTGCAGTGATTGGAATGAGGCTAATCAGGTGGACCTCATAGAACATGAGTTCCCTAATTGGGGCTATTAACCTGGTCCAATCAGGGAGCCCTGGCTGACAGATACAAACAGGAGTGTCAGGGGTTCTGCTCACTCTCAGAGCCAGCTCTGAGTTAGTTGGGACAGTGTGATGTACTGTGCATGTGCAAATAAAGACAGGCTTGGTGACGGGATACTGGCCTCTGTGGAGTTATTTCAGAACTCATTTTCAAACACAAGACCTAAACTTTCCAACTGCAAAGCAAAATATATACTCACTACCTCGTTTCCCTCCAAAACCTCTGATAAAACTATTTCTGAAGGTTTTGAAGCTCAGTCAAACATTAGTTATGGCCTTAGCATCCCCAGGAAATGTCAATGAAGCTTACTGAAATTGAAAGAAGAATTGAGGACAAGAGTGTGCTAAGCTACACCAAATAACCTGTCAATGATGCATTCCAGTTTGGTTTTAAACAATACCTGATAGGTACAGCTACATTTCTTTAAGTTAAAACTTTTTAAGACTTAGTAACTAAAATAACTTCAGACCATGATTCAAAAATAGATCTCTGCACCATTTGAAAGTTTTTATAGCTCCTCCATTAATTCTCAGTTCCAACACAGCAGGTCGAGTCCATTGGAACACTGAAAACGAGGTCTGTTTGTACTCAGCGCGAGTTGTAAATGATTCCACGGAGTTCTACTCCTGTGTGAGTTATGTTTCTGTCTGGAGAAAATGGTCAGAAATCACACAACATCAGGTTACAGTCCAATAGGTTTGTTTGAAAACACACACTTCACTCTGAAAGCTTGCGATTTCAAATAAACCTGATGGACTATAACTTGTTGTCATGTGACTTCTGACGTTGTCCACCCCAGTCCAAAACCAGAACCTCTATAAATAAGAACAGGAGTGGGATAATACACCCAATTCACTTTTTAAAGACCCCAAGAGTATACTATTTTGCAATAATCCAGCCCATAATCTTTACTGAAAGAAAGTGTTTCCACTGTTTTCAGCTATAAGTACAGTACTGGGAGAGACGAGTCTCTACATTTTAGTCCATTCTTAACAGGAATCAATCGGAATCAAACAGCTCGGCTCTGTGTGACATCCTGCCTGAAAGCCTCAGTCTTATTATTCCAGACAATAACTGCACTCCTCTTTATTTAGTCAATATATGTTTAGAACCCTGCATTTCTAATATTTCATTACTTTAATTATTAGTCTATCGAAATCCAAGCACATGTATGTGCCAATCACATTATTATTACTGATATTGTAAAAAAAAGTCAAGATAATTAATAGCTTTGTAATTACAGTGAATTTAATATGCGAATGAAGTATTTGACATGTTGCCTGGGATGCATTTGCAAATGTTTAATTCCTTATATTTAATCCTTACATTTATATACACTGAAAGCCTGAGAATGATTTTGGAAGGGAAACAACAGGAAAAGTGCTGATCATTAACTACAAGGTATTTTAATTTTTAGGGTAGAGACAGTCACAGTGTGTGTACTGTAGGCTCCATGGTGCTAATGTTGAAGGGCAATTTGACATTAATTAAGAGCAATATCTTCAAGTTCTTCTTTGACCCATAAAAAATACAAACATTTGAATCAGCACATTGCCAAATAGTTGTTGAAGAGATGGCAGTTCAGAATTTTTTTACATAAAATTACCCAATGAAGTCATTAGGGTCTTTTTTAAGCTTTTGGTCACATCTGTCAAAACCTACTGCAGATTAACAACTGATCAAAGAACTTTGTCAGTAACAAAATTAAGTCAGATCCCAGGATGGTAACAGGCTTCCTGTTACATTTATCATTGACATCTGGAGTCATGGTCAGGGCTGTGGGCATCTTGCCTTCACCGATAATATCACCTTCAATCAATCTTCACTTTCTCCATACACTGATGCTATTGTACAAACAAAAAATGTAAAGCATTGAGCAAGACGGAACAATATTGAACAAGATGAATTTTTTTTCCCTGCTAACTCCGGGTGCTGGCTCGGTGCCCAGCTGAGAGCTACATTTGCAAATGGTGCCACGAAAATAAGAAAAAACAAACATTGTCACATTCAGTCGGCGTTTCAATTGAAATGAACCCTGGCTTCACATTTGTATTTATTTATAAGTGTTGCAGCACATTTCAGACATTGACACAGTAACATCTGAAGACCTGACACTTGCACAGCATTAGAAGGCATGACAACCTTTACAGCAGAGAGCTCAGCTACTTTTAATTTACTGAAGCGATCACCCTGTAAAACATGATCCCCAATGGGCAGGCAGTTACCTGAAACACTCTAGAAAGTTAGAGTCTTCAATTGGGAAATTCAGTTTGCAATCCCATTCTCAAAATTTACACAGACTCTGGCCACAGAGCAGTCACTGGAAATATTGGTTGGTCTGCTAAACGACAGAGGGAAACGATTTTGCCCACTGTCTGGTGTGCTGAGTAGGAATCATGAAGAAACTCAGGGCTGGTCTGCCACATCACTCCATGGAACAACATGGATAGTTGTTGCTGGAGTTCAAAAGGGCATGGCATTTATTAAGCACAGCAGTCAGACAATGCAGACTGGATCTAGGTTGGAGAAAGAGGTAAATAAACAGAGCTGCTGTATAACAGTCATCTTTGAAAATCTCCTAGTGTTACCTCCTATAAGGACTGAATACAAATGGCAAAAATCAGAGGAGAAAGGTCCAGTTTGATCATGCAGTTCTTCCGATAACACTTTGCTTAAAGAGGGTCAGTGGCTATTTGCAAAGGGAAATATTGCTTGAAGAAAGATGCCGCTCATGAAAAGAACAAAACAAAAATGACAAAATGCATTTCAAATGAACATTTTGTTTTTTTGTACAAGATTTGATTAACTTACACACAAAAATATCAGTTTATATTACAGTACTTACTAATGCAGAACAATTACTCTGATTAACAATTTTAAATATAAAAGCACTTTGAAATTTTAATTGCTCTTTTTGAATTTTCTGGATAATTCTGACAGTGGATTTTTGAACTGGCTCAGATGGAGGTGACAGCATCAGGGAAGGGTCAACTTCAAATTGCTCCAAATCTGACTTCATCCAATACAAGTGATGCGTGAATGAAGAGGCAGCTCTTTCATGGGAAGTTTGAACACTTAATTGTTCAGTGCTTGCCTGAATGCAGCAGAAATAAATGCTAATTAGTCCACAAGCCCCAAGAGTAATATTATTTAACAGTAACAGTTACCTGATCAGATGTCTACAAACCCAGCTTGACGTTTAACTTTTTTTTGCCTTGTGCTACCAATTACATCAAAACAACAAGACAATAGATAAACTAACTTGTGTAGTGGTTTGGAAACAGCTGGCTTATTGACCTTTACAATTCTGAGTATTAGAGATGAAAAGAAAACTTGAACAAGATACTGCCATAGTACACAAAAGGGGCTGGAAATGATAGTATCCTTTGGGCTGTGTGCCACTGTGCTTTACAAAGAATGGATGTTATAAATCAAAACAATTCAGAGTGGAACATGGCACATGCATAAAAAATTACACCCTTTCTGTATTTTTCCATTTTAAATATTTAGCCCTTGGTCTACATACCTGACTTGGAATGTATTTTGCAAGCATTATGTTTACTACTATCATATTGAGTTGAATTTTCTGGCAAATTCAGTGATTTTCAAAATTTAGAGAAAAAAGGTTTGAATATTTGAGAAATTCAAGTAAGTGATGGGGCAATGGCTTAAAGCTACTGAGAATGGAGAACACATGGTAAGGCAGACCGAGAGCTGAGCAGGATCAAGGGGAAATGATTCGAAATCTGATTAATATGAATTTAAGGATCTTCTCTAAGTAGTAGGCCACCATAATATTTCACACGTTCACAGGTACTAATTAACCATAGTGACAGTTTTGACGGATGAAAACATAAAACCATGCCATATAATTCATTTAATGTTTTCTATATAAATATAGATTGGGAAATAAGGTGTGGATTCATTGAGGACAGTGCTCACAGTTTGGTTACTATGGCAACAAGGTAGGAAACAACAACGGATAGTCGAACCACCCTTACGAAAAGCAATAGATGAGGCTGAGTAGTAATTTCAAAATTGTGATTGAGAAATATTTGCCAGACAATGGCAGAAAGGATCTGTAGCAAAATGGTAATTAGAATTAGGATACACACCAGCCAACGAATAGCAGACAAGGTGAAGGAGCTGAAAGGCCTACTCTAGTTGCTATAACTCTAACAGCTCCAGACAGTCCGAGGGTTATGAAAAGTAAAGGTGAGTTAGTTATTAGTACTGATTTTAGTGCATACATTTCAAAGCATTTAACCACTAGAGGTACAAATTTGTAGCAAAATTGAAATATTTACAGACCAGAAGCCCCATCATGTATGTGCGAGCTGAGATAGAAGAGTCCGGTCTAATCCCAGATACCTGTGCTTGCTCTCCTGCCCCTGTTCTGATACCTCCAGTTCATTTCTTAGAGCTTTCTAAAAGCAATGAAGCTTCCTGTCTCTCCCTCTCTTTCAGGTGGTGAGTTTCCAAATACTCTCCTTTAATCATTCTATCAATTACTTTGAATCCACATCTTGCTTATTGATCTATCTGCTGAAATAGATTTGTCATATATCATTCCATCAAAGCCTTTCAGAATTTTATACATCCCAAATAAATGACCTCTCAGCTTCCTCTACTCTTTCATCAAAGCTGAAATTCCCCATTGTGTACTTTTTAAAAATTCAACTCAAATTAAATAATTCATTGTTATAAGACCAAATAACTCCATTAGTTCTCTCCATCTTGAGACAGGTCTTACCCAAAACATTAATCATCTCCTTCCCATTCACATTGTGTGGAGGTGCCAGTGTTGGACCAGGGTGGACAAAGTCAGAAATCACATGACACCAGGCTATAGTCCAAAAGGTTTATTTGAAACTGCAAGCTTTCAGAGCGTAACACCTGACGAAGGGGGAATTCAAGCTCACATTCCTGAAATGTATTGCTCTTTTCCATCATCACCTGTCTGACTGACCACTGATGTAACTGCGGCTATAAGAATGAAGCTACACAGATTATGCATCCTTAGACACCGAGCCATGTTAGAGATCTGTCTAATGGAGTGCTACTCTTCCCTTAGCAGCCAGTGCAGCATAACATCCTGCCACTGTTCAGGACTGACTGTGGCCCACACCTTGGACTGTACTAATATGGAACCGCTGGCTCTAAATATCTCAAGTGCCTGACTGGCAGTGTCCAAGCCCCTGGCCTGAGACCAGGCACTGTTTTTGACTGATTGTGGTGGGACCCCTGACTGATGACAATCCCCTTGATTTGACTGACAACTATTCCCTTAGACCTTGAGACATGACCACCTGCTTGAAGCACATTCAGTGCGGTCTCCTGGGAAAGGTGCTGGCACACAGTGTAGATACGAGATGTAGGTACCACAGTGCTGACAGCACTGGTAACCATGACAAACTGCTTAACTTTGTCTTTGCCTAAAAGGCATGACAAGACAGAAAGATAATTGAGCCCGCAAGATTGGATTAAGGCAGCAAGGTGCCAACAGAGAGAGCAGAGATGTCAGTAATCCAAGTTAATGCAAAGGGAGTGTGTGCTGAGACAGCCAGCTAAGGACCTGGAGGTGAGGCCAGCTCTAACCCATAAGATGGGTGTATGTCTCTGTAAATGCAGCCTGGTAGCAGCATAGCAGTGTAGAGGGTCAATGTGCTCCAAAGTGCAGCATTGAAATGGAGACCTATATACCAAGTGACTCAGTGTGTCATGATATGGTGAGGATGGTACATGTCCAAAGCCAGCCTTTGAGGACAGGGGTAACAGGAGCTCACTGCCCATGGAGTGTGCCCAGAGGTGTTGGGAACTATTACCCAAGATGGAGACCAGAGGAACAAGTGTTGAGTTGGAGGCACTTTTGTGTCAGGAATTCTTGGTGTCTGGTATCTTTCCATCACTGGGACATCAACAAAACCATATAAATCCGACAGTAATGCAGGAGGTTAGGCTTCTCACCACTCACCAGAAAGATTCTCAACTCACCAGTTGAACCTTGGATCCAAAACCAGACCATTTCCTCTCAATGTCAAGAGTCTCATTTTTCCACTTTCACCATATTTTTCCCAACTGACTTGCCATTACCCACATCATTCAGGATTTGAGAAGATCTAGTGCAAACACAACAAAATATTGGCCAAATGGTTGAAGTTGCATTGGCAACCCACCAATAAAAATGGTTCGTTCACCATTGACTGGCCAACTCAATATAAACATGTCTGATTTTCCTGTTTGCATTTCAGTAAATTCAATATAGGAAGAGACTTTTCTGAGTGTTTTAATTCAAATATCTGTGCAGAAAAACTAAAATATTGATTTTGAATTTATACTTTAGTCAAACTTGAGGAAATATACCCAGTATTAATGGGGATGTGGTGGGATAATGATTATATCACAGGACTGTTAACCCAGAGGCCGATGTTAATGCTCTGGGAACACAGGCTTGAATTTCAATATAGCAGATGGTGAAATCTGAATTCAATTAATAAATTACAATCTAGTCTAATGGTGGCCATAATACTACTGTCTCTTGTTAAAAGCCATCTGGTTCACTAATACTCTTGAGGGAAGGAAATCTGCCATCTTTGTCTGATCTGGCCCATGTAACTCCACACCCATAGCGATGTAGTTGACCCTTAATTTCCTTAAGAGATGGCCCATGAAAGTCACTCAGACAATTAGGGATGGAGTAAAAATGGGGGCCTCATCAGTGACACCCAGAGTCCACGGAAGAAGAAAGGAAAAGATGTCCTGAGGAAGGATTAGCAGAAATGAATCACAAGGTAAAACCTGTCTACATTGCCCAAATGGGAGAAAGTGAGCACTGCAGGAGATCAGAGGCAAAGAGTGTGGTGCTGGAAAAGCACAGCCGGTCAGGCAGCATCTGAAGAATAGGAAAATCGATGTTTTGACCATAAGCTCTTCATCAGGAATTGATCAAATGCCAAATCAAAATGTCTCAAGTGCTTCACACTGTGATCTACCCACATAAAAGTGCATGTTATACAAAGTGACTGGTTATGCAGATAAACAGGATGGTCATTTGAATAAGCAAAGTCTTCCAAGCAACACCAAGTCAGTCAGGACTAATATTGAAATGTTACACAATAGCATGAAGATTTTACATCATTATCTTTAGACGCATTGCTCCTGGCTGGATATCTACCTGCTCTTCCCTGTTCAAGGTAATGACTTCCACTGACACCAACCGTTCTCTGCAAAGCCATGTCCATTGACTGTCAGCATGTTACTGAACAATGAGAGAGAATATTTTTACTGTTGTTAGTGAAGCACAACACACACTCAAGGAACAAGAGGTGCATTACAGCCTCCAAGACTCAACATTGAACTCCATACTGTTTGAGCCTGAGCACTTGCAAATCACATTCCCCACACTCCCCACATCTTATTTGTATGTTATTGTCTTTGCTCCAAGCAGAGAGGGCCTGTTCTCTCCCTTTCTCACCTTATTTTACTTCTCTATTTTTCTTACACTATAACTAACAACTCATTTGTCTTTTGCACTGGGTCTCCATGCCATCTATTCCTCTCGCTCCTCATCTGCTTCTGTTAAAAGTAGAGAGACAACTATTTTCCAAGCCCTTTCAGTTCTGAAGAAGAGTCATGTTGGAACTCAAAATGTTTTCTCGCTCTACAGATGCTGCCAGACCTGCTGAGTTTCTCCAGCATTGTGTGGATTTGTTTCAGATTTGCAGCATCTGTAATATGTTGTTTCAATCTGAGCTTGTGTCTTGCTGTTGATTGACTGCATCTGCTTCATTGAAAGGGGAACTTGATTCAAAAGAATGAACAAGGAATAATGTGAGCATCATCAACATGAAGTGCTGAAAGAGTTAACACATTCATCTCACTCAGATTAATTTTTTCAGGAATATCCTGAGAAGAATGAACAGGAAAGTTAAAGTTACAATTACAGTTCCTCAATTCCATGAACCATGACTAGTCTGCATTGAAAGATTAATCCACTAAAGCCACTTGGGTCCAAAGGGACATTTGATTTCCTGTTTAAGTTGTAATTAAGCTAACCACTGCTAAGCACATAGTTACAGGCAGGCAACAGTTTGCAGTCACAAACCAAACAACTAGTTTATTTACTTGCTGGAAATTTATAAACACCAACACTTCCACAATCAGTACAAGTCAATAGCATTGTCCATGTGTCTTTCTGAGGACTAGAAGGAGCTTAAATTGTTATAATAAAATTCCTAAATCCCAAAATGCAGCTAATTTCTAATGGACAAAAGCCAAATATTGTTGTTCCCCTGCAATAGCTCAGATTTCTGCAAATTAAAACCATTGATCCTGGGGAAATGTCTTTAACCTTTAGCGCACCTTAAAGAAATAATTAATCACAGTCTATTTAAACTTTTTCTTTCCACAACTAAGATTTGTAATAATGTTGTGAAAATATTAAAATGAGCATTACAACACATAAATTTGTATTTTGATAAATAGGCAATTAGGGTGCACAGTGCTTATTCCAAGGCTACTGTGATTTCTCTCATCTAAACATTAATGGAGATTGATTGATGTGGACAATGTATGAACCAATGTTCCAGTCAAGGTGATCCATTGTCACTTCAATCAGGTTTGAATGCTAACTTTGTGCATTAGAGCACTCAGATACATTTAACAAACTGGTGGCTTTTTCCATAGTTTAATTGTAGTTGTATCCAACATTGGGATCAGAATAGATGTCAGTAAAAACCAGACAAGGAGGTAACAGCAGAGGCTAACAGACATGTTGGGTCAAATGGCCAGTTTCTGCTCTATATATTCTTTGTTGACTGACAGGGTGAAAAATATTAAGATATGAATGGAATGTCGGTATTTGTCTCAAGGGGCTGGAAGAGAAAGGGGAAAGTTATGTTGCAGTTGATCTGAAACCATAGTGAGACATCAGTTTGCAAACTGCACTCACTTCTGCACACTGTACCTTAGAAACAGCATATTGGTCTTGATGAGGCTGCAACACAGATTCACTAGGCCAAAAAGATTCAATTATATCAATAGGTTGCATAGACTTGGAGTATGAAAGATTAAGAGGTGATCAAGATGCTTCAAGATGGTGATGAGAGAAAAAAAAATTAATTTGACTGGTGGGCAGGAGTTCAGAAGGAAAATGGCATTGCTTTGAAATTGGAGCCAGGCCATTCGGGGATGTATCAGGAAGAACTTCTTCATACAATGGCTAGTGGAAATTTGTAACTCCCTCCCCCTCAGCCAGTTTATCTGACCCAGTTTTCAAAGCTACATTTCTCCACCTCCCACTTGTTCACTTTTGTATATTTTTCTTTCAAAATATCTGGGCTGCTTCCTTTTGAAATGCTGTTACGGGATTTTCCCCTGTTTTAGGAGGAAGCTTTCACATCCTCACAAACTCCCCATGAACAAAAGATCCAAACCTTTCAAATTACTTGCCATGGAGGGATTGGGAGGGTTTGATATGGATTGTGAAATTACTAATCTATTATTGTTGCATATGTTTAACATTTAACTATAAAAATATCCCCCCATTGCAACTGCAAATGTGCTATTAGAATGTTCAATGATCTGCAAAATCTCTATCTTTACAAATCTGCAAAAGAACGGGTAGTTTTACTGAATTCCAATAATAGACTGAGACAATTTAACAGAAATCAGCAACAGAACATTACCCATGATATAGAACTACTTGTAGTGAGAAGGTGTTAGTAGAAATGGTCCAGATTGTAAAGCCAACACTTTGTGATTGTGAATTACTATAGAATTAGAAAAATGAGGTGCTCTATTGGTACAGCAGGCTGGTATCTATGCTCTGTGGCACACAGCAACAGAGATTGCCTTCACTCTGGAATGTCAACATGCACAAGGCAGGAGGAAAAAATCAAAAGGAAAGTCATAGTCAATTTTTCCTTCATAATTCCAAGGATAAGCAGCAGCACAGCCCTGAAAGCTGTTCTGCCAATCAACCTCTCAGTTGGAAATAATGTGTAACAAAAGTCTCAGAACCAAAATAAACACAAAGTAAGTATGCAGTGCTGGCACAAGTTCTTGTTTCACTGATGCTTCTCCTTACAATATTATTTCAGGACAGGGAAACTTAATAGTCTCAGAGCAGGACAATATTTAATAAGACACTGCATGAGCACCTTTGCAAAATAAGAGAAAATAAGTTACAAGTTGGTACAATTGAAAATGGAGGATCACCATTGGCAGATACCCACAAAATCAGGTCCTACAAAAACAGCATCCAAATTCTGAAAATAAATTTGCAAAATTCATTTTAGTTGTTCTATAGGAGCATGAACCTCTTAACATTAAAAACAAATTAAATAACTGTGGATGCAAAAAATCTAAAACAAAAACAGAAATTGCTGAAGAAACTCAACAGGTCTGGCAACATCTATGAGAAGAGAGCAGAGTTAATATTTTGTGTTCAATGATGTTTCTTCAGAATATTATTTGAGATGAATCGTTCAGTCTCTCTATGAACACAGTCTTGCAAGGGTTGTCATAAAAATGCGTACGTATTCAAAGAACATGCACAGACTGAACACTTCAACAGTCTCTTAACTACCTCCCAAATGCCTTGACTTTCACTGAATTCTTTAAGCACCAGTCATGGTGGAATATTGGTGAATGTGGTACCTATGTTGTACACATCAAACTGTAAAGATGAGCCAGGTTTAGGCGAGTAATGTTAGTTGAGCAAAGAGCAAAGAACAATTATTATTCTGGAGGAAGAACCTCCTCTTCTTTGAGAAATGGCACAGAATTGGAACCATCAGCAGCAGTAACTCACACATGATTAAACGTTGTCTCTAAAGAATGGAACCTGTGACAATGAGAAGCTCCCTCACTACAGTATTTACATTTAAACACTACTACAGGCTCAAATCTTGCAGGTTAAATGTTCAACCTCTTATAAGGAGTAGGCCAGTCAGCCTCTTTATATCCATTCAAGGAACGTGGATGTCACTGGTTGGACCCACGTCCCTGTTGCCCCTTGAGAAGGTGGGGATGAGCTGCCTTCTTGAACTGCTGCAGTCCATGCGCTGTGAGTTTACCCACAATGCCCTTAGGGAGGCAATTCCAGGATTTTGACCCAGCGACTACTGAAGAAACGGTGATATATTTCCAAGTCAAGATAGTGAGTGGCTTGGAGGGGAACTTGAAGGCAGTCGTGTTCTCAAATATCTGCTGCCCTTGTCCTTCTAGATGAAAATGATTGCCAGTTTAGAAGGTGATGATAAAGGTACCTTGGTGAATTTCTGCAGTGGATCTTGTGCCTTGCAGATAGTGGACAGCCTTGGGGGAGTCCAGAAATGAGTTACTCGCTGCTGCATTCCTAGCCTCTGACCTGCGCTAGTAGCCACTGCATTTTTTTGGCTAGTCCAGTTCAGTTTATGTTCAACAGTAAACCCTAGATGTTTGTAAAGGGGAATCAGTGGTGGCAATGCCATTTAATGTTAAGGAGTGATGGTTAGAAGCTCTCTTTTTGGAGATGGTCATTGTCTGATATTTGTGTGGGACTCATGTTACTTCCAGTTGTCAGCTCAAGCCTGGATACTGTCCAGGTCTTGTTGCTTCAGTATCTGAAGATTCACAATCATCAGTGAACATTCTGACCTATGATAGAGGCAAGGTCACTGATGGAGCAGCTGAAGATGGTTTAACTCAAGGACATTGCTCTGAAGAACTCTTGCAAAGATGCAGGACTAAGATATTTTTTATTCAGTCATGGAATGCAGGCATCACTGGCTAGGCCAGCATTTATTTCCATTGCAGAGGGCAGTTAAAGGTTAACTACACTGTTGTGGGTCTGGAGTCACATGTAGGTCAGACGAGGAAAGGGTGGCAGTTTCCTTCCCTAAAACGCATGTGTGAGCCAGATGATTGAGATCTAACCACCACAGACACTTTCGGTTGTGCTGGGTATGATTCCAATCAGCAGAAGGTTTCCCCCTGATTCTCATGATGTTAAGGCTCCTTGACACTGCACTCAGTCAATTACGGCCTGTTTGTCCTGGGTAGCCACTGCTACCTCACCTCTGTAGGTGACAACTGGAAGTAACATGGGTCCCACACAAATATCAGACAATGACCATCTCCAAAAAGAGAGCTTCTAACCATCTGTAATTGAGCCTGTGTTGCCATTTTATAAGAACACAGCTAATCTCAAATTCACTGTTTTGTCTGTACTGGTTACCCTTTACCGCCTTTTAGACATGAATCTATCCACCTCGATTAAAAATATTCAGGGCCCCCACTTAAATCAGTCTCTGGAGAAGAGTCTTGACCCTGAGAAAATGTTCCTCATCTCCATCTTGAATGAGAAAGCCCTTCAAAGAAGGGATCAAGAGTACTCAGAACTAGTGTATTCCACAAAGCAATTGATATAAATCACTGATGACTTAAGCTGTGATCTAAGGTTTGAATTGATTCATAGTACAGCTGCCTTGTAGGACTATACTGGTATTGCAAAAACTTAAAAACAGAATTCCATGCAAAGTGCACACAGAAACCGAAGTCGGTCACTCACTCTGTCGGTCATGGTCGATCACCGACTCCACACCACCGTCCCCACTGTTTTCAATCATCACTCATCTCCAAAAACCTATCGATTTCCAACTTGAACCTGCTCAACGACTGAGCTTTGACAGCCTCTCGGGTAGAGAATTCCAAAGATTCACCATTCACTGAGTCAAGAAATTCTTCTACGTTTCAGATTCAAATATCCTGCCCTTTACTCTGGTACTGTATCGCTGTGTTTTTCACTCATTAGTCAGGGAAACATCTAAACTCTATCCATGCTGTCATGTCCTATGAGATTTTTCCAAGTTTCAATAAGATCGTCTCTCATGCTTCTAAATGTTTCGAACACAGATACAGACAGTTCATTCTCTCCTGGTAAGACAATCACTAAAATTAGTCTGGGGAACAGTGCAGGAGACTGGGCCTGGACACAATACTCTGGGTGTGGTCTCACCAAAGCTCTACACAACCGCAGCAAGACACCTGATCATGCAACATGCCTTCACATATAAAAAAGACTAGATACTGGTCACCTGCACTAAAACAATGATATTCTAACCAGAAATCCACTGCAGTAGTTTTGGATCCCACGTTAAATTGTACACAGGTAGAGTTAATGGTCTGAAGGTACAGTTTATTGGAAAGAAGCAATTGTTTGAGAACTTGTCATATCATATAGAGGCCTCATGAGAAATAGTAAATAAAAAATATTTTGTCATGAGAACTGATTCGAGAATATTCAGACTAATTTGGAGCATGTAATTCATCAAGATAGAAGGCTTAAACTTTGGTCTCCAATTGCCCGTGGAAATTCCACTCCCCTTGTTCCACAAGGAAAGTTGATGCAAGATAAGATTCCTGTCTTTATTAGCAGAAATAAACAATAGCCAGAATTTTAAAATGATCTGAGCGAGTCAAACCAGAACTCAGACTAAAACATAATGAAATTATGATCATAAAATCTTGAAGTGATGCTGCTACATACCCAAATGATTAAATTTGTCTGCTGTATTTGAGACTGACCATTTTCCTTATTTAATCAAAGCAAACCCATGTGAATTCAGCACAGGGTCTGGTATATCTACTTTTTCATGTCACGCTCTCACTTTCTGATGAGATGGCATGGCCTGACCACAGTCCCTGCAGACCACACCCCTTCAGCCCCACGCTCTCCCGCAGATTTTCATAACCCCATTCCCACACCACAAACCACAGGCCAATTCTTCAACCAATTCACTGCTTAAACTCCATGGCCGTCTTAGATGCGTAAGTCCACTTTCTCACTCCCCCTCTTCAGAGCCTGGGGCTATTTACAGCAAAGACATAGCAATAAGGTTAGACAGAATTCTCAGGCTAACTCGATGATAGATCCCAAAAAATGGGACACACCAGTTGAAGGGAAAAACATATTCACTGAATTAAAGATGGAAATGAATGATTTGACTACAGAGCAATGTTGACTGAACACTACAATTGTGAACTTATCACTGCAGTTGAATTTCGATGATTGAGTGAAATTTTGTGTTGATGGGGCTCTCCTTGTTATTTAGTGAACTGATGTGAAATCCAAGCTGCTTTATTCTGACATGATTACCAGGCGGTGAAGCACTTACCTGGACAGCACTGATTGGATTCACCCGCTAGATCAATTCCAGGAGACAGGGAGCTGCTGTTGGCAATGAGAGAGTGACAGCCACACAAAATCTTCATTAGATTTCTAGAAGGGAGTAACAGGGCAGGTTGGGGGTTACAAAGATGAAACAGAATGCAAAAGCTAGGGGTCATAAGTTCAAGCAAAGCAGCAGAAGCACAAGAGGAGACGTGAGGAGACTTTCTTTAATGCAGTGTGGTGGGTGCCTGGAATTCACTGCATTGTTTGGTGGTGGAGGCGGAGACCTACATGCTTTTAAAAACTCCCTGGATCTGCACTTTCAGTGCTGTAAGCAGCAGGGCTATGGGCTGTGTGCAGCAAAATGGGATTAGAAAAGGCATCTAGGTGTCTTTGGGTCAGCATGGACAAGGTGGGCCAAACTGCCCCTTCTGTGCTGCATCATTTCTATGGTGTGTTGGACAGCAAGATCTAAATCTGGGGAAGACAGAGGGTGACATTTCAATTCAATTTTTAAAAATCTGTAATACAACGCTAGCTTAATATTGACCATGTAGCTATTGCTGATGGGGTTTTTTTTGGAACAATCTAGTTCATTGATGTCCTTTAAAGAAGGAAATCTGCAATCCATACCTGGTCTGCCCCACATGTGACTCCAGAATCACCATTGTGGTTGACTCTTAACAGCCCTCTGGGCAATTAGGGATGGGCAATAAATGCTGGCCTAGACAATGACACCCATATCCTGTTAATGAATGTTTTAAAAAAAAACTACCTTCCCAATGCTAGTTTCCTGAAACTGCTCCTCATGAGCTGATCACAACATAACTCGGATGTGCCAGTGTTGGACTGGGATGGACAAAGTTAAAAATTGCACAACACCAGGTTATAGTCCAACAGGTTTATTTAGAAGCACTCGCATTCAGAGCAGTGCTCCGAAAGCTAGTGCTTCCACATAAACCTGTCAGACTATAACCTGGTGTTGTGTGACTTTTAACTTTGATCACAACATTGACAGATTCAGTTTGACAGCTTTTGGAAGACATTGAAAACTCCTGTGAATCATGTTTAATCTTTGAAGTAGCAATAAAGCTGGTGGGAAGAGGGTCAATTGGATTTCAACATCTTTAAGCACTTTCTCATCACTGGTGGGTGAGGTTCCTATATTTCCAAATAAACCTGCACCAAGGATGTGCAGGTCAGCTGGATTGGCCATGTTAAATTGCCATAGTGTTAGGTGCATTAATCAGAGAGAAATGGGTCTGGGTGGGTTACTCTTCAGAGGGTCAGTGTGGACTGGTTGGGCTGAAGGGCCTGTTTCCATACTGTAGGGAATCTAATCTAATTCAACCATTCTGACTATGCTTTACAGAGAAAGGCACAAGATTCACCTCAAACATCTCAAGTAAATCTGCACTTACCCATTACGCTGCTCAAGAGACAAAAACTTTTTAGCAAACTGAATGTGAATGTAATTTGCATGAAGCCAGTGATGCAGGATTCCTGATCATGTGTTTAGCTTGAGCTGTGTGCTATAATATAGAATGGAATATTTTGCCATTATGGCTTGTGACAAGCATTAACTGTGTTACAGTAACACAATAGATAGAAATAGAACATTCCAATCTACTGCCCAAACTGTTATACTAACAGAACACCATCCTTGATCAGTGTAGGATCTTAAATCAACATCATCTTGCATTATTATAGCACCATTAAAGTGACAAAATATTGACACGAGCCTCACAATAGAAACAGGGTCCTGGTCAAAAGGAGAGGTTTAAGTAGTGCCTTTAAAAAGGAGAGGGGCACAGAGAGGTTGAGAGGTTTAAGGAATGAGTCCAATTCAAGTTGATGTCACTGCCACCCTAGATCCACATGAAGCAATGACTGAGGGAACACAGTAAAATCGGAGGATTGGATGAGGCCGTGGACAGATTAATAAACAAAACTAGGAGCCAATGTAGTTGACTGATGCTGTTTGCTGTTTGGATGTGAATGAGGAAAAGGCAGGTGCATTACTGATGGTATTTTTCATTGATGCAAGCTTAAAATAATCATATCACTTTTCTCTCTCATTTTTTTTTAAGTAGCGGCATTTCCTGGAATAGGTGACAATGCCAGAGTTATAATCCCAGCAGACCTTCATAAATGCCCATCCTTACCACGACCAAGGGTTTGAGTGATTATAGGTTACTTTGATATGAGAGAATCTCTCACACAATAAAACAGATAAAGTCAATTCAAAAGATGATGCTTTCCCTCTCACCTCTGCCACTTTGATTTCTGCAGTCTGGGTTTAATTGTGTTATCTTTCATCACATGCAACAACACTATTGATTGATGTGGACATTTTCTTATCAGGACAGATGATTCCTGACAACTTAATCTCTACCTAAAGTATTTTCTAACTATTCAGATTGGAAACTGGACTGTTCACAGCCCCATGACTGAACCTTTACTGACCCCTGGTCAACAACAGTGTTTCCAATTGTTCAAAATGGTTTTTTGGTTCCCACAGTTGAAGACTTCATACCGTTTTACCTTACAATAGCAAAAGGGCAATAGTCTGAGAAGGCAGAAAGTAGAACGCTAGATAAATCAGCTACTATTGATTATCTATTTGCTAATGCCTTTAGGGACACAGCAGGTAGCCTGGTTTGGCCACAATCACAAACAAAGCCAAATACTGAATTCTTTACTTAATGGTACATCCCAATGAATGCCTGGGACATTTATTTGTACTTATTAGAATTCCATCAATGAATATGCCATACAACTAAAGCATCTTGGGCATACAGAGCCTGCCAATTTTGTGAGAATCTTCCAATATAAGATTTTCTCTGTCAATCGATTTGATCTGGTCTTTTGTGGTGAACACCACCATTTTAACTTAAAGAACACAACCCCCCATGAACCCTGCATATTCCAAGACAAAGACATCAATCTTTGATTGTTTCTTTTTTGACAGACACTGCCTCACAAGGACTCTTTAAGATTTTCATGCTAACGGACTTAACAGCTCAATCACTTCGCAGAAAACCAGTGGGCAATTGACATCTGAATGTAATGTTACAGATTCCTAGCTGCCTTATCAGAAGATCGAAGTTAACTGTCAATATAAAAAAAATTACCATACAGTCTTTATTTTCACAAATGTACAGTCAAATTTTATATTTTGTTTAAAATTTTGTAAAATTTGCTTTTACAGTGAGTAAAGCACAATGAAGCACGACAACACTTAAACCATAAATTACTCAACCAGATTTCAAACTCTATTGCAAAATTACTTCAATACAACAGTGCAAACTTTCACATGGGTTATGTGATGTCGTTGTTTCACGATGTGAAACACCTTTGGCACCCTAACCCTAACTGTATTGCATTAACGAAAATTCTGACGAGCGTACAGAATTTTGTACAAAACAGATACTTAGAGACTGGAATCTTAGAAATTAGGAGTAGGATTAGATCTTTTGAGGCTGCTCTGCTATTGAACATGATAATGGCTGATCCTCTATTTCAATGCTATATTCCAACCCTCTCACTCGAATTTGATGAGGATGGGGGTTGGGGATGTGGTGTTTGGGCTTTCCTCAGCCTACATAGAAAG
The DNA here is from genome assembly GCF_037043375.1 of Chiloscyllium plagiosum. Lineage (NCBI taxonomy): Eukaryota > Metazoa > Chordata > Chondrichthyes > Orectolobiformes > Hemiscylliidae > Chiloscyllium > Chiloscyllium plagiosum. Next base: position 2,386,157 of record NW_028270161.1, read on the forward strand.
GACAGATGGAGCTGGTGTTGAGGGACCAAGTGAGATTCTCCACCAGGTGGACGCCAAGAAATTTGGTGCGCTTTATGATCTCCAAGGGGAAACCGTCAATGTCCAGCAGACAGTGATCGCTCCACACCCTCCTGAAGTCAACAACCATCTCTTCCATCTTATCCACATTCAGAGACAGACTATTAGCTCTGCACCAGTCCGTTAGCTGCTGCATCTCCACCCTGTATGCTGACTAGTCATTCGTGATGAGACCCACCAACAGTTGTATCAGCAACGAACTTGACAATGTGATTCGAGGTGTACATCACTGCACACTCATGGGTCAACAGGGTGAACAGCAATGGACTGAGCACATAGCCCTGGGGGATCCCCGTGCTCAGTGTGATGGTGTTGGAGATGCTGTTCCCAATCCGGACTATTTGAGGTCTCCCAGTCAGGAACTCCAGGATCCAGTCACAAAGGGAGGCATTTAGGTCCAGCAGACTCAGCTTTCCAGTCAGATGCTGAGGAAAGGTGTTAAATGCAGGACTGAAGTCTATAAATAGTAATCTGATGTAGATGTCCTTCTTCACCAGGTGGGTTGAGGGCCAGATAGAGGGTGGCGGAAATGGCATCTTCTGCTGAATGGCTTTGGTCGATACGCGAACTGCAAGGTGTCCAGTGAGGGCGGGGGGGGGGGGGGGGGGGTGGGTGGTGGAGGTGGTGTGGCAACAGGGTCTTTATATGCCTCATCACGACCCTCTCGAAACAATTCATGATGCTTGGTGTTACCGCAACGGGGCGGTAGTTATTGAGACAGGACAGGAGGGAAACCCCACCTGGATCTCTTCCTGACTTGGAACTACATTGTCATTTCCTTCATTGTCAGATTGCTGGATCTCATACCGAACAGCACTGTGGGTGTCCTGAACACTAAATGGGCTGTAGTGGTTCAAAAAGGCAGCTCACCTCCAATTGAGACCATTCAGGATGGGTAACAAAAGATGGCCTACCGTCAGTGCGATTAACATGCAATGAAGGAATGAATGAAGAATGAGGCCTGGACTTTTTTCAGTCCATGCTCCTCACAGAATAAAGCAGGACATACAAACAGTCCCGGTAGGAAGTTAGTGAGCTGCACCTATCGGCAATGCTGGTAGACAGAGGCAATTATGTGCTGGCTTGGCCTCTTCCTCACAGTTCCCAAGAATTCCACAACATATTTCGATTTTATAAGCCTGCTCCTATAATGTTTAAGATGTAGAGGATGCGAATAGGTTTGGAAGCAGCCCCTATCCCTCTGCTTATTGCTTTCTGTTGGACAATGAATGGGCATTTTAAAATTTACCACACTTACACGCAGAGGAAAATACACAATGTTTATGTTTATTTTCGACCGTTGCTATGGGGTGATGACTAAACATTTCTTTTCACCGTTTTATCTGGATGAAGCTTTATCAAAGTGCTTGGACACTGGCTAAGGTCATTGCATGCTTAACCCTAGGTCAACACTGACACAACTTCCTAAAAGAAGTCTGAAAGTCTGCCAAATTCTTTTGTCAAAATGTCCAGGTATAAATCATCTGGAATAGGTTATTCTCTGGAATACAAAAGATGAATACACACTCAGCTGTCCAGATAATTAGTCAATTCAGATTGTAAATGTTGATACACTGTAATGAATGTCTTACTGTCCATTGGTCACCAAAAGATTGAAAGATTATCTAATGATCCTGACAATATTATTACACAGTGGAAGGTATTCATACAAGCCATGAGGAAACACTTTAACATAATGGCCATAAATCTGTGACAATTTAATGCATTTTAATAAATGAATAGATTGTGGGAACATGAACAAAGTGTCATTGACAGTTCCCTACATCTGTCAATGGGTGTTAGTGCTGATTATCCCATTTGTGTAGCCAAGAATGGATGTTTCTGCCATCCAGAAACCAATGCATAATGCTCTCATGTTAATGGCCTTTTGCACTATGTACCTTTAATCCATGCACCATAAAATTGAATACTAATTGTGGTACTGTCAAACTCTGTCGCCAACCAGTTGTGACTTAAATCAAGTTCTCACCAGGTAGCTCACCATCACCTTCTCAAGAGCAACTAGGCACAGGCAGTAACCAAATCATCGACTCTCCTGCTCCTCGGATGCTGCCTGATCAGCTGTGCCATTCCAGCACCTCACTTTGTGACTCTGATCTCCAGTATCTCCAGTCCTCACTTTCGCGCAGACAGTAAATGTTAGCCCAGCCACTGACACCCATGTTTCACAAGGGAATTTTAAAAAATTCATGAAGCCCTATTTGTTCAGAAGCCATCTAATTTTTCTTATAGTTATTTATTTTCACTAAAATTGTATAATTTCATCCACAAAAAATATTTAAGATCAAAGTTTTCATAAAATGATTGTGAGCCAAATTTTATTTTTACTGAAAGATTTGGGGATGTTTGTTTTGTCTGGAATTAATGACCTGTTAATAAATTTGGTAGGTACATGAAACTTGGATATTCAATATCCATGAATGCAATTTTGTTAATGACTTATTAAGAACAGACAATATCAAGCATTATCTCTATTTTAATTTAAAGAGAAATTTCATCCCTGTAGTGAAATTAAGAACACACTTCAGCAATTAACCTCTAGTGATGAGGAAAACCGTTTATTTATATTCAAATACTGTAAACCTTTAAACTGTTGACAGCTTTAAGAGGAGCAGATTTTTAATTAAGAACTGCCTTTCAATTATTTGCTCAGCTAATACTTACAGGAACTGTTCATTTTTTAAATCAAAAAGTGTAGTTAATGAGACATACATTTTTACATGCACTACCTAGAAGCCAACATTGTAGATGGTTATAAAAAACAAAAAAAAATTGTGGATGCTGTAAATCAGGATCAAAAACAGAAGTTGCTGGAGAAGCTCAGCAGGTCTGGCAGCATCCGTGAAGAGAAATCAGAGTTAACCATTCAGCTCCGGTGTTCTCAGGAAGAGTCATCGCCCTGAAACTTTAACTTTGATTTCTCTTCACAGATACTGCAGCTTTTCCAGCAACTTCTGTTATTGTGTACAGTTTAGCTTTTCAGAGCACAGACAGCTGCAAATCTACATGTGTGGTTTGATGCAAGTATGCTCATAGTTTCTTTTCATTGAAGTGTGAAGATTGCTGGGCTGCCTCTTTGGTGTTGCTGCTGATCATGCACAGCCAAGAGTCAATTTGGCATTGGACCAATATCTTCTGGAAGAGTCAATTATTTGTTGTGTTTCACTTGCTGAATGTACAAATTGGCAATGAATAAAAAACATGATCAAACCATGCAATTAATTTGAAATAGCTTAAAATACAGAAATAGCTTTGAAATATTCTTGTAGTTATTTACTTTCCATTTCCAAACAATGTTTTGGGGCAAAGTGGAAACAGCCAAAGAAAGGGGATCCATTTTTTGACCTCACTAGATTTGCAAGTGTCAAAAAAGAGAATTTGCCATTGTAAAACAAATTGAAACAAGCAGCGAAAAGGTAAATTTTTGAGGAGAAATCAAAGTAAAATGTAATTTCTGGGTAATCAGGGGAACATCTATTTCTACTGTACCTTTAATGTGAAAAATGTCCCAAATAAGGCAGGGCATGAGGGCATTTAAATATAATATAATGCTGCTTTGAGAGCACAGGGTGATATTTTGAAGAGTGGAGAATTCTCTCAATGTCCCGACCAAACTTCAACCCTCATTCAACTCAAAAAACAGACTAACTGATCGGATATCTCATGATGTTTGTGGGACATTTCTCTGCAGCAAACGCCTGGTGCTTTTCCAAACACATCAACAGCCCAAAGCAATTACACACCGAAGACTTTGAGGGAAAGCTTCCTGGAGAAATCACAATGAATTCATGAGGTACATCTAAATCAGTCGGCAAGTTCACAAGCTTAAGAACTTCCTAATTGATTTATTCTGCTCTTTCACTTGCAAGTTCACCAGTTGGTTCATGATCCTCCATTTTGCAAATTGGGTGAGATCCTGTGGTTCTGATTTCTTTCAACTGCAACTGAATTCCAGCATTCGGGATGTGTGTGAGAGAGAGAGAGAGAGAGAGGACCTTTTATTGTCCTGATCGCTTTTTTGTCTGGTTTTCAGCTCTCAGAGTGAAAGATGGTCTTTCTTTAACTGCAACATAGGGATGACTAGAGGATAGTTATTCAACAGTGACCTCAACAGCATTCTAATGGCCAATCCCAGGCTGGTAGCAAAGAGAAGCTCAGTTCCACTAGTTACTCCTATTTGGTTGAAACTGGCTTTGATCCCTACCCTTGTATATTCTACAAAAGGGGTAAAACACAATATGTGTCTCCATGTTGGAACAGACATGCTGATGAGCAGGAGTCATCAACCCCCTGCTATCTTTATAGCTACAAGTGATCACTGTACAGTTTGTTTTGTCTCTCTGCACCCCCATCCTTTAAGCCGCTTGTGGTCCCTTTGTAATCTGTAGGTGTAGCATTCCATGGGTGAGCCATTCTCTGTCCAGACAGACACTTAATTTATATCTACTGCCAGTTTTGTCTGTACCTTAAAGAGCACACTTTGGAATTAGAAGTTAAAAGCACCCACAGTCCTGTGGCCATGACAGAGTAAAGAGGCTGGTGGTAACATCATAACAGAACAGTTCCCATTTTTATTTCTGAGTTGCTCCAAAATGTTTTTAATATGCATTCCTTCTCACTTCAATTTTCCTTTTTGGTCTTTCTTGTTCTCACATCAATGCAATCTTTCTTTACCTCTTCATTTCGCTTTCCGATTTGATGCTAATTTACTTTCCTTTTCCATTGTTCCTCTGTTTCTAAATTGGTTCCATCACATTGGTTAAGGACATATACCATCAGTCCCATCATCCACCAAAGCCATCGTTTCTGTGTCGTTGGGATTGCGCCAATAACAGCTCACTCATCAACCCAGTTATATCATTATTCACACTCTGGCTGAACAGGTCAGGAACAAATGTCCACAACACTGCTTTAATCAAGATCTAGCCCATGACAAAGGCTAGTTCAAAGTTTGTGAGAAGATTTGTAGCTCGGGTGCTCGTTGTTGTGGTTCTGTTCGCCGAGCTGGGAATTTGTGTTGCAGACATTTCGTCCCTTGTCTAGGTGACATCCTCAGTGCTTGGGAGCCTCATGTGAAGCGCTTCTGTGATGTTTCCTCCGGCATTTATAGTGGTTTGAATCTGCCGCTTCCGGTTGTCAGTTCCAGCTGTCCGTTCCAGTGGTCAGTATATTGGGTCCAGGTCGATGTGCTTATTGATTGAATCTGTGGATGAGTGCCATGCCTCTAGGAATTCCCTGGCTGTTATCTGTTTGGCTTGTCCTATAATAGTAGTATTGTCCCAGTCAAATTCATGTTGCTTGTCATCTGCTTGTGTGGCTACTCAGGATAGCTGGTCATGTCGTTTCATGGCTAGTTGGTGTTTGCAGTATGACAACATCAAGATGTTGAGGAGCAATTGCTGAACATTTCCTTTAAGCAACCTTACATTCACATTCTATGATGTATTTCAGACATGCAAAGCTGGAAGTAACTTACAAAAACTTGTAGCCACCATTAATGTTTCATTGTTTTGACTTAGCTATGTCGCCCAAAAACAAATCCGCATCTATATTCGAAACCATAGATTTGTCAAATTTCAATAAATGGAGAATAACCTTGCAAAATCTAACCTGCTGTAGCACAAACACTAGTTTACTTACAGATACCAAGAACAAAATTATGCTCTTGGAAAGAATGTTTCATTCAACATATTGGCAACATAGTCAAAATCTAATGGAGATAAAACTTAGGAAATTCTTAATGAGAAAAATTTCATTTTACATCAAATGGAAACTTTTGAAATGATTGTGCCTTAGGTGAGTTTTGACAGGAAATTAACTTGCTCTGTGTTAAAGCAAAATAAGTCGGGAACATTTTCTGACTGTCAGGCTTTTTTCTAAATTCAGTGTTATGGTTGGATCAGGAATCCTGTTCAAGAGAAGTAAATGGGAAGTGGTTAGATCTTTTGGAATTCTGCTCTTAGGTCAGGTATGTGTTTATCTCCATGAATGTAATTTAAAACCTCATAGCAACTGCCTTGACCCATATAATTAACTTAAACTGTACATGTGGAAGGAATAATGATGTGTTTGTGAGACGTCTCAATTGTATTTTGTTTAAAAAACGTAATTTTCTTTTTAAATTCCAATTTCTAATGTTCTTCCCTATTTACTTTCACCTTAAGATAATGACTTACATCAGATTGTCATTCTACAGACACTGGTACCTCAGTCTTGTGATTATTTCTCTCTTTATCCTGGGGATGTGAGTCCAATTTTAGCAAATGGTGATGGTTCCCATGGCAAGAGGTAGAAAAATTCAGCATGTTTGAAGTCGAACAGTTTCTCAAAGTGACCTGCCTGATACGTTCAGGAAAAGTCTCAACCTCGAATCAAAAAGCTGAACCAGGCAGCAACACAGGGTTTCAGGAAACAGGTCATGGTTGACCAGTGAACTACTGTGTTGATGGTATTGAAGGAGGAGAGCGGTCACTGTGTTGGGAGGTGTCAAATTCACCTCCAGATAATACTGAATGTCTTGTATTATTGCACAGATCTCACAAAACGCACAATACCATGAAAACAGGTAGATGACCTAACAACAACTGGCACTCTAGTAAAAAGGTCTCCATCTTATTTTCAGTCAGTCGAGGGGTCTGGTCAGTTCAGTTAAGCAGCTCAGTGCAGCCAAACAGCAAATTACAGTTTGTGCATAATATGATGGTAATCTAAGCAAGTGCAGCACTCAGACAATATTTGTAAGTCTGAAATATGATATCAATTGTATTATGGTAGCACAAGTGGGCATTAAAAGCTGGTGGTGGTGGATTGGTACTGAAACTGGTCACAGTAAACTGGTACCAAAGGCGAGAAAGGTAGCTGTGAAAAGTTACTTTCTTAACAGCCTCCAATGCCTGGGAAGGATTGGTTTGGCTGAAGGGCCTATCTCCATGCTGTAGGTCTCTATGACTCCTGCTCAAGGTCAGATCTGAAGTTACAACTGCAAACAAGACTGATGGTGACAGCTGCTGAAGTGAAAAGATTTATGAGTACTTTCATTTTTCACAGGAAAAAGGTCAACATTGATTCAATTTAAAGAGCTGCAGTTTTAAATGCGCTAAAGAACATCTCTGTCGGAAGACCGTCATAAATAGATGGAAAAGCTAAAGCCATTTTTACATTCAAAGGGCATACAGGTTCACAGTTGTCAGCCTGTTCCACCTTCTCATTCCATCGGAAAAAGTACAAAAGCCAGAGAGAGAGTATGCACAATGTCCTTCATTAGTTTTTGATACTAACACCACTTACAGGCTCAAGTCTGCTACTGTTAAATCAGAAAACAAATACACACCAGCCAAAGATTTCACACTGCAACACAGATTCTGTCTCAATGGCTAATTTTAAAGAATCATAACACATAAAGAAGCACACTGAGGCTGCTTAGCAAACACTTAAACATGGACTGACATTCCATTGAATTGAATTGAGTTTATTGTCACATGTACCGAGGTACAGTGAAGAGCTTTGTCATGTGAGCAATACAGGCAGATCTCAGAGTTAACTAGCATTGATAGTAAATAATGGGCAAACAGCGGCAAAAACAAAAACACAGGTACAGGTGAATGTTAAGTGTTTGTGAGTCATTCAGTATTCTAACAAGAGTAGGGTAGAAACTGTTACGAAACCGGCTGGTGCATGTGTTCAGGTGTCTGTACCTTCTCCCGATGGTAGAGGTTGTAGAAAAATATTGCCAGTGTGGGATAGATCTTTGAGAATGCTGGTGGCCTTTCCTTGACAGCGGGCCTGGTAGATGGATTCCATAGATGGAAGGTTGGCCTTTGTGATTGTCCGGGCTGAGTTCACCACTCTCTGTAAAAGTCTCTAATTTTGAATGGTACAGTTGCCATACCAGGTAGTGATACATCCAGACATTAGTGCTCTCGATGGTGCAACTATAAAAGTTGGCGAGGGTATTCGCCGTCATGCTAAATTTTCTCAGCTGCCTAAGGAAGAAGAGATGTTGTTGGACCTTTGTAACCAGTGCATCCACATGAAGAGTCCAAGAAAGCTTGTTGCTGATGACCATTCCCAGGAGCTTGGCACTCTCCACTCGTTCCACCTCTGTGTTGTTAATGTGTAGGAGGGATGAGTAACATCTCGCCGAAAGTCAATAATGAGTTCCTTGGTTTTGCCGGCATTGAGAGCTAGGTTGATCTCAGTGCACCATTTTTCCAGGTCTTCCACCTCCTGTCGGTAGTCTGTTTTGTCGCCATCTGAGATCTGACTGACTATGGTGGTGCCATCAGCAAACTTGTAAATGGTATTAGTCTGGTATTTGACGACGTAGTCATGGGTATACAGTGAGTACAGTAGGGGGCTGAGTACACATCCCTGGGGTTCCAGTGTTGAGCGTTAGTAAGGATAAAATATTGCCCCAATTTTCACTGATTGTGGCCTGTGGGTCAGGAAACTGAGGATCCATTTGCAGTGAGTGGGGCTTAGTCTGAGGTCACTAAGTTTAGTAATCAGTCTCGAGGGGATAATAGTGTTGAAGGCTGAACTGTAGCCAATGTGTAGGATTCTTATGTAACTGTTCTTGGTGTCAAGTGATATGGCATCTGACATGGATCTGTTGGTCCAATAGGCACATTGGAGTGGGTCAAGAGTAGCGGGGAGGCTGGAGTTGACTAATGCCATGACCAGCCTTTCAAAACACTTCATAACCACCGATGCTAGGGCCATTGGGCGGTAATCATTGGGACATGCTGCATGAGCCTTCTTAGGCACAGGGATGATATTGGCCTCTTGAAACAGACAGGGACAGTGACCTGCTGCAGGGAGAGGTTGAAGTTGTCTGAGAAGACCTCCGGCAGTTGATCTGCGCATGCTCTGAGTGCACGGCCTGGTACTCCACCTGGTCCCATCGCTTTCCTTGGATTCACACGAAGGAAAACTGATCTGACCTCTGATGCAGTGACTATCATTGACATTCTGTCAGAATTCCAATTACCTTAGGGATGAATTCATCCTCACTTATGAGCCATAGATCATAGATAAAGAATGACAGGCTGTTGCTCTGGGGAATGAGGATTGTGAAGAATTAAATCCTTCAGCATTTTCAGTCATGACGACAAAGATCCAGACAAGATTTTCCTAGTTTGAGATTATCAGGTTAGGATGTAAGTTAATTTCAGCTTACACAGGCATAAGTTCATGTGATTCTGCTAACAACCAGATGAAACTATCAACTGTTTCATCAGCGAGTATCAATGCAAGGCTATGGAATGTGATTTCACTGAAGCCAACATACCTGTGGGGTTTATGGAATTGGTCAATACCACCACATCCATTAAGTTGAAACAATTGTCGCAGAACGATAGCACCTTCAAGTGCCTACCTCTGCAATAACTATTGTAGGCATCAATAGATTCAGGTAAACATTCAAATCTTGTTTGAAATATTGGATGTTCCATCAACCAAGTGAATGTCCAACATTTTATGACATGTCCAAGCTCTGTTCAACAAGAAGCATTGGCCCTAAGATGTGAAAAACCAAACTGCAAAACAATGCAACATGTAGAGAAGGTGCTACCAAGGAACTATGGCAAAAACATTCTCAGATGTTTATCCATAGCCCTAATGCATGTCAATGAAATCCAAGAGGTAAGTGCAGCATTACAGCTGACAGACTCCAGTCAAGCAACTACATGTGGTCAATGTAACACATCACATGGACTCCATCAGAAAAGCTAAAGCCTTTATTTTCATTCAAGTGACGAAGCCCAAAGCAATGGACAATGTGTACTAGTTTCCAAAACTGTCACTGGTACAAGTGCAAACATCATCCCTTTATGTACCTTACAATGAGAGGTACTCAGGAAATTGGCACAATGTGATGCAGACCATTTGTGATAAACTCATTGCTTACAATGGATCTGACATTTCTTGCATTGGCATCATCCATCAGTATAGCTCCTCAGAATGGACACCTAAAACCCTTCACATTGTTGATACAGTAGGAGCATTTATCATTGGTTGACCAGCATGCACATGTCTACATATTGTTACAATTCATGACATCGTGAACACATCAATCTTAACTCCGAAGATTCCAGACTGAAACATTGAGTCTATCCATGACCTGACTAACTTCAACCCAAGAGGAGAAAGAAACCTGGGGTGTGCAGTGAGAGAGGGTAACATGGGGTGTGCAGTGAGAGAGCCCTGAAGAAGGGCTTATGCCCGAAACGTCGATTCTCCTGTTCCTTGGATGCTGCCTGACCTGCTGCGCTTTTCCAGCAACACATTTTCACCTCTAACTTCAACCCAAGTTTGATTCCAATGGGAATTTTAAAAGTGATGCAGTATTGTATTTGAAGTCCACCTTGGAAGCTCTGTAATCACATTCAGGATAAGCTTAATTGGTTCCAAAGAACAAAACAATATCATTTACAACATTAAGAATCACACTGCCTGGCGCAATTCCATTACTTGGATATTGAAGAAAGATGGCACTCCATGTGTGTGTTCAATCCCAAGGAGACTGATGTCCTCCAAGATTCCACCTTGGAAGAGATGAATCCCAAATTCTCAAGCATCAAACATTTATTACAATGCTCAAAGTCAAGAATTGGTATTGGTCCTTTCATCTTTCTCAGGGTCACAGAAGCTGTCAACTTTTAAAGCTGCCTTCAGGATATACTGTTTTCCCTGATTTCCATTTGGATTATCCAGCACCGAGGATATAGGGGAGGTGATAGCCTAGTCACATTATTGCTAGGCTATTAACCTAGAGACCCAGGTAAATGCTCTGGGGACCCAGATTCAAATCCTGTTGTGGCAAATAGTGGAATTCAAATTCAATAAAAATATTGAAATGAAAAGAATTTAATGATAGCCATGAAATCATTGTTGATTATCCAAGAGAAACTTATCTGGTTCATTAATGCCCTTTAGGGAAGGAAATCTGCTGTCCTTACCTGGTTTGACTAACATGTGACTCCAGACCCACAGCAATGTGGTTGACTCTTAACTGCCTTCTGGGCAATTAGAGATGGGCAGTAAACGCTGGTCTAGCCAGTGATGCCCATATCAAAATAAAATTCCAGCAATACATTGAGAATCTGTTGATTCTGCATTGCTGTATTACTAGAGTTAGAGAGTGCAAGAGCAGTGAGGTTATGCTGAACCTGTACAAGATGCAGGTTCACCTTCACCTGGGGTAGTATGTGTGGTTCTGGTACATACTTTAAGAAAGCTACAAGTGTATTTGGAGAGAGAGTATAGAAGAAAGTTACAAGAAATGCCTCAGGGATGATAAGCTTTAATTTTGAAGAAACGTTGAAGAAATTGGGACTGTCCTACTTAGATAAGAGGAGATTTGCTTTAAGTTTTCAAAGACATGAAAGTTCTGGGCAGAGTAGAGAGAGTAAACTGTTCCCAATCATATTAGGATCAAGAACGGGATGGTGCAGACAGAGTAGTTTGCAAAAGTAATAAAAATGATGTGTGAAAAACTGCTTTTCAGGCTGAGTGTGGAATGTATTACCTGAAGATTTGGTGGGGGCAGGGTCAATTGAAGCATTCAAAAGGACATTAGATGATTATTTAAATAAAGGTAATGTATGGGTTATGAGAAATAGGCAGGAGCTCCAGTACAGATATGGTGCACTGAATAGCACACAGCAGAAACTAGTGGCCTAAATGTTTTTACAACAACTTTAAAACAATATTTTGTACAGACTATGTTGAGGTGGAGTCAGGTAATTACTTTACAATGTAACATAGTGAACATATTATGGAGAGACAAGACATTTAAACATTTTAGTAAGCACTGCCAGGGACAAATATACATTGAATAAACAACTGGTATTACAGTACAGCTCACCTATGGTAATACCAAGTATAATTTTCCTATTGATTTTGGCAAATACCAACCATTTGTAATGCAGCAAAGATAAACTAAAACACTGCAGCAGTAGTTGTTAAATGCAGTCTGTTTTGGTATAACGCAATAGTTCTGTTCCTGTGCAATCCCACGTTAGAAATTGTGTAATAGCAGCATCATTTAAACGAATGGGATCAGAATCGTGTGATGGCCAATACAGGTAAGGCACACTCGCATTCTACAAATAAAGGACCAAATTCTTCAATTGTGGCAAAGCCAAGTTGTTTTGAAGAAACATGTGCTATTGCAGAACCGACTGTATCTCAATCATGGCAGCAGCAT